>NW_012101921.1:2017906-2024642 GCF_000951045.1 Mandrillus leucophaeus
CTTTGTAGCTTTTAGATTTTGAACCATTCTTATACTGTCTCTTATACACATCTAGATGTGTATAAGAGACAAGGTATAGATATCTTATTTTTAAAAGCAAGATAAATGACTCCTCAATATATGTAAAGATACAAAATCTTGCTCAAAATAAAACAAATTAAAACTACTGGATACCATTTTTCAGTTTTCAGCACAGTAAAGATCAAATACTTTGCAAGAGTATGCAGAAACATGCTCCCTCCTATATTGTTGGTGGGAGTATAAATTGATAGAGCACAATCTTTTTGGAGAGTAGTTTGGAATTATCTATGAGAATTACAAGTTGGCCGGGCGCGGTGGCTCAAGCCTGTAATCCCAGCACTTTGGGAGGCCGAGACGGGCGGATCACGAGGTCAGGAGATCGAGACCATCCTGGCTAACATGGTGAAACCCCATCTCTACTAAAAAAATACAAAAAACTAGGCGGGCGCCTGTAGTCCCAGCTACTCTGGAGGCTGAGGCAGTGAAAACTGGTGAGGCGGAGCTTGCAGTGAGCCGAGATCCGGCCACTGCACTCCTGCCCAGGCGACAGAGCGAGTCTCCGTCTCAAAAAAAAAAAAAAAAGAAAAGAAAAAGAAAATTACAAGTGCATATCTCCTTTGACCCAATGATTTAACTTTCTGGAATGTATCCTACGGATATACCTGCATAAAAGAAATAAAATATATACGAACAGGAAAATCACTGCCACATTTCCCATAGACAAGAAACGACATAAATGCATAGTGACTATGGGCCATCTCTAAAGTAGAATATTATGAAGCCGCAGAATCAGGGAGCTCTTTATAGACTCACATGGAATGATCTCCATGATACATTGTTAGTTAAAAAGCAGTTTCAGGACAGTGTGTATTACACTGGATTTCTGGCTTTTGTAAATATATATAATGTGCTTACATATATATAAAATGTCTCTGAAATGACAAACCAAAAACTAGTAACTTTGGTTACATCTAGGGAAAAGAACTGAATGGCTGGGAAAATTGAGAAAGGCTTAGCTTTGTAGCTTTTAGATTTTGAACCATTCTTATATGATTATTAACGATCTAAACAGATCAATTTAAAAGGATTATCCTCATACATAAAAAGTTATAAATTATTGATTTGGAAGACCTAAGATTTCTTCCAAACTTCAGATTGTGCAATGTGCCAAAATTTCAGAGGTTCATAAAAGTAAACCATATTCTTATCTTTATTCCTTTTGTACCATTAAGTACTTGATACCATTAAGTACCATTAAGTTCCTTGATTTTTTTATTGTTGTTTTGTTTTGAGACAGGGTCTCCCTGCTGCCTAGGCTGGAGTGCAGTTGTGCAATCATAGTTCACTGCAGCCTTCAACTTCTGGGCTCAGGTGATCCTCCCACCTCAGTCTCTGGAGTAGCTGGGACTATAGGCTGTTTCCTGATAGACCTTTTTCTTTTTCTTTTCTTTTTTTTTTTTTTGAGACTGAGTCTCACTTTATCGCCCAGGCTGGAGTGCAGTGGTGCGATCTCGGCTCGCTGCAACCTCTCCCTCCCTGATGCAAGCGATTCTCCTCCCTCAGTCTCCCGAGTAGCTGCGATTACAGGCAGACACCACCACACTTGGCTAATTTTTGTATTTTTAGTAGAGACGGAGTTTCACCATGTTGGCCAGGTTGGTCTTGAACTCCTGACCTCAGGTGATCCACCTGCCAAGCTCGGCCTCCCAAAGAGCTGGAATTACACAGGTGAGCCACTGAGCTCGGCCTGATAGACCTTTTTCTTACTCTAGCACAGGATTCTGTCTGCTTCAACTGAGAGTTCTGGCAACTAAAGCCCACTGCCTGACCCCAAACAGCTTTTTTTTTTTTTTTTTGAGACAGAGTCTCTCTGTCACCCAGGCTGGAGTGCAATGGTGCCATCTCGGCTTACTGTAACTTCCCCCTCCCAGGTTCAAGCGATTCTCCCACCTCAGCCTCCCAAGTAGCTGGGATTACAGACACCCGCCATCACGCCCAGCTAATTTTTGTATTTTTGTAGAGACGGGGTTTCACCACGTTGGCCAGGTTGGCCTTGAACTCCTGACCTCAGGTGATCCACCTGCCTCGGCCTCCCAAAATGCTGGGATTACAGGCGTGAGCCACCATGCCCGGCCCCAAACAGTATTCTATTCTATTCTATTCTATTTTATATTCTATTTTATATTCTATTTTATTCTATTTCATTTTATTTTATTTTTGAGATGGAGTTTCACTCTTTTTGCCCAGGCTGGAGTGCAATGGTGCAATCTCAGCTCACCACAATCTCCGCCTCCCTAGTTCAAGCAATCCTCCTGCCGCAGCCTTCTGGATAGCTGGGATTACAGGCACGCGCCACCACCCCAGCTAATTTTGTATTTTTAGTAGACACGGGGTTTCTCCATGTTGGTCAGGCTGGCCTTGAACGCCCGACCTCAGGTGATCCACCTGCCTTGGCCTCCCAAAGTGCTGGGATTACAGGCGTGAGCCACCACACCCAGATACCAAACAGCATTTTAAACTATACAATAGAAGATACAGTTCTGGAAAGTTATGTTTTGAAATGTTATATACACAATAGACACTTATGGTTCCTGAATAGCAATTTTTGTGGTAGTGGAGAAATGGAGGAGAAATGACAACTCTGGCAAGTACTAAGAATTATTTCCTAGTATTTCAGCTGGGCACAGTGGCTCACACCTGTAATCCCAACATTTTGGGAGGCCAAGGTGGCAGGATTGCTTGAAGCCAGGAGTTCAAGACAGGTCTGGGCAACACAGTAAGACCCCATCTCGAAGGCCTGACCTTGTGATCCACCCACCTCGGCCTCCCAAAGTGCTGGGATTACAGGAGTGAGTCACCGCGCCTGGCCTGTAAGACCCCATCTCTACAAAAAATGTTCTTAATTCACGGGGCATGGTGGCTCATGCCTGTGGTCCCAGCTACTCTGAGGCTGAGGTGGGAGAATCACCTGAGTCCAGGAGTTCTAGGCTGCAGTGGGCTATGATCGCACCACTGCACTCTGGCCTGGGTGACAGAGTTAGATCTCTTCTCAATCAATCAACAAAAATACAAAATAAAAGATGTTTTAATGAGAAACAGTACAAGAGAATTTACCTGCCTTCTAGGGCTTTTTATCTAATCTAGCTTAAGAGCTAGGACATGTTTATATGAAAGTATAACTACCATGCTAAGAAGGATATCATAGATGCCAAATAAATAGTACAAATAAGCAATTCCTTAAGGAGTTCAGGAGGAAACATCACATCTACTAGGGTAATCAGTAAACGCTTCAAGAGAGGAATAGAATCTGAACTGGGCTTGATGAATAATCCAATTTCAGCAGCTAGGCATTGCACAGTAAGGGACATTTGTGTGGCTCAGGAACAAGTAAGCAGGCCAGGCTGGACAAATGAAGACTGCAAGAGGCAGGCGATACTCTTAACTCCTGGGAAGTCCACTTCATCAATCCCTGATGCCTGTGTCCTTCCAATGCCCTGGGTTAACTTTGACTCTCCTTGTATTTTCCAGAGTTGTTGTTTCTCCACTTCTCCACCACCACAAAGCCATCCAAGCTCTCATCCCCTCACTCTGGGAAGATTTCCAACTCATCTTCTTGTATACAATCTTCCCTCTCTCCAAATCACGGAACACATGCACCTCATGCACTACTTTATATGCATAACCCATTTACCCCAAACACAAAACTGGCCAAGGGCTAGCCACTGCCAGTAAAAAAAATTATTCTCCCTGGAATTCCAGGCCTTCTATCATCTGCTCTCTATCCACCTCTCACACCATCACTGGACTCAAGCTTCCACAAACATCATATACAAGTTTCATGCCCATGATGTTCCTTTTATCCTAAAAAATCTCTTTATTTTGTTCCAAGGCAGGGCGCACATGGTTGTGCAGGTTGCATTAACTAGAATTTATATAAATGACACTCCCTGGCCGGGTGTGGTGGCTCACACCTGTAATCCCAGCACTTTCGAAGGCCGACCCGGGCGGATCACCTGAGGTCAGGAGTTCGAGACCAGCCTGACCAACATGGAGAAAGCCCATCTCTACTAAAAATGCAAAAAAATAAAATAAAATAAAATAAATGACACTCCCTGCTAGTTTGGGCAGTGCACAACCTCTGCAACCTTCCAATCATGGTTTGTTTCCATCCTCCATCACCTTGAAGGCCTTCTCCAAACAACTGAACTCTCAGAAATCAATTGTGCCTCTGATTCCTACATCACCAACTTGACACCAGCTTTTCTTTACAACAGAAAGTTACAATATTTGGAACACCAGCAGTACCTTGAACATAGCAGATACTCAAAAGATGTTTGCAAACTATGATGGAGTAAGTCAAGAACGGCAGGTTGTCATCAAACTGTAAAGAGCTTTGAAGGCCAAGAAAGAAGTTTTGGCTTTATTTGGCATATGCGAAATATAGTCAAATAATGAGAATGATGCTTTGGAAAAACTAATCTCAGCAACCACAAGCAAGCAGGGTTTTAGCGACTATACGTAAAGTGACAGCTTAAGGGCCCTCTCTGTTGGAGGGCAGAGGGAGCTTCCTCTGTAATAAGCAGCATCCTCATTCAGCCATTCTGCAGTTTATCTGTTTGGGATTGCAGATATTGGTTTTCATATACCTACACTCAGAGAAGCTAAAACTGGGCCATTAAGCCAAGAAAAACATGCTTTTGCTTGAAATATCTAAGTATCTAGGAAACAGCTCTGACTTGAATAATTATACACATACATAAAATACATATACACAAATAAGCATTACTTTTCCTTTCTCCCTTCACTTATTTTGCAGTCTCCCTCTTTTCCATCTCTGTGTCTTTCCTTTTTTGTTTCTTGTGTTTCTCTCCCTAAAATTACTATCCATTTCTCTCATTTCTTTACAAATGCTTTACATTAATGATCTCCATATGGCCCTTTCCCTCTCCTAAAACACCTTCCCTCCCCCTAAGATTATACTTGAGGTATTTTACTGGTTTTGCTCATATAGTAGCTCAGTCAACTCCCTCTTTATCTGTACTAATAATAATTCAATTCTCCTGTTTCCTTTGCTAATGTAGCTCAAACCTTCACTAACCTTAGAATTCTACAGTTACTAGAGAATAAAAATTTCAAGTCCATTTTCCCAACGCCCTCCTTAAAAAAAAAAGGGGGGGGCATTTATTTAGGTAAATAAATTAATTTCATTGTATTGTTGGAGTACCAAATAAGTAATTCTTATCTGTAAATTCAAAACTGTTAGAACCTAATTCACTAAACAAAATGAGTTTCCTAATGAATTTCCTTTCAAAGCATGTATCTTGGATTTCAAGTCAAGAAGAAATAATAGACTCCGTGGTACTAGACAATTTTATTTACTTCTTAGATTTGTATAAAAATCCTTACTCCCTACGGGAAAAATATCATGTAGAAGTAATTCACTGCAATAGCAAGACCGCCATTCCGAACATGTACCTGCCCATCAGGAAAAGATGACAGAGCACAACCTTAAATTTAAAGAGTATGGAAGGAGGATCTTAAGACAGTGTCAAACAGATAAACTATAATATGCAGTTTGGGTTTTGTGCCCCAAAAGGCTGTCTTCTTTGAAAGTCCACCCTTAGTCTGCTTATTCCTCCCACCGAATATGCTCACTTGTACTAAAAACAGGAGAGTGCTATCACCATTGAAAGGTAAGACAGTCTAAGAAAAGACTGCAATATTTTCCCATTCATCCTAGTAAAGTGAAAAAAAAGAAAAATCACCCAAATACTGTTTTCTGGATTTAGGACAGTTTAGAGTTTTCTCTGCTCTCAAGGTAATGGTTTTTTCCCTTCGCATACTACAGACCCTCTGAAAGTCGCAGTGTGAATCTTTGATACCAAACGGTGGACAAGAGCTTCCATACTTTGTAGGAAAGCGGGGGAGAAAAGGGCACAGACATTCATTATTGAGGGTCTATCGGTAAATTAACCTCCTCTATAATATAACAATTCCATTACAGCACATACTACGCCGGGGGCAGAGTGTATAGAATGTGTGGAGAGTGCACATTTCACCATAACAAGAATTCATCTTTCCAAACACTACCAAAAATTGGCAAATAATTAAAACTGCGCTTAGTTCAAGGCTTAATTGTTGAACCCTAACAATAAAAGTTCAGAAAAATCTCATTAGCAGGTTGCTCTCTGCTCAAAAGTAAACTACAAAGAGGGGACGTTTGTCTATCTCCACACGCCCCTCCCCATGCCTGGGGATTTCGCCCTCAAGAGGTGCGTCTAGTGCAAGGGCCAGAACCCGCTGGTGCCCCGGACAACGCGGTGGGAGTGGGGACCGACCCGTCCCGTAGTTGGCCGCGCCTGGGGCCTCGCTGGGTCGCGCACCCCGCTGGCTCGGTCGCCCGGAGGCGGACAGAACGGAGACGGGACTGACGGACGGCACGGACAGACGCGACAGGACGGACGGGACGGGCAGAGAAGCAGTGCGTCCTACCCGGAGGGCTCCCTCCCAGGGCCGGCGGAGTACCTGCTCCGGTCATCCAGGCTGCGGTTGTCGGCTGCTGCGTTGCGCCAGTCGGGCAACGTGCTGGCGCACAGCACAACCATGGACACTATCACGAACACCACCGATACGCTGGCCAGGATCTGCGCGGCCAGCGACGACGTGGGCTCCTCGAAGGTCCGCCGCATGCGCTCCAGCCAGCGCCTGGAGGGAG
>NW_012101921.1:2026172-2028717 GCF_000951045.1 Mandrillus leucophaeus
CGCGGAGGGGAGCGGCCCCTGACCCGGCCCCCACGTTCTGGGGCGCGTGTCCTGAGAAGGCACCTACATGTAGCACGTCTGGACCCTCTCGAGATGCTGCCCTTAGTGTGGGATGAAAGTCTGGGGAGGAACCCCTTGTCACCGGCAAAAACAGCCTTTCGCGTGGTCTTCGTCTGCATCCTCCTTTTCAAAATATCTTGATTTTCCCCGCGGACCCCTGACCCGGCTGCAGCACCGGCCCTCCGAGCGAGAAGAGCCCCCTGAAGGCTCCGCAGAGCGATCCATCCCGCGCTCTTGTCCGTGCCCAGAGAGTGGGTTCCACTTGGCAGGGATGATTTGAAACTGCTACCAGCAATTCATTCACCTGACACCCGACACCAGCAGTCCAGCCCACCGGAGGCGAGACAGGTGAGTTGTAAGGCGAACCGTGTTAGATGCAAAACAAATATTAGAAAAAAAAAAATAAGGGTGGAGTAGGGTGAGTTGCGGTCATCTGACCACAGGGTAACCTGCCTGGTTAAAGGGAAGGGTTATTCTTTGCCCTCCGCTTTTCATAATTTTGTAAGATTGTCCGGTGCCCGCTAGAGGTCACCAAACGGAGTCCTTTTGCGCTGGTTAAGTGGATTCCTAGTGAAAAGGCAGACAACTGAAAAATGTGAGTGCTGTCTCGCACAAAATAAAATCACTCTGGGTAGCTTCTTAAAGAATGAAAATCTCTGTGAATTGTTTATCCCCAGACTTGGATAATTTATTTTAAGAGCACTTAACGTGATTAAAAGCTCAAAAACGAGTTATTTGCTACTTTAGTATCTACTAAACACTTTGCTATTTAGTATCTATTTTGCTATTTAGTATCTACTAGGTAGATACTGCTACTTTGCTATTTAGTATCTAAGTAGATACTAAACAAGAAAAATATCCGTAAGAAAGTGAGTTTCAAGACAGAACTGGAGGTGCTGTTGGCCATGAGTTGGCACAGAGAAAGGACAAAACATTCCTGGTAGCAAAATCTCGAATGTGGAGGTTTAAAGTCTATAAAAAGTATAATGCACTTGCCCACTGAAACAATGGAGATCTCAACTGCAGCATTTAGATTGAATCCTATAATCTATGGAATCCCTGGAGGTTTTAATAGCAGAAATGGCCTGATGAAAGCTTTATTTCAGGCAGATGCCTTTGCACTTTGGGTCATTCTAAGGAGAAGGTCATTTCAGTAACCCAGGAATGGGATCCCCAACCCCATGTCTGTGAGGATGAAGAAGGGTCTGTTCTGAGAAACGCTGAGACCAAGAACTTTTCCGGTCTTGAAGATGGATTTGTTGTAGGACGTGAGGATGGGGAAAAGTTTGCAGATGTGAGCCAGAGATGAGCCTGGCTTCACACCAAGAGCCAGTTCATCAGGAAGCTGTTAAAAAATACTTTCCAGAAGCATCACAAGCAATAGAAGGCAGAACTACAGTGTCAGGTGTTTGCTCCAACGTTATTATAGGGTTTATTTCCTGTGATCTCTCTGTAAAATCCCTCTACTGTCTGTTGATTGTACCAGTGGAAGAAATATCTCATTTTAAATTAAATTTGAGCTTAGAAAAAAAATTAATTTGATGACAATACAATGTGTGCCTCCTAGGTATATTTTCCTAAGATTTCTTAGATAGGTTTAAATCATTTCATTTGTTTCAAGAGTAATATTTTTATTTGATTTTAATATCATCAACCACTGCTGCAGCAGTAATACCCAAATCATTTTCTTAAACAAAGAAAACAGTGATGCAGAAATGATAGGCTTGTCTCAATATAATCTGGTTTAGAGAGCGTTCTTAAAGCCAATTCTATTCCCTTGTACTTTGAGAAGATAATGTTGTGAATTATTACATCTAAATTCTCTCCTAGACTTGGGATGATATTTAGGCTCTTCATATCTAAACCTTTGGAACGCATTACAATTTAAAGGTAGAATTTTAGAGGTTGAAAGAACCTAGAGGTTTTCTAGTTTCAGAAACTAGGAAAAAAAAAAAAAAAAAGCAAATAATTACTCCCATTTTTTTCTCCCCTCCGAAGTTACAAAGCTTCAGAGATGTGGCTGTAACTTGCCCAAGCTTCCCCAGCAGCAGCATCCTGGCAGAGGCTAGAATCAGGTTTTCTAATGTCGAACTCTGCTCACTCTGTTTCCAGGGCCTGGATTGCTGCCACAACCTTCTGCCTCATCTCTTTGCACTCCAGTTCTTTCCTGTATCTATGAATTCTGACTAAGACCACCAGAGAGCTCTTAGTTCCATCAATTTTCATCAGGGCATTCCCGAGTTCAAAAACCTGAAAGGTGACTGGGTGTGGTAGCTCACGCCTGTAATCCCAGCACTTTGGAAGGCCAAGGCAGACAGATCACCCAAGTTCAGGAGTTCAAGACCAGCTTGGCCAACATGGTGAAACTCGTCTCTACTAAAAATTCAAAAAATTAGCCAGGCATGGTAGCAGGTGCCTGTAATCCCAGCTACTGGGGAGGCTGAGGCAGGAGATTGAGATTGCTTGAACCTGGGAGGCAGATGTT
>NW_012101921.1:2029182-2030961 GCF_000951045.1 Mandrillus leucophaeus
GGCAGGGTGGCAGGCGCCTGTAATCCCAGCTACTCAGGACGCTGAGGCAGGAGAATCGCTTGAATCTGGGAGGCTGAAGTTGCAGTGAGCCAAGTTCGCACCACTGCACTTGAGCCTGGGTGATGGAGTAAGACTCCATCTCAAAAAAAAAAAAAAGTCCAAATTGTCTATAAGGCTCTCTCTAGACTCAAATCCTGGCTGTATAACTCATTTGCTAAGCCACCTGGAGCCAGTTCCTTAAACCTCATTGATCCTCAGTTTTTCTCCTTCATAGAATGAATACCTACATCCAAAGGGGTAATGAAAAGATCACAAGCTGATGTGAAGGTGGTATGTAGCTCAGTGCATGACACTGGAACAATCTCACTGGAAAAATCTCACTTCATTTTTGCTTCCTTTAGCCCAAATAAGCCATGCTTATTTCTCATTCCAGGGTTCTAAATAAACACAGATTGGATAAGTGAATTGATTTGTCTAAACATGTGACCAATAACAAAGTAACCTGAAACAAAAAATTCAGTAAAAAGTTGTGACCCTTATACTGCTGACTCTGGCTTGAACACAGATTCCTCCATCAGTTTGCATTGCATAACTGGATGTGTTCGAGGACTCTGAACACCCTGTCTGCCCCAAAGCTTTAGAAATTGAAATACCCTGTGGGCACTACTGTTCCATGCAGCTTACTTATCAACTCTGTCTGCTTTAAAAAGCCCTTGCCCTGCTGGTAATTCATATTTTCAATGTTTGCGTTTACATCAGTTTATTTCTCAGCCTCTGCCGAATCAGTTGGGACTTTTAAAAGTCAGCTTTTTGAAAGGAAATGTAGCCTTCTAATTTCTCTCATTTTAATAAATAAAAGACTATGACTTAGCCCACTATGCACAATGACCACTGTAGAAGGTGTTCAAAAGACCACCGGGATGGCTGAATGGTAGAAAGGACAGCTTTATTGGTGTTATCAGTTTGCAAGCCAGGAAGAGAAAGTCTCCGGTGGGCTGAAGGTGCTCTGTCTTCAAAGAGGGGAATGACAGGTTGAGTTTTAGGCCTCACAGGGCCTATATCATACATAATCAGCAGGCTTGGGGGAAAAGCTGTACATACTTATGGGGGAGGTGCACACATGTGTAATGGGTACACATATATATAACATACATCAGGATCACTTTGTGATAGGGCTTTAGCATTAAAATGAGGTGGAATTTGGCTCTTTATGTCAACAGGTGAACTACAGGCCACAAAGACAGCTTGTGTGCTGTGTCTGTAAGCTGGCTGAAACTGATTTGAGGTCTGCAGCAGCTCATCAGAAATGAATGTTTGTAATGGCTGTCTATCCAGACAGAGTTGTTGTCATCTGGGTTGTGTAACAGAATTGAAAACTCCTATTTTTAGGGAGTTTAGCCACAGTAATTTAGAAATTTGCCAGTCAAGCCCTGAGCCCTCGACCCATCAGTAACTTGGTTTCCTTATCTTAGGGTCTGTCTTAGTTTATTAAGGGGCATATATTTTGGTCTCTCAGATTACAAAGGTAGAGCTGTAACACAGTAGCACTATGAGGTTATCCCAAGATTCAGATGGTGGTCTTGTTTACAGAGCTCTAATACAGGGAAGTATAAGTAAAACTAGAAAAATTTGGCCAGGCATGGTGGCTCACGCCTATAATCCCAGCACTTTGTGAGGCTGAGGCAGGCAGATCACCTGAGGTCAGGAGTTCAAGACCAGCCTGACCAACATAGTGAAACCCCATCTGTACTCAAAATACAAAAATTAGCTGGACGTGGT
>NW_012101921.1:2032106-2033503 GCF_000951045.1 Mandrillus leucophaeus
TGTCCGGCCTATATAGCATCTTAACAAAGAATAATAAATTTGCTAAGCAGCAACCAGCTAAAGGAAAAGGGGTTTAGGCTTTTAGGGGTGGCAAACTATGGAAAAGTAAACATATCAGGAAACTAACAGAAGATAAGTGTTGTTTTATAAGATGCATTATGCATTACGTAGATTCCTCTGGTGCTATCTCTAGGCTGATAAGAGGCTAGGGTCTCCAGTGGTTAAGAATCTTTCTGCCTTCCTAGTAGAGAAGAGGAGGGCATAATTTTTTTTCTTATGTCTAATTCTTCTCAAATGCCTTTAGCTCAAAATAATCCTTATGTCAAAATGGCATATTTTGGGAGGCATATTCTGATCCCCTACATATGGCATGGAGGCCATTATTGTATTGTCAGCCAACCCACTCCTAACACTGTGGCTTCATTAAACTTAACATTTAGATAACATTAAAGTTACCTAACTGAACTTGAGCCCACCTACCCAATGCAGCAAAGTCAAACCCTCGCGTCGGGATTGCAGCGAGAGAAAGTGAGGCATTTATTGCAGAGTGCCAAGAAAGGAAAATCAGACAGCCCATGCTTAAGACCTGAATTCCCGGCCGGTTGTGGTGGCTTATGCCTGTAATCCCAGCACTTTGAGAGGCCAAGGCATGTGGATCACTTGAGGTCAGGAGTTTGAGACCAGCCTGGGCAACATGGTGAAACCCTGTCTCTATTAAAAATACAAAAATTAGCCGGGCCTGGTGGCGTATGCTTGTAATCCCAGCTACTCGGGAGGCTGAGGCAAGAGAATCACTTGAACCTGGGAGACAGAGGTTGTGGTGAGCCGAGATCGTGCCACTGCACTCCAGGCTGGGCAATAGAGTGAGACTCTATCTCAAAAATAAAAATTTAAATTTAAATTTAAAAAAGACCCAAATGCCCTGATGGCTTACAGGCAAGAGTTTTTAAAGGCAGGAAGGCAGAGGTTACAGGCAAAGTCATAAATCAGTACATCGAGGCCATATATTGGTTTGACCTGAAAAGGGGGGACATCTCAAAGTGGGGGTGGGGGAGTGGCCAACAGGTCAAAGATTTCCTGATTTGTAAGGAGTTGAAGCTTTGTCTAAAAATTTGGGATCAGCAGAAAAGAATGTTGGCTCTGGCCTGCAGATGTGGCCTCCTCCAGGACCCTCAGGAAGAATTTTAGAACAAAGAATGGCAGTCTGAGTTCAGTTGTTAGTCCCCCATCTGAGGTCTGTGTGCCAGTGGATCTGTTCGGTCCAGGTACGGGTTTCTGAAAAACAACTCAGGGACATATGTGCAGATGTTATCTTTACTTTCTATAGGGAAACAAACATGCTATGATTCTAACTTCCTTAGCTATTATTGTTATTGGAAGGGGGTCCCAATCCTGCC
>NW_012101921.1:2034413-2035685 GCF_000951045.1 Mandrillus leucophaeus
CTCGAACTCCTGACCTCAAGTGATCCACCTGCCTCGGCCTCCCAAAGTGCTGGGATTACAGGCATGAGCCACTATGCCTGGCCATGAACCACATTCTTTTTTGTTTTTGAGTCTATCAAAAGACTTCACTCTGTCGCCCAGGCTGGAGTGTAGTGGTATGATCTTGGCTCACTACAACCTCCACCTCTCAGGTTCAGGTGATTCTCCTGCCTCAGCCTCTCGAGTAACTGGGATTACAGGTGTGCACCACCATGCCTGGCTAATATTTTGTATTTTTAATAGAGATAGCATTTCACCATGTTGGTCATGCTAGTCTCAAACTCCTGACCTCAGGTGATCCAGCTGCCTCGGCCTCCCAAAGTGCTGGGATCACAGGGTGAGCTACCACACCCAGCCCCATGAACTACATTCTTAAAAATGAGAAGCCACCAGAGGGACATGTCACTCCTATGTCACACTTATGACACCATCTCACATCGATGTCCTTGCTTTTTCTTCTCTTCTGCTCCAGGACCCTTTAAGCATTTTTTTTTTTTTTTTTTTTTTGTAGAGACATGGTCTCCCTATGTTGCCCAGGCTGGTCTTGAACTCCTGGGTTCAAGCAGTTCTCCAACCTCATCTTCCTAAAGTGCTAGGATTACAGGTGTGAGCTACCACAATTGGCCCCTTTCTGCTCTTATTCAAGCAAAAGAAACACTCTCTTCCTTAAATTTCCAGCTTTGCGAAGCTCGCTATATAACCATTAACAGCAAAAACATTTGTGGTGCCATTATAGAAACAGCCCCTCTTTGTAATCTTCACCCCAGCGTCACTCCGGTCATGCTGCTCTGTTGAACTGGGATGACCCTTCTCCCCATCACCACTCTGAGGACCTTGCTCCATACGATGACTAAGCCCTTCTAGGAGGCACCATGCACTCTGCTGCCCACAAAAACACTGTTATTATTAATCCCATTGTACAGATGAAGAAATGAGGCTTCAAGAGAAGAATTGGGCCTGGGCGTAGTGACTCACACCTGTAATCCCTACACTTTGGGAGGCCGAGGTGGGTGGATCACGAGGTCAGGAGATCAAAACCATCCTGGCTAACACGGTGAAACCCCATCTCTACTAAAAATACAAAACATTAGCCCAGCGTGGTGGTGGGCTCCTGTAGTCCCGGCTACTTGGGAGGCTGAGGCAGGAGAATCGCTTGAAGCTGGGAGGAGGAGCTTGCAGTGAGCCGAGATCACGCCACTGCACTCCAGCCTGGGCGACAGAGCGAGACTCCAC
>NW_012101921.1:2035735-2036477 GCF_000951045.1 Mandrillus leucophaeus
ACCCTGTCTCTACTAAAAATAATTTTTAAAAAATTATCTGCGTGTGGTGGTACTCAATGCCTGTGATCCCAGCCACTCAGGATGCTGAGGTGAGAAGATCACTTGAGCCCAGGAGGTCGAGGCTGCAGTGAGCCATGGTCATGTCACTGCACTCCAGCGTGGGCAACAGAGTGAGACCCTGTCTCAAATATTATATATAATATATTTTTTTAAATAAAAATAAAATTTTAACACCTTGGACTTCATTTAAGCTTATTTTCGAATGCCGATTGTGATTCCATAGTTCCTTCAGATTGGATCTGAAAATAGAGACATGTAGGTGGGGAGTAAGGGATTGGAGACTAATTTACTTTTTTTTTTTTATTTATTTATTTAGTATTCTTTTTTGATACGGAGTCTTGCTCTGTTTTCCAGGCTGGAGTACAGTGGCGTGATCTTGGCTTACTGCAACCTCCATCTCCCAGGTTCAAGTGATTCTTGTGCCTTAGCCTCCCAAGTAGCTGGGAGTACAGGCACAGACCACCACACCCAGCTAATTTTTGTAAATTTAGTAGAGATGGGTTTCACCATGTTGGCCAGGCTAGTCTGAAACTCCTGACCTCGGGTGATCTGGCCGTCTTGGCCTCCCGAAGTGCTGGGATTACAGGTGTGAGCCACTGCACCCGGCCTGTTTTATTTTTTTGAGACAGGGTCTCACTCTATCTCCTGAACTGGAGTACAGTGGTGCAATTATAGCTCACTG
>NW_012101921.1:2037928-2038542 GCF_000951045.1 Mandrillus leucophaeus
TGGCCAACACGGTGAAACCCCATCTCTACTAAAAAAAAAAAAAAAAAAATTAGCCAGGCATGGGGGCGCGCACCTGTAGTCCCAGCTACTCCAAAGGCTGAGGTGGGGTGATAACTTGAGCCTGGGAGGCAGAAGTTGCAGTGACAGAGGTTGCAGTGAGTCGAGATCTCGATGCTACATTCCGGCCTGAGCAACGGTGTGAGAGTCTGTCTCAAAAAAAAAAAAAGAAAGAAAGAAACCTAGCTGAGAAAAAGTCTGAGCATGTAGCATTCTACCAGCTTACCTCTCTTTCCTGAGGCCTATTCTTGCTGGTTCCTGCATCCCGTCTTCTGAGTTACACCTGGGCCAGGCTTGGCATCTGCTGTTCCCTCTGCCTAGAGCACGAACACATTGTCCCAGAGCATTAGGTGGCTCATTCCTTCTTGTCAGTCAAGTCTCAGTTCAAATGTCACTTCCTCAGAGAGTCTTTCTCCAGCCACACACTTCTAGCATATAAACCTATTTTTTCTTTCCCTTACCCTATTTTAAAAAATCTAACTTGTCCAAACCCATAGAATCTCCAACACCAAAAGTGAATCCTATATATGAACTATAGACTTATTTTTTTCTTTTTC
>NW_012101921.1:2038883-2043695 GCF_000951045.1 Mandrillus leucophaeus
ATTTATGTTGTATATATTATATATATGCAACATATATACTATACAACATTTATATGTTGGGGGAAAGGGGTTATACATCTCTGTACCTTCCTTTTGATTTCTCTGTGAACCTAAAACTGCTCTAAAAATTAAAGTCTATTTTTTAAAAATCACCTTGCTTATTCACCTGTTACTTGTTTTTGTTGTTGTTGTTGTTGTTGAGATGGAGTCTCGCTGTGTTGCCCAGGATGGAGTGCAGTGGCACCATCTTGGCTCACTTCTACCTCCACCTCCCGGGTTCAAGCAACTCCCTTGCCTCAGCCTCCCTCAAGTAGCTGAGACTACAGGCATCTGCCACCAAGCCCAGTGAATTTTTGTATTTTTAGTAGAAACGAGGTTTCACCAGGCTGGTCTTGAACTCCTGACCTCAAGAGATCCGCCTCCCTCGGCCTCCCAAAGTGCTGGGATTACAGGTTCAAGCCACTGCACCCGGCCTCACCTGTTATTTGTCATCTGTCTCCCACAAAATACTGTTCACTTCCTTTGAGAGCAAGGACTCTGGGGTCAGTTCACACCAATACTCCTAGAATGTGCGTGGCTCCTTGTAGAAGTTCAGTACCTATTTGTTGGCTGGGTATGGTGGCTCACACCTGTCATCTCAGCACTTTGGGAAGCCAAGGTTGGTGGCTTGCTTGAACCCAGGTGTTTGAGACCAGTATGGGCAACATGGCAAAACCCTGTTTCTACTAAAAAATGCAAAAATTAGCCAGGCGTGATGGCATGAGCCTGTAATCCTGGCTACTTGGGAGGCTGAGGTGGAAGGTTCAATTAAGCCCGGGAAGTTGAGGCTGCAGTGAGCCATGATCATACCACTGCACTTTAGTCTGGACAACACAGTTAGACTGTCGCAAAAAAAAGAAAAAAGTCAAAGGAATAAATAAATACTACTGCTGATTTAAATGCTGTTCTCTGCTGAACTGGCTGTATTAATGTATACATTATGTAGTGAGGCTGGAATTGACCAACTTAGGAAATCTAGGCTTTTTCTGAAAAACCACTTCAGTTTTCTTAAATGGTTAGCATTCTGGTAGAGAAGGTCTTGGCACTGCTTTTCCCCCATACCTGCCACATCTGCCAGCTTCCCGTGTTTAAAAGCACTGCAGAGCTGGGCACAGTGGCTCATGCCTGTAATCCCAGCACTTTAGGGGGCCAAGGGGGTTGGATCACTTGAGGCCAGGAGTTCGAGACCAGCCTGGCCAACATGGTGAAACCCCATCTCTACTAAAAATACAAAAATTAGCTGAGCATGGTGGCACAGGCCTATAATCCCAGCTACTCGGGAGGGTGAGGCAGGAGAATTGCTTGAACCCAGAAGGCAGAGGTTGCAGTAAGCTGAAATTGTACCACTGCTCTCCAGCCTGGGCAACAGAGCGAGACTCTGTCTCAGAAAAAAAAAAAAAAGAAAGCACAGCAGAAATCCTCATTTAGCAGGCCCCAATCCTGGGTCAGTGAGTACCCTTATTATTCCTTACCTAGCAGATGCTTTAGTCAGAAAAGTTCTTGAGATCAGCTCCCACCATGTCTGGGTCCCCGCCTTCACCCATTCTGTCCCTGGAGGAAGGAGAAAATGTGAAAGCAGACCAGGACCTACAAGGAGAGAACTGTCCACTATTGAATTGAACACTTCAAATGGGCAGATTGTGAATTTTATCTCAATGACGCTGTCACGGAACAAAATAACTGCTGCTTTCCTGTAGTGTCTTGGCTTAGGAACTATAGAAAATATGGGGGAAAAAAAATGTAGAAGGCTGTTGCCCTGAGGGTAGATTGACATCTCTCTTACCCAACTGTTTGATTGGGTGCTGGAGATCAGGGGAAGAAGCTTTCCAGCAAAGCAAGCCTTGAGGCCAGACAGGAAGGAAGTGGGAGAGCCAGGCAGAGAGAGGGGGATGCCCCCACTCTGACCCTTATCACATCACAGGACAAATTCAAACAGCTGGGCAAGGATTCTGCTGGGAAGAAAAATCAAAGACACTTTGAAACTGAATGAACGTTCCCCACTGTGTTCTATCCATTCTACAAGGAGGAGAGCTCCCTTTACCAACATTAATGAACCAAAATTAACTAGTTTAGGAGCTAGCTTTCAAAAACACCTGCTGTTCCTACCCTTCTGTCCCTCTAACAATCTATTTCCCAACCCCGCAATGCTAGCCCTCCTCCCACTATGTTCAGTGCTGCTATTTATGCCTTAGAGGAAAGACTGGGACTGGGTTTGACTGAAGTGAAGTACATGGCATTCCTGGAAATGATCTTCTCATTGTAGATGCAACCAAAATAGCATTGACTCCACACTTAATAATTGATATACTCTTCAACAGTAATTGCATTTTTCTCCAAAGTGCAGGATTTAAAATACTTTTTTTCTCCAGTTCTTAACTGGAGATAAAATGATCCAATTCTGGTGTGTGTGATCTCATTACCTATGTTAAAAAAAAAAAAAAAAAAAAAAACCACTGAGGCATTTGCCTCAGTTTACTCTGAGATACATGTTCTCACAGGTTGCAAAAAATAGTATTTATGCCGGGCACGGTGGTTCACGCCTTGTAACCCCAGCATTTTGGGAGGCCAAGGTGGGTGGATCACTTGAGGTCAGGAGTTTGAGACCAGCTGCAGCAACATGGTGAAACCCCGTCTCTACTAAAAATACAAAATTAGCTGGGCATGGTGATGCGTGCCTGTAATCCCAGCTACTTGCGAGGCTGAGGCAGGAGAATCGCTTGAACCCGGGAGGCAGAGGTTACAGTGAGCTGAGATCACACCAGTGCACTCCAGCCTGGGCAACAAGAGTGAAACTCCGTCTCAAAAATAAATAAATAAAATAAATAATAATTATAATAATATTTTCTGTGGAAACTTAAGAAGTATAGCAATCTGGAAGATTGGGAGGGGTTTTTTTTTTTTTTCTTTTTTCTTTGTTTTTGTTTTTGTTTTTGTACTAGAGATCAACCTCAACTTGATGATTGGCAGTTTTTGAAAGTGGTTTGGAGAAGATGCAATTAGGTTGGTGTAAGCCTGTCTCAGGCCTGAGTTTGAAAAAAGAACCTATGGCTCAGCCAAAAATGATGAGATGAGTGCCCACTGGAGCTTTCCCAGTTTTTCGAGAGTCCACTTCCAGTGCTGTAACTCCATGCTGCCGTGTGGCCAAGCAACAGCAGGTCCTCTCCCCAGAAGAGAACCTTCCTCTGACTGAGGAATGTTACCCTCTGCTTAACATTTGCTAGTACTCTGTCTTCCAAGTAGGATTTTTCCTTTCCAGAGGAAAGTAATCACAAACAAAAATCTTTATAGCAAAGGACACTGAGAAGCTTTTTATCCCCTTTCTCTAGCTTCTGTCGTGATGGATGAAACTGCGAGGACAATTAGAGCAAATGTCAGTGTAAATCTCCAAAGAAAGAAGAAAATAAGCTTACCAAGTTTCCTTTGATGATGCCAAGAAGACATTTTCTCCTCTAGATAACAGTGTGTATTTAATTTAGACCATGTCAAGGGATTAGAAAACACTCAACCACTGTACCAGTGGTCTACCTCAATAGCAACAGATACTTATGGAAAGGGAGAAATTGTATATAACTTCTATTGACTCGGCATTAGTTAAGACTTTCAATTTATAGTGCTTTGTGCTTTCACCCTAGTCACCAACTCAAGAATGACATTTATGTTCTATATAAACATTATGAGACATCCTCTACTTATAGGACCCTTGAGAAAACTCCAGTTTTAATGGCACCAATCAAACCATCCATCAATTCTCCCAGACTGTGAAAATGCAAGGTCTACAAGTAATATCGCCACTTAATTTAAATCAGTCCCCATGGCATCCCCTATAAAAATGTTCACTCTGCCTTAACTTGCTAACTTGCTAAATAACCAGCTGGGCATAGGAGAGGCTAGTGTTTCTGGTTACCCATGCAGGGGAAACCCCATTTCATCTTTGTGTTGGCAAGCCCCTTGTTACATGTAAGGTACTTTTTGGATATTAAACTGTAGTAATTTATTCTGCAAAACCTGTTGTGGTTGGAGGGAGTGTGAGGGGAATGAAATGAGCATTACTTGGGATACCTGGTCCCTGTTCAGGTTGGGACTGAGAAAGGATTCAACAATCATTGGGGTGGGTAGGTCAGCCTTTTCAGTTTGGCAAATATCCTTGGAACTTAAACAAAACAAAAAACTTCCAGAGAGGACCACTAGGAGGTGCTGGGAAGAAAGGGCAACGACTTCACCCAGGAAAAGGGATAGACTCCAAGTGAAGAAGGGACAGACTCCCTGTGAAAACCTCCTGGCCAATAGTGAGGCTACATCTAAACCTAGCAAGAGACCCAGCTCCATGGAATAGTATAACCAGGCTTATCAAGACCCTCAGAAGTAGGCTTTGGCCAGCCACATAGAACAGAGAAAAGGATAGAACCTCCAGGACAGAGAGAGACAAACACCAGGAAGGACATTTGGAAAACTAGACCCACTTGTCCTGAAGCCCAGAGTGCTGGAGTCAGTGAGCCAGGAATGAGGGAGAACCCAAAGGGCCAGGGAAGTGCAGGACTGCCACGCCTCCCAGGCTGGCCTGAGGGGCAAGCGGGCTCACACCTAGGAAAGCCCTGGAAGGATTTCAGACTCCCATGAAACCCAGCAATGCTGGCCCCCTGTGCCACCTCAAATTGAGACAGACATGAGAGCTTAAAGAATCCCAAGTCTAGGCTGGGCGCGGTGGCTTATGCCTGTAATCCTAGCACTCTGGGAGGCCAAGGTGGGTGGATCACCTGAGGTCAGGAGTTCAAG
>NW_012101921.1:2045380-2058676 GCF_000951045.1 Mandrillus leucophaeus
GATTACAGGTGTGCACCACCACGCTTGGCTAATTTTTGTAATTTTAGTTGAGCTGGGGTTTCACCATGTTGGTCAGACTGGTCTCAACTGGTCCTGACCTCGTGATTTACCCACCTCGGCCTCCCAAAATGCTGGATTACAGGTGTGAACCACCGTGCCCAGCCACTTCAGTGTTTGTTATGTTATGTTATGTTATGTTATGTTATGTTATGTTATGTTATGTTGTTATGTTATGTTATTTGAGACAAAGTCTGGTCATGTCGCCCAGGATGGAGAGTGCAGTGGCGTGATCTCGGCTCACTGCAAACTCTGCCTCCCGGGTCCACGCCATTCTCCTGCCTCAGCCTCCCGAGTAGCTGGGACTACAGGCGCCCTCCACCACGCCCAGCTAATTTTTTGTATTTTTAGTAGAGATGGGATTTCACCGTGTTAGCCAGGATGGTTTCAGTCTCCTGACCTCATGATCCGCCCACCTCGGCCTCCCAAAGTGCTGGGATTACCGGCATGAGCCGCCACTCCCAGCCCAGTGTTTATTTTAAAAGCTGTTTCTGTAAAAGCTCAGTCTATATTTGTTAAAGTAAAGGGAAAGGGATTTTTGACCACACTTGGATTTTAGGTTGGCAAGAGTAGAGATAAATTATAAAAAAATACCAGAAATACTGCTCCGTTTTCCTTGGATCTAGGCTTTTTATGAAGCGCAGAAAATGGATACATCTTCACGAAACTCAAGCTCTTCTGCTAAAGGTCCCAACCCATCTCAGTCCCACAGGTGTCCAGGTTACTCCTTTTCTCCTTCCCCAGCAATGGTTTTACAGAATTCTAATGTTCACAGGCTTATAAACCCAAGGCAACTGTTATATAGTTTTATTGTACAAAATGGCAATACCCTGCATTAGGAAAGAAGGAAATGGCTCACCGACAGGAACTTAGGTCTAGACTTGGAACTATTGAGGAATCTAGTGGTGACAAGCCCTGCACACGGTTCAGCCAAAGCCTGTTTAAGCAGCTTTGAATATATAGAGAAAGCAAAGACCTGGGCAACATAGGGAGACCTCATCCCTACAGATGAATGACTATTAAAGTATGCAAAGAAGTTAGGAAACCAAAATAGAAACAAAAGTAGGCGTGTGCAAAAGTATAGTATACTTTACCTTAGGTCAGGAAATAAGCATGAAAATGCAGTGTCTGCCAGCTGTGGTGGCTCACACCTGTCATCACAGCACTTTGAAAGGCCATGAAGGGAGGAATACTTAAGCCCAGGAGTTCAAGACCAGCCTGGGCAACATAGCGAGACCCTATCTCTATAAAAAATAAAAAATTTGGCCAGGTGTGGTGGCTCACGCCTGTAAACCCAGCACTTTGGGAGGCCGAGGGAGGCAGATCACCTGAGGTCAGGAGTTTGAGACCAGCCTGACCAACGTGGAGAAACCCTGTCTGTACTGAAAATACAAAAATAAGCCAGGCATGGTGGTGCATGCCTGTAATTCCAGGTACTCAGGAGGCTGAGGCAGGAGAATCGCTTGAACCCGGGAGGTGGAGGTTGCAGTGAGCCAAGATCACACCATTGTACTCCAGCCTTGGGGACGAGTGAACTTCCATCTCAAAAAATTAAATAAATAAATAATTAGGCTGGGTGCAGTGCTCACGCCTGTAATCCCAGCACTTTGGGAGGCCATGGCAGGTGGATCACCTAAGGTCAGGAAGTCAAGATTGGCCAGGCCAACATGGTGAAACTCCATCTCTACTAAAAATACAAAAAATTAGCTGAGTGTGGTGGCACATGCCTGTAATCCCAGCTACTCAGGAGGCTGAGGCAGGAGAATCGCTTGAACCCGGGAGGTGGAGGTTGCAGTGAGCCAAGATCACACCATTGTACTCCAGCCTTGGGGACGAGTGAACTTCCATCTCAAAAAATTAAATAAATAAATAATTAGGCTGGGTGCAGTGCTCACGCCTGTAATCCCAGCACTTTGGGAGGCCATGGCAGGTGGATCACCTAAGGTCAGGAAGTCAAGATTGGCCAGGCCAACATGGTGAAACTCCATCTCTACTAAAAATACAAAAAATTAGCTGAGTGTGGTGGCACATGCCTGTAATCCCAGCTACTCGGGAGGCTGAGGCAGGAGAATCGCTTGAACCCGGGAAGCAGAGGTTGCAGTGAGCTGAGATCGCACCACTGCACTCCAGCCTGGGAGACAAAGTGAAACTCCATCTCAAAAAAAAAAAAAGAAAAGAAAATACAGTTGAGTTGCATGCACTGAGCACCTGGATCTTGGCTTTAATACAATCCTCCAATAAAAGGAACCAGGGCTCCTTGGAGAAATAAACTAAATCTAGGACTAGAGTAGGAAATATACAAGATGAACTTAGAGTGTCTTATAGTGCCCAAAAGTAAGGAAATGCTCAAACAGACAGACAAATAAAACAATGATTGGGAAATGTCAAAGCCACAGAGGAACCAACCAAAAAAGCTTCCCATGGCCAAAGCTAGAGCAATCTGAATAACAAAGTAGTCTTGCATTGTAAGCCAAAGTAGAAAGTAAATATCCAGAAGTCTATACTTACAGAAAAAAGAAAGACTAAATAAATAAATGGGAAGAGAAGACAAATCTCCATGCAGAATAATTCCAAATCATTGATGTAGATATTCCACCCTGAAGGAGGTTATGAAGGATCATAACTCCATACTCCTGAAGTGTAGATTGCTCCTAATGACTTCCTTCTGAAGAATACAGTATAGGCCAGGTGTAGTGGCTTACTCCTGTAATCCCAACACTTTGGGAGGCTGAAGCGGGAGGATTCCTTATGGCTTACTCCTGAAATCCCGACACTTTGGGAGGCCGAGACAGGAGCCCAGGAGTTCAAGACCAACATGGGCAACATAGGGAGACCTCATCCTTACAAATAATTTAAAAATTAGCCAGGCATGGTGGGACGAGCCTGTCGCCCAAGCTACTTGGGAGGCTGAGGCGGGAGGATCACCTGAGCCTTCGAGGTTGAAGCTGCAGTGAGCCATGACTGTGTCACTGCACTCTAGCCTGAGTGACAGAGTGAGACCCTCTCTCAAAACACACACACACACACACACACAGACACACACACACACGAATATAGTATGGAAAGGTAGGAGGAGTAACTTTACAGTGGAGAAACCTGGGCAACTACCCCAGTCAGTTGATCAAGGTCATCATCACCAATAATCAGTCATGTTGATCACATGTACCCCTTGATATGATGTGATAAGAATGGCACTTTACCTCTGTGATCTTCCCCCTAAAATCTCACAACCCCAGTCTGGTTATGAGAAAAACATCAGACAAATTCCAATAGAGGGACATTCTACAAAATACTTGATCAGTACTCCTCAAAACTGTCAAGGTTATTAAAAAAAAAACAAAAACAAAAACAAGGAAAGAGCCAGGCGCAGTGGCTCACAACTGTGATGCCAGCACTTTGGGAGGCTTAGGTGGGCAGATCACCTGAGGTCAGGAGTTCAAGACCAGCCTGGCCAACATGGTGAAACCCCCTCTCTACCAAAAATACAAAAAGTAGCTGGGCGTAATGGCACATGCCTGTAGTCCCAGCTACTTGGGAGACCGAAGCAGGAGAATCGCTTGAACCTGGGAGACAGAGGTTGCAGTGAGCCCAGATGGCACCACTCCAGCCTGGGTGACGAGTGAGACTCTGTCTTTAAAAAAAAAAAAACAAGGAAAGAGCCAGACATGGTGGAATGCATCTTAGTCCCAGCTACTCAGAGGCTGAGGATCGCTTGAGCCCAGGAATTTGAGACCAGCCTGGGCAACATAATGATACCTTCATCTGTACAAATAAAAATTCTTTTAAAAATTAACCAGGGCCGGGTATGGTGGCTCTCACCTGTAATCTCAGCAGTTTGGGAGGCCGAGGCAGGTGAACTCCTGAGCGCAGAAGTTCAAGACCATCCTGTGCAACGTGGTGAAACCCTGTCTCAACTAAACAATTAGCCAGGCGTGGTGGTGAATGCCTGTAATCCCAGCTACTCAGGAGACTGAGGTGGGAGGACGGCTTGCGCCGAGGAGGTGGAGGTTGCAGTGAGCTGAGATCACGCTGCTGTACTCCAGCCTGGGTGATAAGAGCCAGACTTTGTCTCAAAAAAAGTAAATAAATAAAGCGATTGAGTTCAAGGAAAACTTAAACACAATTTAGGGTAGCAGGCTCATGACAGGTCTTAAAGAAGAACGGTAAATGTCCTAGAGCCATTTTCAGCTATAGTTGCCCTATGGAACTGAGTGTGCCTCAGTCTCCCTTAATGCTCTGCTCCTGCCTCTGTGCTGCAGTCTAAGTGTTTGTGTTCCAAACCCTGCACCTGTAGGTCCTCTCTAGATCTCCCATCCTTTTCCAGTTGCCAGAGGACCTCTCCACCTGAACATTCCACAGGCACCACAAAATCAGTTTCTCCCAGAGCAAACCAATGACCCTCTTTATTTCCTGTCTTGTTGAACTATACCACCATCCACCTGCTTCGGTTGTGCCCAGCTTCATGCTTCAAGATGCTGCCCCCATAAGCATAAGAGAGCAGTGGGGTGTAATGAGCAGGCTTCCCAGGATTGCTTCCGTGGTGCCCCTTATGAATCATTTATACCTTTTCCCATCTCAGGTCATCCATTACTGGCTCTCACTCATTCTTTTGTTCCTCCTCTTTTTCTTTTTTTTTTTTTCTTTTTGAGACAGGGTCTCACTCTGTTGTCCAGGCTGGAGTCCAGTGGCCTGATCATGAACCTGCTAGGTTCAGGTGATCCTCCCACCTCAACCTCCCGAGTAGCTGGGACTATAGTTGCGCACTACCACACCCAGCTAATTTTTGTATTTTTTGTAGAGACAGGGTCTCCCTATGTTGCCCGGCTGGTCTCAAACTCCTAGCCTCAAGTGATTCTCCTGCCTTGTCCTCCCAAAGTGCTGGGATTACAGGTGTGAGCCACCACACCCAGCCTGGTTCCTTTTCCATCTAGCCTCTCCACCCCAGTGGAGCTCCTTACCGCTGGCCTCAAGTTCTTGACTTTGATAAATATCTCTTTCCTCTCTCCTGGCATCTCTTAGAACTAACAAATGGCAAACCCCTTGTTGGCATCACATCTCTGGGGCTTCCTGTGGTAGGCAGCCTGTAAGGTGACCCCAGTGACTTCTTGTGTAATCACCTCCCCTTGGGTGGGGACTGGACCTTGTGGCTCACTTCTAACGAATAAAATACAGCAAAAGGGATGGGATATCACTTCCAGGATTTGGTTACAAAAGCCTGTGGCTTCCATCTTGGGCATATCTGTTGCTCTCTTCTTGGCTTACTCTGAGGGGAGCCAGCTGCCATGTCGTGAGCTGCTTTTTAGAGAGGCCTATGCAGAAAGGAACTGACATCTCTGGCCAGCAATCAGGGTGGACCTGAGGCCTGCCAACAGCCACGTGAGTGAGCTTGGAGGCAGACCCCACCCCATCAGCCCAGTGATGATTGCAGCCTTGTGAGAGACCCTGAGCCAGGGGCAACCAGCTAAGCTGCACCCAGATTCCTGACCACAGAAACTAAGACAGTAACTGTTGTCTTAAGTCATTAAGTTTTGGGGTAATTTATCACATTAGATAACTAATACCTCCAAAACCCTTGTACAACCTTCATGGGCAACTCAAACTGGGTGTAGCACAATGTTACACATGGATTTCCATATTATTACACAGAGCCATGGGCCCAGGGGCAAACAGAAAGGAATGGGTGGCTCTCAAGATAGGCAGAGACCTTTTCTCTCGTTAATTCAAGCCAGTTTGAGAAGCCCTTTGTCAGACTGGCTAATCTAGGCTGGATGGTGTCCAGATAATTGCCCCTGAATCTTTCTCTTTTTTTTTTTTTTTTTTTTTTTTGAGAGGGAGTCTTGCTCTGTCACAGAAAGCTGGAGTGCAGTGTCGCAATCTCAGCTTACTGCAAGCTCTGCCTCCCGGGTTCATGCCATTCTCCTGCCTCAGCCTCCCAAGTAGCTGGGACTACAGGCACTCGTCACCACACTCAGCTAATTTTTTTTTTCTTTTTGGAAATAGGGTCTCACTGTATTGCCCAGGTTGGTCTCGAACTCCTGGGCTCAAGAGATCCTCCCATCTCAGGCCTCCCAGAGTGCTGGAATACAGGACTTTCATCAGTGTTTATCCTAAAGGGGCTTTTAGTTCAATGTATATTCCTTGAACTTAACCTCACAGTTCTGAATGTCAGTTGACTTCACTGCCACCGTGAGGTTGGATATCTAGATGCCTCCCAAATCCACTCTCCCTTTCTTCCTGAGTAAGGAAGCAGTGATAGCAAGGCTGCATGTCCTGGGCAATCTTTGGGTAAGGTATGGCCAAGTACTAAGTCCTCAGGATTGGCAAGAGAGTGGCAGTGAGACGAGGCCCTTAACTGAACTGCATGTTCCCGTCAGGGTCTCTTCCCTGCTGTGGGAACCTGTATAAGGCAACGATCCAGGCTCAACCAGGAAGATGAAGAAGAAAGAGCTACAAGAAGAAGAAACCTGACCCCTCAGTGACTTCAAGAGCAGAGCTACCTGCCGACCTAGACGCTCATCTCAGTTGCTGTGTGAGAGAGAAATCAGCTTTTGTTCTTTAAGCCACCACATTCTGAAATTCTCTTTGAAACAGTAACTTATGGCTGGGTGCAGTGGCGCATGCTTGTAACGCCAGCACTTTGAGAGGCCGAGGAGGTAGGATCACGTCAGCCCAGGAGTTTGAGACCAGTTTGGGCAACGTGGCGAAACCTCGTCTCTAACAAAACAAAAACAGAACAAAGAGCTGGGTGTGGTGGTGCATACCTATAGCCCCAGCTACTTAGGGTGCTGAGGTGGGAGGATCACTTGAGCCTGGGTTGTCAAGGCTGCAGTGAGCCATGATCACACCATTGCACTCCAACCTGGGTGAAAGAGCCAGACCCTCTTTCTAAAATAAATAAATAAATAAATAAATAAATCAAGCAACAGACTGGAATAGAATATTTTTTAAAAAGAAAAAAAAAAACAGTAACTTAACAAACCCTCTCTCCCAAACAACTAATATAATTGCCTCTCCAGAAACAGAGACAATGTGTTGTCATGACCTGGGGGGCCATCCTAGCAAACATCTTCAGCCAGGGTATGCTGATCCTAACAAAGGGGACCATGGTTCTAGATTGGAAACTCCTCAAGCCATTGAAGACACAAAGTAGTTCCTGGGCTTTCTACGCTATTCCCCTGGTATAATTCCTCTCTTTCCACACCACTGCCTTTGATTGACCTTCTGAAAAAGAGCGTATGTTCAGCTTCAATGGTTGCAACCATATTTTTTTTTTTTTTTTTGAGACGGAGTCTCACTCTGTGACCCAGGCTGGAGTGCAGTGGCGCGATCTGAGCTCGCTGCAAGCTCCGCCTCTCAGGTTCACACCATTCTCCTGCCTCAGCCTCTTGAGTAGCTGGGACTACAGTCACCCGCCACCACGCCCGGTTAGTTTTTTTGTTTTTGTATTTTTTAGTAGAGATGGGGTTTCACCGTGTTACCCAGGAGGGTCTTGATCTCCTGACCTCGTGATCCACCCGTCTCAGTCTCAAAGTGCTGGGATTACAGGCTTGAGCCACCACACCCCACCAGTTGCAACCATTATTTGGGGGAAGTGTAAGACCATCTTCATCCCTGTGTTGCTCTTCACATACCCTGGCCCAAGATTCATGCCAAAGACAGAAGCTCTTAATCTTGGGGTGATGCTTCTTTGTCTCAGAACCTGAAAACACTAGGGCCCTAAAACTTTGTGTTTTGACGCTGGTGGAAGAGAACAGAAACCTATCTGGCATCCCCAAAAAAAAAAGAAAAAAAGAGGCACCTGCAGTAAGGCCACTTTCCAGGCCTGAAGGCCATTCTGGCAGGGACCCAATATTCCATGACCACACAGTTGAATTACCAAAGGTGAAGTACCTGTGGGTCTCTTGAGAGTTGAGAGGCGTGGTAGGTACAGCAACTTTGTTCATTCAGCACTTCAATTTATTTTTCTTCTTTTTTTTTTTTTTTTTTTTTGAATTTTGAGTTTTGGGTTTTGCTTTGTTGCCCAGGCTGGGGCACAGTGGCACGATCTCAGCTCACTGCAACCTCCACCTCCCAGATTCAAGCAACTGTCATGCCTCAGCCTCCTGAGTAGCTGGGATTACGGGCGCTTACCACCATTCCTGGCTGATTTTTTGTATTTTAGTAGGGATGAGATTTCACCGTGTTGCCCGAGTTGGCCTCACACTCCTGAGCTCAGGCAATCTGCCCGTCTCAGCCTCCTAAAGTGCTGGGATCAATTTATTTATTTATTTATTTAATTTGTAGATGAGGTCTCACTCTGTCACCCAGCTAGGAGTACAGTGGCATAATCTCGGCTCACTGTAACCTCTGCCTCCCAGGCTCAAATGATCCTCCCACCTCAGCCTCTCAAGAAGTTGGGACCACAGGTGCACGCCACCATGCCTGGCTAATTTTTTGTATTTTTTGGTAGAGACGGGGTTTCACTATGTTGCCCAGGCTGGTCTCAAACTCCTGAGCTCAGGCGATCCACCTGCCTCAGCCTCCCCAAGTGCTGGGATTACAGACGTGAGCCACCACGCCCAGCCTAGCACTTCAGTTTCAACCTATCCTTTTCCAGAAAGAAAGAACCCCCTCGTTAATGCCTTACTTGGAACCCAGAGTACCCAGGAACTTCAAATGCCACCTGAAGAAACCCACAGCCAGGCAACTCCACCTTGACCTAGAAATAATTGCCCAGAACCAACAGTAACAACGCTCTAATCCCAAGAGCTCCATCACCCAGACAAAACCCCAGAGAAAGGCCAGTGCAGGGGTGGCTGCCTTCCCTTATAGCTGGTTGTTTGGGCTGCTGGGTTTTGTTTAGCTTTTGTTTTTGAGACAGGGTCTCACTGTGTTGCCCAAGCTGATCTCAAACTCCTGTACGCAAGCAAGACTCCCATCTCAGCCTCCTGGGTAACTGGGATTACAGGTGCATGCCACCGTGGCCAATTGGCCTTCTGGGTGAGGCTAATATTCCTGGCTCTCCCTGTGTCTCACACTTTTCCAGAAGCCCCCGGGGTCCTGCCAAGATGATTAACACATTCCTTGGAATATCTATGGGCCCTACCAACACTCAGTGTGAACCCAGATACATCACAGGCACTCAGATGTCAACATCCACCATCATCTCTGGGCATCCTGGCAGATGGCTTGTGACATTATTTACTTCTATGATCCCCTATTTTGGGACCATGATTTATTTCCGTATTTACTTTTTAACGTTATCATCTCCCTTAAGGACTATTAACGTTAAAAAGGAAATAGTCCTTCCTTCTATTCAACAACATTTACTGAGAAATTGGTATGTAGTTAGGCACTGTTCTAGCATCTGAAACACCAGGGTGAATAAAAGTGAACCTGAAAGAGCCTATCCTTCAGGATGGATTCCAATGGGCTAATGACATAAATTTAAAATAGAGCCAGGCTGGGCGCAGTAGCTCATGCCTGTAATCCCAGCACTTCAGGAGGCCAAGGAGGGCAGAGCACGAGGTCAGGAGATTGAGACCAGTCTGGCCAACGTGGTGAGAGCCCGTCTCTACTAAAAATACAAACATTAGCCAGGCATGTTGGCGCATGCCTGTAATCCCAGCTACTTGGGAGGCTGAGGCAGGAGAATCATTTGAACCTGGGAGGCAGCGGTTGCAATGAGCCAAGATCACACCATTGCACTCCAGCCTGGGCGATAAGAGTGAAACTCTATCTGAAAAGAAAGAAAAAAGAAACTTAATCCCCATTGTGGCAGTATTTTTTGTTTGTTTGTTTGTTTGTTTGTTTGAGACAGAGTCTCACTTCATCACCCAGGCTAGAGTGCAATGGTGCAATCTCAGCTCACTATAACCTCCACCTCCCAGGTTCAAGCAATTCTCCTGCCTCAGCCCCCCGAGTATCTGGGACCACAGGTGCGTGCCACCACACCTGGCTAATTTTTGTATTTTTAGTAGAGACGGCATCTCGTCATGTTGGCCAGGCTGGTCTTGAACTCCTGACCTCAGGTGATCTGCCCACCTCAGCCTCCAAAAGCATTGGGATTACATGTGTGAGCCACCATGCCCGGCCCCATGTGGCAGTATTAAGAGGTGGAGCCTGTTGGTAAGTAAACCAGACTCTCATAAGACACCAAACCTGCCAGCACCTTTACCTTGGGACCTCACAGCCTCCAGAATCCCACATAAGCTTCTACTGTTTACCCAGGTCTTTGGTATATTGTTATTGCCAGACAATGGCCTAAGACAAATGCTATCACCACCATTATTTTCTGAGCCCTTTTTCATGCACGGTCAAAGCAATTCCAAACTAGTATGTAACACACAAAGAATGGATGCTTTAAACAATCTATTTTTTTAGTAGGATTCAAAAGCAAACTCTTTTTTTTTGAGACAGAGTCTTTCTCTGTCACCCAGGCTAGAGTGCAGTGGCCCAATCTTGGCTCACCACAACCTCCACCTCCCAGGTTCAAGCAATTCTCGTGCCTCAGCCTTCCGAGTAGTTGGGACTACAGGAGTGTGCCACCACACACGGCTAATTTTTGTATTTTTAGCAGAACGAAGTTTCACCATATTGGCCAGGCTGGTCTTAAACTCCTGATCTTGTTATCTGTCTGCCTCAGCCTCCCAAAGTGCTAGGATTACAGGCACGAGCCACTGGACCCGGCCAAAATCCAGCTTTTTAATGCTATAATTATGAGTATTAAACTTTCCCTGAGCTTAGCCATAATCCAATAGATAACGTTCCACTTATTTTTGTAAATTATTTTATTTCTTCCATGATGATTTAGAAGAACTATCTTCAAACAAGTACAAATATTTCATAAATAATATCTGGCCTAGGCTGGGTGCAGTGGCTCATACCTGTAATTGCAGCACTTTGAGAGGTTGAGACGGGTGGATCACTTGAGGTGAGGAGTTCAAGACCAGCCTAATCAACATGGGGAACCCCATCTTTACTAAAAATACAAAAATTAGCGAGGTGTGGTGGCGGATGCCTGCAATCCCAACTACCTGGGAGGCTGAGGCAGGAGAAGCCATTCTACCCGGAAGGCAGAGGTTGCAGTGAGCCAAGATTATACCACTGCACTCCAGCCTGGGCAACACAGTGAGACTCCATCTCAATATAAAAAAAAAAAGAAAAAAAGCATATCTGGCTGTTTTCTAACCAATTCAGTAATTTGTTGCACAATAAGCCACCTCACATCTTTCAGCAAGACATAAACTAAATTTGAATAGTAAAGACATTACACAATAAATTAGGATACAATTAAAATTTGCTTTAAATATATCTTTGGGGGAGAGGGCACCACACTTCTACTCAATGACAAGAAACATTTTTACAGTCCAGAGGTTTTTCTCTTTTTTTTTACATCTATTATGCATGAATTCACAGGGAATGGGTTTCAGCAGCCCAGGCTCCTTCCCATTGGTTCTCTCACAGTGTGCTTCTCTGGGTGGAGCTTCAGTTGAACCCAGGCACCTTTCTCTTTGGCTTCTTTTTTTCTGATCATTTTCCTTCACGCGCTTCAGGAAGCTGTCTCAGCTCAGAGAGTGCTTACTGTGCTCAATATGGACATTCTCTTAGCAAGAAGCTTGCGCTTGTTTGTTTGCAACAATGCCAACAGCATGCTGGGTGGCATTGTAGACTTCCAGTTTTGCCATGGTAACACTTGTGGGCATTCTTTTTTTTTTTTTTTTGGAGATGGAGTCTCGCTCTTGTTGCCCAGGCTGAAGTGCAGTGGTGCGATCTTAGCTCACTGCAACCTCCACCTCCCGGGTTCAAGTGATTCTCCTCCCTCAGCCTCCTGAGTTGCTGGGATTACAGGCACCTGCTACTGCGCCCGCCATCATGCCCGGCTAATTTTTGTATTTTTAGTAGAGATGGGGTTTTACCATGTTGGTCAGGCTAGTCTCGAACTCCTGACCTCAGGAGATCCGCCTGCCTCGGCCTCCCAAAGTGCTGGGGTTACAGGTGTGAGCAACAGCACCTGGCCAACTCCACATTTTCTAAAAGGCCTGGAGAACACATTTTGGGTGCTTGTCATTTTGGCGAGTTACTGGAGGATGGCGGTTCCGGCTGAAAGGAAGATTCTGTTTTTTGTTTTGTCTTCCTTCCTTCCCCCCTTCCCTCCCTCCCTCCCTTCCTTGCTTCGTTCCTTCCTCTCTCTTCCTTCCTTCCTTCCTCTTTCTTTCTTTCTTTCTCTCTCTGTTTCTTTTCTTTCTTTTTTTTTTTTTTTTTTGGAAAATAAAGAAAAGGCCAGGCGCAGTGGCTCACGCCTGTAATCCCAGCACTTTGGAAGGCCAAGGAGGGTGGATCACGAAGTGAGGAGATCGAGACCATCCTTGCTAACACGGTGAAACCACGTCTCTACTGAAAATACACAAATTAGCCAGGCGTGATGGCGGGCACCTGTAGTCCCAGCTACTCCGGAGGCTGAGGCAGGAGAATGGCGTAAACCCAGGAGGTGGAGCTGGCAGTGAGCCGAGATCACGCCACTGCACTCCAGCCTGGGCGACAGAGTAAGACTCCGTCTCGGAAAAAAAAAAGAAAAAAAAAAAGGAAAATAAAGAAACAAAAGAATGGCTATTCCATAGACAGAGCAGCCAATTTTCTCTATCTCTTTTTACTTTTTTTGTTGTGGCTACCAGAAAAGTTTAAGTTGCATCTCGTTCACATTATTGGGCATGGTGGTTTAGACTCTGGGCCCTAGAGAAATCTCCTGAGGCTGGAAAATCAAGAAGGAGGGACTTTTTCTTAGAAAACCCGAAACCTTCCCCTTCGATGAGGCAAAGGTTAAAAACACCCACTCAACCCTCCTTCTCTCAGAAGCAGCTGAAATGGAGTCTCTCTACCCACTTTTCTTGGTGGAAGATCCTAACATGTTTGGTAGGATTCTAAAGGTAGGGAGCAGATTTCCATGGAGCAGCAACCTTCACTACAGCCTGCCTGGAACTGGCCCCATCATTGATTTCTCCAATATACTTCAGTGCCCACCCTAGGTTGTTTGATGGAAGATTAGCTTTAATTGTATAAAATGAGGCTGGGTGCCGTGGCTCAAGGCTATAATCCCAGCACTTTGGGAGGCCGAGGCGGGTGAGGTCAGAAGTTCAAGACCAGCCTGGCCAACACGGTGAAACCCCGTCTCTACTAAAAATACAAAAAATTAGCCAGTAGTGGTGGTGGGCACCTGTGGTTCCAGCTAATCGGGAAGCTGAGGCAGGAAAATTGCTTCAA
>NW_012101921.1:2059654-2060782 GCF_000951045.1 Mandrillus leucophaeus
CAGGCTGGTCTACGAACTCTCGTCCTCCCAGTGTTGGAATCACAGGCCTGAGCCACTGCACCCAGCTCCCTTCCTTTTAAGGAGACTACCCAGAAGTACCATGTGATACTTCTACTTGCATTTCATTGGCTAGAACTTGGTCAGATGGTATACCTAGCTTCTAGAGAGGGTGGGAAGTGCCTTTTAGCTAAATAGCTGCCTTAAATAAAATCAGGGTTGTGTCGTTAAGAAGGAAGAGGAGAATGAATGTTGGAGTAAGCAACACATGCATAACCCTTGGGTAAGTGTTGATGACCTGTCACTCTGAAAGGATCCTGGGGGTGGTCCTACAGCTTCCAGCATGAGCATGGAGATAAAAATGGAGCCACTGGCTGGGCACAGTGGCTCATGCCTGTAATCCTAGCACTTTGGGAGGCCAAGCCAGGAGGATCCCATGAGCCCAGGACTTTAAGACCAGCCTGGGCATTATAGTGAGACTCCTGTTTCTACAAAAATATTTTAAAATTACCCAGATGTAGTGAGGCAGATCTGTTGTCACAGCTACTCAGGAAGCTGAGGCAAGAAGATTGCTTGAGTCTGGGAGTTTGAGGCTGCAGTGAGCTATGTTCATGCCAGTGCCCTCCAGCCTGGGCAACAGTGAGACTCTCTCTCAAAAAAAAAAAAAAGCCGTAGAGCATTTACCCTGCAACAGTCTCCCCTGGGCCATATGAAAATCAAGGGGTTAGGCCAGGGGCAGTTAGTTGCTCACACCTGTAATCCCAGCACTTTGGGAGGCTGAGGCGGGTGGATCACCTGAGGTTAGGAGTTCCAGACCAGCCTGGCCAACATGAAGAAACCCCATCTCTACTAAAAATAAAAGAATTAGCTGGGCATGGTGGCACATGCCTGTAATTCTAGCTACTTGGGAGACTGAGGCAGGAGAATTGCTTGAACCTGGGAGGCGGAGGTTGCAGTGAGCCGAGATCTCGCCATTGCACTCCAGCCTGGGCAACAAGATCGAAACTCCATCTCAAAAGAAAAACAAATAAAACAAAAAAAAGGCCGGGCACAGTGGCTCATGCCTGTAATCCCAGTACTTTGGGAGGCTGAGGCAGGCAGATCACGAGGTCAGGAGATCGAGACTATCCT
>NW_012101921.1:2060832-2066011 GCF_000951045.1 Mandrillus leucophaeus
TTGGGAGGCTGAGGCAGGCAGATCACGAGGTCAGGAGATCGAGACTATCCTGGCTAACATGGTGAAACCCCGTCTCTACTAAAAATACAAAAAATTAGCCAGTAGTGGTGGTGGGCACCTGTGGTTCCAGCTAATCGGGAAGCTGAGGCAGGAAAATTGCTTCAATCCAGGAGGTAGAGGTTACAGTGAGCTGACATTGCGCCACTGCACTCCAGCCTAGGCAACAAGAGTGAAACTCTGTCTCAAAAAAAAAAAAAAAAATTGTATAAAATGGACAAACCCCAAAATAACACTGGCATAAACAAGTAAGAACTTTATTTCTCTCCTAAGGAAAAAAGCAGTTTTAAGGGAAATAAACTTCTGTCTTGTTTATTCTACTGTTATTTTGGACTTCATCGATTATATGCCACTGAACCTAACTATTAGTGTTGTGTGAATTTCATTTTTTAGAAATGGGGTCTCACTATGTTGCCTAGGCTGGTCTTGAATCCTGAGCTCAAGTGATCCGCTAGCCTTGGCCTCCCAAAGTGCTAGTGTTACCGGCATGAGCCATTGCACCTGGCCTGTTGCACGGATTTCTAACAGCCTTCTTGGACCTGAGACAATGAGTGAATGAAAGCAGACAAGCAAGATTGAAGGAATCTAGATCCTGGATGACAATGGAGCTGTCATTGGCTTGTTATCTATTAGAATCCCATATTTCAAACAGTAGAAAGGAGAAAGGGCAAGGAATAAGACCCATTACAGGCTGGGCACTGTGGCTCACGCCTGTAATCCCAGCACTTTGGGAGGCAGAGGCAAGTGAATCACCTGAGGTCAGGAGTTCGAGACCAGCCTGGCCAACATGGTGAAACCCCATCTCTACTAAAAATACAAACATTAGCCAGGCATGGTGGCACATGCCTGTAATTCTAGCTACTTGGGAGACTGAGGCAGGAGAATTGCTTGAACCTGGGAGGCGGAGGTTGCAGTGAGCCGAGATCTCGCCATTGCACTCCAGCCTGGGCAACAAGATCGAAACTCCATCTCAAAAGAAAAACAAATAAAACAAAAAAAAGGCCGGGCACAGTGGCTCATGCCTGTAATCCCAGTACTTTGGGAGGCTGAGGCAGGCAGATCACGAGGTCAGGAGATCGAGACTATCCTGGCTAACATGGTGAAACCCCGTCTCTACTAAAAATACAAAAAATGTGCCGGGCATCGTGGCGGGCGCCTGCAGTCCCAGCTACTCGGGAGGCTGAGGCAGGAAAATGGTGTGAACCCAGGAGGCAGAGCTTGCAGTGAGCCAAGATTGTGTCACTGTACTCCAGCCTGGGTGACAGAGCGAGACTCCATCTCAGAGAAAAAAAAAAAAAAGGAGTATATGGTGGTCCTTCATGTCCCATGTTTGACCCCAACACAAGTATCCCGGATCACCTGGGTGCAAGGGAAAAAGGTTCTCTAAAAGGGAATACAGTGGATCCCAAATTCTCTGTAGAGCACATTCAAGGTCTTCAATATATTGTAGTATGTGGCTAGAACATTGTCACAGTGACACAGCCCTAACCCTTAGTGCAAGCCCCAGGTTATGCCCATCCCTGTACAGCCGATCTCCTCCACATTCTACGCCTGTTAGGACTCTGTAAACTCATCCCAGCATAGACACACCTCTGTCATGTTTCTTCCAAAGATATTGGCCTGAATGTGGCCACTAAAAACAACCAGTCAGGTCCAAGTTGGGGAACAAGCTACCTGAACTCTTTAAAAGGTCTCAACGTTGGCCGGGTACAGTGGCTCACGCCTGTAATCCCAGCATTTTGGTAGGCCAAGGCGGGCAGATCACCTGAGGTCAGGAGTTCGAGACCAGCCTGGCCAAACATGGTGAAATTTCATCTCTACTAAAAATACAAAAATTTGCCATACAGGGCATGGTGGTGGGCGCCTGTAATCCCCACTACTCGGGAGGCTGAGACAAGAGAATTGCTTGAACCCAGGAAGCAGAGGTTGCAGTGAGCTGAGATCATGCCATTGCACTCCAGCCTGGAAGACAAGAGTGAAACTCCATCTCAAAAAAATAAATAAATAAAATAAAATAAAATAGTATCAATATTAAAGACAGGGAAGTGCTGGGGAATGGTTCTGGATTAGAAGAGGCTGAGGAGCTATGACAACAAAATGCATTGCGTAATCCTTTATTGATCATAAATCAAAAAGAATAAGTATCACCTATCGGGGACATTATTTGGGAAACTGGAGCATTTTAATGGGGGTTATATGTTGGATGAAACTATGGAATGTTGAAATTCCTGGATGTGGTCATTCTTTTTGGAGTTTGTAGGAAAGTGTCTTTCTTCTTAGGAGATATATGTTGAGGTACAAGGGGGTGGAGTGTCATGATATCTGTACCTGACTTCCAGGTAGTTCAGCAAATAACAGTAATAATTTTGACAATAGGCCGGGCGCAGTGGCTCAGGCCTGTAATCCCAGCACTTTGGGAGGCTGAGGTGGGCAGATCACGAGGTCAGGAGATCAAGACCATCCTGGCTAACACAGTGAAACCCCATCTCTACTAAAAAATACAAAAAATTAGCCGGGCGTGGTGGCGGGCGCTTGTAGTCCCAGCTACTTAGGAGGCTGAGGTTGAAGAATGGCTTGAACCTGGGAGGCGGAGCTTGCAGTGAGCTGAGATTGCGCCACTGCACTCCAGCCTGAGCAAAAGAGCGAGACTCCATCTCAAAAATAAATAAATAAAAATAAATAAATAAAATAATTTGACAATAATAAATGTGTAGATATCAATAAATAGAAAGATGAGGATACTGGCCAATTGGTAAGTTTGGGTGATAGATATATGGGTGTTCATTATCTTGTTCTTATAACTTTTCTGTAGATTTGAGCTTTTTTAGGATAAAAAGTTTTGCAAAAATGTAGTAAGTGTTAGGCTGGGTGTGGTGGCTCACGCCTGTAATCCCAGCACTTTGGGAGGCCAAGGCAAGCAGATCGCCTGAGGTCAGGAGTTCGAAACCAGCCTGACCAACATGGTGAAACGCCATATCTACTAAAAATACAAAAATTAGCTGGGTGTGGTGGCGGGTGCCTGTAATCTCAGCTACCTGGGAGTCTGAGGCAGAAGAATTGCTTGAATCTGGAAGGCAGAGGTTGCAGTGAACCAAGATTGTACCATTGCACTCAAGCTGGGCGAGAGAAGTGAAACTGTCTCAAAAAAAAAAAAAAAAAAAAGTTGGCTAGGCACAGTGGCTCACGCCTATAATCCCAGCAATTTGGGAGGCTGAGGCAGGCAAATCACCTGAGGTCAGCAGTTGGAGACCAGCCTCTCCAACATGGTAAAACCCTGTCTCTACTAAAGATACAAAAAAAATTAGCTGGGTGTGGTGGTTCACCCCTGTGATCCCAGCTACTCAGGAGGCTGAAGACACTTTCTGACAAAGTCCAAAAAGTGAAACTCTGTCAAAAAAAAAAAAAAAAGTCAGGGTGGAGTGGCTCATGCCTGTAATCCCAGCACTTTGGAAGGGTGAGGCGGGCGGATCACAAGGTCAGGAGTTCAAGACTAGCATAACCAACATGGTGAAACCCAGTCTCTACTAAAAATACAAAAACTTCCCAGGCATGGTGGCGCATGCCTGTAATCTCAGCTACTCAGGAGGCTGAGGCAGGAGAATCACTTGAATCCAGGAGGCAGAGGTTGCGGTGAGCCAAGATCACACCATTGCACCAAGGCTAAAGCCTTGGTGACAAAGTGAGACTCCATCTCAAAAAAAAAAAAAAAAAAAAAAAAAGTACTAAGTATGTCCCGCCGTGGTGGCTCATGCCTGTAATCCCAGCACTTTGGGAGGCTGAGGCAGATGGATCTCTTGAGGCCAGACATTTAAGACCAGCCTGGCCAACATGGTGAAATCTTATCTCTACTAAAAATACAAAAATTAGCCAGGCATGGCAGTGGGCACTTGTAATCCCTGCTACTCAGGAGGCTGAGGCAGGAGACTCACTTGAACCTGAGAGATGGAGATTGCAGTGAGCCCAGATTGTGCCACTGCATTCCAGCCTGGGCGACAGAATGAGACAACTCTTTCTAAAAAATAAAAATAAAAATAAAAAAATGTTAGAAGTGTTTTAATGCATGAAGCTTTTTTCCCTCTCTGTGCCTAGAATTATTTCTTTAGGTTAGTTCCTTAGTTTGTTAGGAGTAGAATTACTGGGTAAAATAATATTGTGTATTAATCCGTTCTCATACTGCTATAAGGACATAGCCGAGACTGGATAATTTATAAAGGAAAGAGGTTTAATTGACTCACAGTTCCGCAGGGCTGGGGAGGCTTCAGGAAACTTACAGTCATGGAAGAGGAAGAAAACGTGTCCTTCTTCACAGGTCAGCAGGAGAGAGAAGAATGAGAGCTGAGCAAAGGGGGAAGCCCCTTATAAAATCATCAGATTTCATGAGAACTTACTATCACGAGAATAGCATGGGGCGAAACAGCCCCCACGATTACATCACCTCCCACCAGGTCCCTCTCACCACATGCGGGGATTATGGGACCTACAATTCAAGATGAGATTTAGGGGGGGACACAGCAAAACCATTATTAATTGTAAAGCTCTTTTTTTCTTTTTTTTTTTTTTTTTGAGACAGCGTCTTGCTCTGTCTCCCAGGCTAAAGTGCAGTGGTGATCTCAGCTCACTGCAGCCTCAACTGCCTGGACTCAAGTGATCCTCCCACCTCAGCCTCCTGAGTAACTGGGACTACAGGCATGTGCCACCATGCCCAGCTAATTTTTGTAGAGACAAAGTCTCATTATGTTTCCCAGGCTGGTCTTGAACTCCTGGACTCAAGAGATTCTGCCTCCTTGACCTCACAAGGTGCTAGGGTTATAGACATGAGCCACCACTCCTGGATAGCATTTTAAAGCTCTTGATAAGCTACACTCTAAATTCCTTAAGGAAATGGCCTGTGGTTTCCCGAGAACATCTCTCGCTTCCTGCTGTGGAATGGCTGCTTCTGCTCAGCTGGAAACTCCTCTGCCACCAGAAAGAAGCTGCACCTTCCTCCCTCTCTCTGGCTGGAAATGTTTAAATAATAGGGGAGGGATCCAATGGATCCAGTGTTCATCACAGGCCCTGTCCAAACACCAGGAGTTGAGTCGGATGAAGGAGGTGGGGGCCCATTACAGCCAATAGTGGGCAT
>NW_012101921.1:2066061-2075356 GCF_000951045.1 Mandrillus leucophaeus
TAGCATGGGGCGAAACAGCCCCCACGATTACATCACCTCCCACCAGGTCCCTCTCACCACATGCGGGGATTATGGGACCTACAATTCAAGATGAGATTTAGGGGGGGACACAGCAAAACCATTATTAATTGTAAAGCTCTTTTTTTCTTTTTTTTTTTTTTTTTGAGACAGCGTCTTGCTCTGTCTCCCAGGCTAAAGTGCAGTGGTGATCTCAGCTCACTGCAGCCTCAACTGCCTGGACTCAAGTGATCCTCCCACCTCAGCCTCCTGAGTAACTGGGACTACAGGCATGTGCCACCATGCCCAGCTAATTTTTGTAGAGACAAAGTCTCATTATGTTTCCCAGGCTGGTCTTGAACTCCTGGACTCAAGAGATTCTGCCTCCTTGACCTCACAAGGTGCTAGGGTTATAGACATGAGCCACCACTCCTGGATAGCATTTTAAAGCTCTTGATAAGCTACACTCTAAATTCCTTAAGGAAATGGCCTGTGGTTTCCCGAGAACATCTCTCGCTTCCTGCTGTGGAATGGCTGCTTCTGCTCAGCTGGAAACTCCTCTGCCACCAGAAAGAAGCTGCACCTTCCTCCCTCTCTCTGGCTGGAAATGTTTAAATAATAGGGGAGGGATCCAATGGATCCAGTGTTCATCACAGGCCCTGTCCAAACACCAGGAGTTGAGTCGGATGAAGGAGGTGGGGGCCCATTACAGCCAATAGTGGGCATTAACTTTGTAGATTTTTTTTTTTTTTTTTTTTTTGGAGACAGGGTCTCACTCTGTCACTCAAGGTATGGTGCAATGGCAGGATCATAGCTCACTGCAGCCTCAAACTTTTAAGCTCAAGTGACCCTCCTGCCTTAGCTTCCTGAGTAGGTAGAACTACAGGCACATGCCACCATACCCAGCTGATTTAAAACATTTTTGTAGAGATGGGGTCTTACTATGTTGCCCAAGCTGGTCTTGAACTCCTGGTCTCAAGCAATCCTCCTGCCTTGGCCTCCCAAAGTGTTGGGATTAGACATACCCAGGCCGTAAATACCCTTGAGAGTGGAAAATGATATATCTATATTTTGAAAAAGTATTTTCCCTTTGTCATTAGTATTCTTTCCCCAACTGGGCACAGTAGCTCACACCTCTAATCCCAGGACTTTGGAAGGCCAAGGCAGGAGGATCACTTGAGGCCTGGAGTTCAAGACCAGCCTGGGCAACATAGTAAGACCTTGTCTCTACAAAAAATTTAAAAATTAGCCAGGAATGGTGGTGCATGCCTGTAGTCCTAGCTACTTGGGAGGCTGAGGTGGGAAAATCACTTGATCCCAAGAGTTTGTGGTTGCAGTGAGCTGTGAATATGCTATTTATTGCACTCCAGCCTGGGAGGCAGAGCAAGACCCTGTCTCAAAAACAAAACAAAACAAAAAAAAAACCAACAGATTTTTCCTAAATTGATTATTTGCCTTTTAATGTTAGCCATTCAGTAAACAGTTCAATGCACCAATTTTGTACTACACATGGTCCCTGACTTATGATGGTTCAACTTAAGATTTTTCACCTTCATGATGGTTCAAAAGGCATACACATTCAGTGGAAACCTTACTTCAAATTTTGAATTTTGGTCTTTTCCCAGGCTTATTATGATATTCCTTTGTGATGATGGGCAGTGGCAGGAAGCCACAGCTCCTGGTCAGCCACACAATCATGAGGATACACAGCCTGTACTGTACTCTACAGTGTACTGTTCTCAATACATGAGATATTCATCACTTTATTAAAAAGTAGGCTTTGTGTCAGATGATTTTGCCCAACTGTAGACTATTATGTGTTCTGAACATGTTTAAGGTAGGCTAGGCTCAGCTGTGACACTGGGTAGATGAGGTATATTAAGTGCGTTTTTGACTTACCACGAATTTACCCGGTGGTACCCCATCATCAGTTGAAGGGCACCTGTAGACTGCTGTTTCTGTCACTAACCTTGTTTCAGTCACAATAGTAATTGATTAGGTTATAGCTGTCACTATAGCCCTTTCAGTCCTAAGGATATGCTCCAGCCTCTTGCTAGGATTTAAGTTATTTCCCAAGTCTCAGTAATACCTATTCAAACCACTTCTCCCCTTCAGTCCCTTGTCCAGATGGCTACTGTCAATTAGAGAGGGCTCCGCGGTTGTAAACAATGAAAGCTTGCTCAGACCAGGAATACTGAACCCATAGGCCCAAAAACCAGCCTTGGGAGGGATTGAAATCTAGAACTAGAGGGTTGTGAGGAGCCAAGGCAGCAGTTTTCTGGGCTTTTCAGTATGTGTGCTGTCTCTACTGTGTGTACTCTCCAGTGTGTACTCTCCAGTGTGTGTGCTGGAACTACACTGATAATCCCTGCTTTATTCTGCTTTCTTTGCAAATGGGTTTGCTGTATTCCTAGATCACATGTAGACTCACAAGTCTCCACCCCATTCCCAGATTCTTGAGTAACTGACCCATATGAGTCAAGGGTCTTTCCCTACTCCAGTCAGCTAGGGACAGGGGAGCAGGGTCCCAAATAATAAACATGGCCCTGAGCCCATCTCTGCAAAGGGGATGGGAATGTGGGTGAGTTATCAGACAATGCAAGTCGTGGGCTTTCTGTTACGTTGGAATCGTATGGAGAATTTCTTGTTATAGATACCCATATGTGAAGAAAAGACTGGTACTGAATACCAAGGATGTATAAGTCAGGGTTCTTTAGAGGGACAGAACTAATAGAATATATATATTCAATCGAGTTGACACTCAGTATTAACCATCACACGTCCACCCCTTGTCAACTTAAACCGGTACACATCTCCTGAAATCATACATAATCATTTATTTTATTTGTTTATTTATTTATTTATTTTGAGACAGAGTCTCACTCTGTTGCCCAGGTAAGAGTGTAGTGGCATGATCTCAGCTCACTGCAACCTCTACCTCCCGGGTTCAAGTGATCCTCCCACCTCAGCCTCCTGAGTAGTTGGGATTACAGGTGCCCACCATCTCACCCAGCTAATTTTTTTGTATTTTTAGTAGAGACAGGGTTTCACCATGTTGGCCAGGCTGGTCTCAAACACCTGACCTTAGGTGACCTTCCCCACTCAGCCTCCCAAAGTGCTGGGATTACATGCATGAGCCACTGCACCCAGCCCATAATCTTCAAATAAAGACAATAATAAGGTCGTATTTACGCCTAACATGATACAACTATCCTTCGTACAACCAGAAACGCACCAATCCCCAATCCAAACTATTACCTCTCCCCAAGGAGCTTGGGGCTGGGGTTTTTAAGAGTTTTGGAGTAGGCTGGAAATGTGGAGATTGTTGATTGGTCCAAGAGCTCAGGACAAATTCTTAGGACAGGGAGATGAAGAAACTGTACTCTCATGCTGATTCCATTTCTCTGTGGGACTCTTCAAACTGGGTGGCATCAACTGTTTTGTGGGAATTCAGGATCTGAAAAACATCTTAAACTTTTTTTTTTTTTTTTTTTGAGATTGAGTCTAGCTCTGTCGCCCAGGCTGGAGTGCAGTGGCTCCTTCTCAGCTCATTGCAACCTCTGCCTCCCTGGTTCAAGTGATGCTCCTGTTTCAGCCTCCTGAGTAGCTGGGATTACAGGTGCGTGTCACCACACCCAGCTAATTTTTGTATTTTTAGTAGAGATGGGGTTTCATTATATTGGTCAGGGTGGTCTCAAACTCCTGACCTTGTGATCCACCTACCTCAGCCTCCCAAAGTGCTGGGATTACAGGTGTGAGCCACGGCGCCTGGCCAAGAATTCCTTTTATGTTTGTTTGTTTGTTTGTTTGAGACAGGGTCTCACTGTGTCACTCAGACTGGAGAGCAGTGACAATTATACCTCATTACAACAGCCTGGAACTCCTGGACTCAAGCAATCCTCCCACCTCATCTTCCCAAGTGACTGGGACTATAGTCACTCGGGAGGCTACATGCCACTACACCCGACTGATTTTTTTTTTGTAGAGACAGGGTCTTACTCTGTTGCCCAGGCTGGTTTCAAACATCTGGCCTCGAGCAATCCTCCCTCCTTGGCCTCCCATAGTGCTGGGATTACACGCATGAGCCACTGTGCCTGGCCTTTAAGCAACACATTAAAAATTATGTATCTAACATATATATACATAATTATATAAACATATATTTTATAGATATAGATATATATAGTTTGTTCATTTGTTTTTAATTAGAGACAGGGGTCTTACTATATTGCCCAAGCTTGTCTCAAACTCTTGGGCTCAAGTGGTCCTCCTGTTATAGAAACAGGAACATAGCAGATCCAAGGTGACACCATCTTCAAACTAGCAAGGCACATTCTTTGCCAGTCACTCCCCATGACTAAGGAAGCAGTTTAGTTTGCCTGCAAGGGCAAACTCCTATGACAGCAGAATGTCCAGATGTCTCCTGCTATCACATAACAATATATGCTTCTAAGATAGTTATAGTCTGGCCTGGCACGGTGACTCACGCCTGTAATCCCAGCACTTTGGGAGGCCGAGGCAGGCAGATCACGAGGTCAGGAGTTCGAGACCAGCCTGGCCGACACTGTGAAACCTCGTCTCTACTAAAAATACAAAAGTTAACCTGTCATGGTGGCGTGTGCCTCTAGTCCCAGCTACTCAGGAGGCTGAGGCAGGAGAATTGCTTGAACCTGGGAGGCAGAGGTTGTGGTGAGCCGAGATTGTGCCACTGTACTCCAGCTTGGGCAACAGAGCAAGACTCTATCTCAAAAACAAACAAAAAAACATAGTTAAAGTCATGCTTTGATGTACTTAGGCACTAAAATGCCAAAAATAACTTTCTTTTTTTTTTTTTTTTTTGAGACAGGGTCTCGCTCTGTCACTCAGGCTAGAGCGCAGCGGTACAATCTCAGCTCACCAAAACCTCCGCCTCCCGGATTCAAGCAATTTTCACGCCTCAGCCTCACAGATAGCTGGGACTACAGGCACGTGCCACCATGCCTGGCTAATTTTTGTATTTTTAGTAGAGATGGGGTTTCACCATGTTGGCCAGGCTGGTCTCGAACTCCTGACCTCAGGCAATTGCCACCTCGACCTCCCAAAGTTCTGGGATTACAATTATAAGCCACTTTGCCCAGCAATTTTTTTTAAAAACAGTGATATTCCTTGCTAATTTAAGCAATTATTAAACAAAAACCTTACAATTCTGACATCAGAAATTCTATAGTAACAATGAGGATGCAAATGGTCAGTATCTCGTGCTATATGGCTTTCAGTTACAAGGAAGTGGGTCAAGTACAGCCTGATTAATGCTTAATTTTAACTATATTTATGTCTAGAATTTTTGTTAACCCTGTAAGGACAACTTCACAGCTGGCATTTTGACAACCAGCTAATATCTGACCTTAAACAGCCCATTCTTTGAACAACATAATGGTTTGTTTAGGACTCACAAAGTTTAGTGGCTCCAGCATTCCAAGTCCAGGTGATGAGAGCTGCAGAAAACAGCTTGGTCATAAGACCATTAAGATTTTGAATCCCAACCAGGCGTGGTTGCTTACACTTGTAATCTCAGCACTTTAGGAGGCCAAGGCAGTAGGATTGCTTGAGCCCAGGAGTTTGAGGCCAGCCTGGGCAACATAGTGAGACCCTGTCTCTACCAAAAGTACAAAAAGTAGCCAGGTATGGTGGCACACGCCTGTACTTGCAGCTACTTGGGAGGCTGGGATGAGAGGATTGCTTCAGCCTGGGAGGCTGAGGCTGCAATGAGCCATGATCATATCACTGCATTCCAGCCTGGGCAACAGAGACCTTGTCTCAAAAATAAAATTAAAAAAATAAAAAAAGGAACCTAAGAAAACACAAGGCATTGTCAGTAACTCGGGAGAGAAATGCTCTGGGTAAGAACTAGGGCAAAGAAGGCTATGTTTGAGGGATGGAAGGGAGAGTGGGAGGTTCCCAGATAGAATCAATGAGTTGGAGTTAAAAATGTGTGAGTGTTTCGGGGGTGGGACAGCAGAGGAATCTGGTTTCTTATGTGTAAAATAAGGGTATAAGGCCTACCTCATTAGATAAAATGTGTAAAGCTTCTAGCTTAGTGCCTGGCACATGGCAGGTTTTCAAGAGGGTTTAAAGTTGACACATCATTTTCAATAGATAGCATGATATGTTCCTTAAAGAAGCTTGGGATATAAAAGCAGATAGCTTACATACATGGATGGACATTGAGGCTCATGGATTTCAGACTGAGATTCAGGTTAAGATTCCCGATTAAGCCCTGACCTGAGACCTCCATACCTCCCACTGTGCCACGCTGCAGTTGGAAGGCCTTCGGACTGGAAATTCTGGTTATTGAAATTCTTTTAAGATGGGTATCTGGAACGTGCCTTCCCAGAAAGGTTTCAAGAAATGAAAGACAGGCTCCGTGTAACACTAATCACAATGATAATGGTACTATTTAAAAGAAGCTTCCCTGAGCCACTTCTGAAAGGGCAATTGGCTGATCCGGGAATTCACTCTTTACATAACTTGGTAGGGAAGGGATGGAGGGAGGGGAGGACCTTAGATTTTTAATAAAAAACCATTAACTTCAGCTAATAGCAATAACAATGGAGGCGCCTGGTGACTGCTGGCACTTAAAATGTAAATGGAAAACACAGGGCACCTTGGATTTCTCCATTGTTACATGCTAATGAAGTGGCTCCACTCAAACAAAGGCCCCAGGAGAAATTAGTGGAGGGTGTGGCCTGGCCCCACACTGGGTAAGAAGCCTGTGTAGGATGCTGACAATCTCGGTTCCAGAATTAGGATGTCCTTGTCTGCTCTACTTGGTTTTCTGACCCTGAGTGTCCCTGGACCTGTTTCTTTCAGTAAAATGTGTATAATCGAATCCAGGGGGTGGCCATCCCCTGTCATCTAACCTGGCAACTTTGGTCATCCTTTTTCCTAGTCAAACCAAAAAGAACTGAAAAAAATTCCTTATAGTTTCCTACATGCACTCTATTTAGAGGCATTTCCTGGTTTTATTCCTTACACATGTTGCAAGACTTCACCCAGCATCCGTGTTCATAGAATCTGTGGTGGTAACAGAAGGGGTCTCTATTCTCAATGTCTCACATTTTGGTAGGAAATAGGACACGTGGGCAGACAGGAGGATGAATGTGATCAGGGTGGGACATGCAGGCAAATAACGATACAATGTGGCAGAATGAGACACTTGCCACAAGGATCTTATAGCAAGAGCTTTACAGAGGTGGGAACAAACTGCTTAGGAAGCTAGCAGGGACTAATCTGCCAGGCTTCAGGGGGATGTGGTCTTTGAACTGCAGAGGTTCCCCCCACTACTCTCTGATGACTACAGTCTATGGAGGAACTTTATAAAATACAGATTCCCTGGCCCCTCCCCCAGAGACAGATTTTTGTAGGTCTAGGATGGGGTTTGGAATTCTACTGATAAAAACCTCAGCTGAATTAAATTTAAAGGAGTTAAATTGAGCAATGAACAATTCGCAAATTGGGCAGCCCGTAGAATCACAGCAGATTCAGAGACTCCAGTTACATGGTGGAAAATTTACAAAAAAAGGGAAGTGATAAACAGAAATAGGAAGTGATGTACAGAACAGCTGGATTGGTTACAGCTCTGCGTTTGCCTTATCATTATTATTATTTTTTTTTTTTGAGACAGAGTCTCGCTCTGTCGCCCAGGCTGGAGTGCAGTGGCACAATCTCGGCTCACTGCAAGCTCTGCCTCTCCGGTTCACACCATTCTCCTGCCTCAGCCTCCCGAGTAACTGGGACTACAGGCGACAGCCACCATGACTGGCTATTTTTTGTATTTTCAGTAGAGACAGGGTTTCACTTTGTTAGCCAGGATGGTCTCGATCTCCTGACCTCGTGATCCGCCCGCTTCGGCCTCCCAAAGTGCTGGGATACAAGGAGTGAGCCACCACGCCTGACCTATTATTATTATTATTATTAAGACTGAGTCTTGCTCTGTCGCCCAGGCTGGAGTGCAGTAGCACAATCTCAGCTCACTGCAACCTCCAACTCCTGGGTTTAAGCAATTCTCATGCCTCATCTTCCCAAGTAGATGGGATTACAGGCACCCACCACCGCGCCCGGCTAATTTTTGTATTTTTAGTAGAGACCGGGTTTCACCATGTTGGCCAGGCTGGTCTTGAACTCCTGACCTCAAGTGATTCGCCCGCCAAGGCCTCCCAAGATGCTGGGATTACAGGCGTGAACCCCCGCGCCCGGCGGCATTTGCCGTATTTGAACACTCAGCAGTTGAAGCATGGCTTCTGGGATTGGCCAAGACTTAGCTATTCTTACAGGCACATACTCCTAAATTAGGTTTTCAATCTTGTCTGCCTATTAAACTAGGTTGCGGTTCGTCCACGAGGACTCAAATTAAGAAGTACGGAGTCCTTCTAAGGCCATATTTAGTTCGCTTTAAGGCTACTAAGAAAAATTAAAGATAAACTGCCCTGTGGCCTGATGGTCAGTCCAGTTTGGAGGCCACCGATACAGTAGAAAGGCAACCCCAAATAACCTGTGACATTGTAATCATCCTCTCTTATCCGTGGTTTTGTTTTCTGAGGTTTTAGTTAACCCGAGGTCTAAAAATATTAAAGGGGGCAGGGCGCAGTGGCTCACGCCTGGAATCCCAGCACTTTGGGAGGCTGAGACGGGCAGCATGGCTTGAGGTCAGGAATTCGAGACCAGCCTGGCAAACATGGCAAAACCCTGTCTCTACAAAAAATACAAAAAGTAGCGGAGCGTGGCGGTACTCACCTGTGATCCCAGCTACTCAGGAGACTGAGGCACAAGAATTGCTTGAGCCTGGGAGGCAGAGGTTGCAGTGAGCCAAAATTGCTCCACTGCACTCTAGCCTGGGCAACAAAGCAAGACTCCGTTTCAAAATATACATAAATACATAAAATTAAAATGCAAACATTAAATGGGCTGGGCATGGTGGCTCACGCCTGTAATTCCAGCACTTTGGAAGGCTGAGGCGAAAGGATTGCTTGAGCCCAGGAGTTCCAGACCAGCCTGGGCAACATGGTGAAACCCCATCTCTACAGAAAACTCCACCTCCACAAAAATTAAGCCGGGCGTGGTGGCACACACCTGGGGTTCCAGCTACCCAGGAGGCGGAGATGGGAGGATCACCTGAGCTGGGGAGGTTGAGGCTGCAGTGAGCGGTGATTGCCCCATGGCACTCCAGCCTGGGTGACAGAGTGAGACCCTGTCTCCAATAATTAAATAAAAAAGGCCGGGCGCGCTGGCTCACGCCTGTAATCCCAGCACTTTGGGAGGC
>NW_012101921.1:2075406-2076002 GCF_000951045.1 Mandrillus leucophaeus
GGAGAATTGCTTGAACCCAGGAGGTGGAGGCTGCAGTGAGCCGAGATCCCGCCACTGCACTCCAGCCTGGGCGACAAAGCAAGACTCTGTCTCAAAAAAAAAAAAAAAAAATGAATAAATAAATAAAAGTTCTACTCTGAGGCTGAGTATGATGGCTCACACCTGTAATCCCAGCCGAGGACTGGAATCCCGGCCTTGGAAGACCGAGGCAGGAGGATTGCTTGAGGCCAGGAGTTTAAGATCAGCCTGGGCAACATAGGGAGACCCTGTCTCTACCAAAAAAATTTTTTTAATTGGGCTGGGCATTGGGCCGGGCACAGTGGCTTATGCATGTAATCCCAGCACTTTGGAAGGCCGAGGCGGGCATATCACCTGAGGTCAGGAGTTCGAGACCAGCATGGCCAACATGGAGAAACCCCATCTCTACTAAAAGTACAAAATTAGCCGAGCGTGGTGGCGCATGCCTGTAATCCCAGCTACTCGGGAGGTTGAGGCAGGAGAATCCCTTGAACCTGGGAGGCAGAGGTTGCAGTGAGCCGAGATCGCGCCATTGTACTCCAGCCTGGGCAACAAGAGTGAAACTCCACCTAAAAAAA
>NW_012101921.1:2077884-2081268 GCF_000951045.1 Mandrillus leucophaeus
CAGGAGATCGAGACCATCCTGGCTAACACGGTGAAACCCCATCTCTACTAAAAATACAAAAATTGAGCCAGGAGAATGGCGTGAACCCGGGAGGCGGAGTTTGCAGTGAGCCGACATCGTGCCACTGCACTCCAGCCTGGGCGATAGAGCGAGACTCCTCTGTTTCAAAAAAAAAAAAAAAATTTTTTTTTTTGGCGGTCGCAGTGGCTCACGCCTATAATCCCAGAACTTTGGGAGGCTGAGGCAGGCAGATCACCTGAGGTCGGGAGTTCGACACCAGCCTGACCAACATGGAGAAACCCCATCTCTACTAAAAATACAAAATTAGCAGGACGTGGTGGTGCATGCCTGTAATCCCAGCTACTTGGAGGCTGAGGCAAGAGAATTGCTTGAACCTGGGGGGCGGAGGTTGCAGTGAGCCGAGGTCGTGCCATTGCACTCCGGCCTGGGCAACAAGAGCGAAACTTCATCTTAAAATACATATATATATATAAAATATATGTATATAATATATAACATGTATATATGTGAATTATATATTACATATGTATATAATGGGAAATTCCAAAAATAAATAATTCAGAAGTTTTAAATTGTGTGTAGCTCTGAGTAACAAGAAATCTTGTGCCACCCAACTCCATCCCACCTGGCACATGAATCCTCCCTTCCTCCAGGCTGTACCTGCTCGTTAGTCACTTAGTAGCCTTCTTGCTGATCAGATTGATTGTTGCTGTATCATAGCACTTGTGTTCAAGGAACCCTTATTTTACCTCATATTGGCTCCAAAGCACAAGAATAATGGTGCTGGCAATTCAGATATGCCAAAGAGCAGCCATAAACTGTTTCCTTTAAGTGAAAAGGTGAAAGTTCTCAGCTTACTAAGGAAAGAAAAAAACTGCATGCTGAGGTTGCTAAGATCTACTATAAGAACAAATCTTATAGCTATGAAATTGTTAAGAAGGAAAAATAAATTCATGCTAGTTTTGCCGTCACACCTCAACCTGCGAAAATTATGGCCACAGTGCGTGATAATTGCTTAGTTAAGATGGAAAAAGCATTAAATTTGTGGGTGGAAGGCATTAACACAAATGTGTTCTGATTGCTAGCAATCACGTTCAGTACTATCCTTGGTTTCAGCATCCACTGGGGGTCTTGGAAAGCATCTCCAAAGATAAGGTGGGATTATTGTACAATGCAGTAGTGTAATGGGTGTGTTAGTGCTCTGGGGAGAAGGTTTTGTATAAGCTGAGGGGTTCACCCAATGGAGCAGCAGAAGGAAGGAGGCCAGGTTGTAGAAATGTGGGTGCAAGGCTGAGGCCAAGGAAAGCTCACATCCTGCTCAAGGAGCTAAGGGTGGCTCAGATCTGGCAGAGTACGTGGGGAGAAAGGTGCTGGGACAAGAGACTGGGAAGGGGAACTAGGGGACAGATTGTAAAGGGCTATCCTTAAATATTGTGCTAAGAAATGTGGACTTGATGGTGGAAGTACTGGTGAAGCAACGAAGATTTTAAAATTCATGATAGAGGGCCAGGCACAGTGGCTCACGCCTGTCATCCTAGCACTTTGGGAAACCAAGGTAGATGGATCAACTGAGGTCAGGAGTTCAAGACCAGCCTGGCCAACATGGCGAAACCCCATCTCTACTAAAAATACAAAAATTAGCCAGGCATGGTGGTGCGCACCTGTAGTCCCAGCTATCCCAACTACTTGAGAGGCTGAGACAGAATAGCTTGAATCCAGGAGGGGAGGTTGCAGTGAGCAGAGATCATACCACTGCACTCCAGCCTGGGCGACTGAACCAGACTCTGACTAAATACATAAATAAATAAGTAAAATAAAATTTATGATAGAATAGTAGATGAAGAAGACTTTCTCTCCAAAACAGCTTTGAGCTCAGGTCATTCATTTGATCAATGAATATGTTTTGTTTTGTTTTTTTTTTTTTTTGAGATGGAGTCTTGCTCTTTCCCCCAGGCTGGAGTGCACTGGTGCAATCTTGGCTCACTGCAACCTCTGTCTTCTGGGTTCAAGCAATTCTCCAGTTTCAGCCTCCCGAATAGCTGGGATTACAGGCGCGCACTACCATGCCTGGCTAAGTTTTATATTTTTAGTAGAAATGGGGTTTCGCCATGTTGGCCAGTCTGGTCTCAAACTCCTGATCCACCTGCCTCAGCCTCCCAAAGTGCTGGGATTACAGGCCCGAGCCACCACGCTGGCCTTATTTCTTAAGGAACTTCTATCTGCCAGGTGCGCCCTTGACAAGACTGCAGTAAATAAAACAGATACGCCTCTTCTCAAAGAGCTTACATTTTAGTGGGAAAAACAGGTTGTAAGTACAATATACAGTATGTCAGCTGTGTTATGGAGAGGAATAAAGCGGGAGAGAGTGACAGAGTGCTGGGGAGTTGGGCAGAAATTACAATGTTAAATAGGATGGGAAGGAAAGACTGCACTGAGGAGGTGATTTTTTTTTTTTTTTTTTTCTTTTTGAGACGGAGTTTCGCTCTGTTGCTGAGGCTGGAGTGCAGTGGCGCCATCTCGGCTGACTGCAACCTCCACCTCCCGGGTTCAAGCAACTCTCTGCCTCAGCCTCCCGAGTAGCTGAGATTACCGGCACCTGCCACCACGCCTGGCTAATTTTTTGTATTTTTAGTAGAGAGGGGGTTTCACCATGTTGGCCAAGATGGTCTCGATCTCTTGACCTCTTGATCCACACGCCTCAGCCTCCCAAAGTGCTGGGATTACAAGCGTGAGCTGCCATGCCCAGGCTATTTGTTTGTTTTTTAATAGAGATGAGGTCTCCCTATGTTGCCCAGACTGGTCTCAAATTCCTGGGCTCAAGCAATCCTCCCACCTCTGCCTCCCAAAGTGGGAAGTGTATTTGAGCTGTCAAGCCCGTGAGGGAGGTTTGGGGTGTAACAGAATTGCAAAGCCTGAGGCAGGTGTGTGCCTGGCATGTCTGGGGAATGATCAGACCAGTGTGGTTGAGCAGCAGTGAGCCGGTAGAAGAGAGATAAAGGCCACAGCCGAGAAGCAAGGATAGAGGTATGAATCAGATGGGATTTGGTTATTCCTTCCTGCCCTGTCTTAGATAAATTAATCAATAATACAAGTGAATCTGAGTTCATCAGCAAATGTAGAGCAGACTATGAAGATGATTGTCTTAAAACTTTCTCTCTCTTGGGCTATTGAAAAGGCTTTTAAAAACTAGACTTCTAGCCGCAGGGTGTGGTGGCTAAAGCCTGTAATCCCAACACTTTGGGAAGTGAGGTTAGAGGATCCCTTGAGCCCAGGAGTTTGAGGCTGCAATAAGCGCCCTGATGGCACCACTGCACTACCACCTGGGTGATGAAAGACACTCTTTGTCAAAAAAAAAAAAAAAAA
>NW_012101921.1:2083808-2086089 GCF_000951045.1 Mandrillus leucophaeus
AGCTTGCAGTGAGCTGAGATCCGGCCACTGCACTCCAGCCTGGGCGACAGAGCGAGACTCCGTCTCAAAAAAAAAAAAAAAGAAAGAAAGAAATTTAGCTTCTTTTGGGAGCTTCTGGATAGCTGAACATGTAGAGGTTCTTGGAGGGTGGTGCACCCAGGAAGGACATGGATGGAAGCTCTACACACTTTCCCCTATATCTTGCCCTAAGCATCTCTTCATCTGTATACTTTGTAATATTCTTTTTTTTTCCTAAGAGACAAGGTCTCACTATGCTGCCCAGGGTGGTATTGAATTCCTGAGCTCAAGGGATCCTCCCAACTTGGCCTCCTGAAGTGCTGGGATTACAAAGGGCCACCATTCCTGGCCCTTTGTAATAGTCTTTATAATAAACAGGTACATTTAAAAAAAAAAAAAAAAAGGGAGAGATAGAGAGAGATCTATTTTTAGAAACAGAATCTGGCTCTGTTGCCCTGGCTGGAGTGTAGCAGTGTGATCAGGGTTCACTGGAGCCTTGAACTCCTTGGGTCAAGTGATTTTCCTGCCTCAGCCTGCAAGTAGCTAGAACCACAGGCATGTGCCACTACACCCAGCTAATTTTTAAATGTTTTGTGGAGATGGGGTCTAACTATGTTGTCCAATCTGGTCTGGAACTCCGGATATCAAGCCAACCTCCAGCCTCAACCTCCCAAAGTACTGGGATTACAGGCGTGAGCCACCACACATGGCCAGAAACGTAAATACTTTTGGAAATGTCCAACTTTGTCACTTTGAACAAATAAATTTTTAAAATATGCGCTTCTATACTTGATTCAGGAGAGAGGAGCAGGGTTCCTCTATTTGAAGTTGCAAACTAATCCATTTTTAGAGACCAGAAAGAGCTGACAGAAGGGACACAGGGCAATATCCTTGGGACTATTAGCAATTTTGATCTATGCTTATCCAGCATGTCTTCTCGTTACTTAATATTTGTGTATTAATTGATTTTTATTCGTTTTAAAAAATTGTTATGGTTTGCCGTCTGTGTCTCTTTGGTTAGTTTTTCAAAGGCTCAGGCAATTTCAGCCCTCAAATTTCTCAAGTTTGGTTGATCTCAGTTTCCTTTCCTAAACATTTCTAACTTCGCATAATATGGATGTCTCACAGGCCTGAATAAATACCTCTCTCAAGTTGTTAATTAAGCCTAAGTAATTGCCCCTCTTTTTTTAGATGGAGTCTCTCTTAGGAGCCCCAAAATGTTCATATGTTTCTTCCTGGCAAGAATTATCTGGAATCTGGGAGACTGCATCCTCCAGAGCCTGAGAGGCTTCAGACAGCTGGGATTTCTTTTATTTATTTATATATTTATTTAGAGATAGTGTCTTACTCTGTTGCCCAGGCTGGGGTGCAGTGGCATGATCATACTTCACTGCAGCCTCAATCTCCTGAACTCAAGCAATCCTCCCACCTCAGCCTCTGGAGTGGCTGTGAGTACAGGGGCATGCCACTATGCCTGGCTAAGACAACTGGCATTTCTGAAGTACCATATCCTCTGCACGTGGCCAAGACACAGGAGGGGGCCTGAATCAGTCCGTTTTCATGCTGCTGATAAAGATATACCCAAGGCTAGGCGATTCACAAAAGAAAGACGTTTAATTGGACTTACAGTACAACGTGGCTGGGGAAGCCTCACAATTATGGTAGAAGGCAAGGAGGAGCAAGTCACATCATACATGGATGGCAGCAGGCAGAGAGAGAGAGAGCTTGTGCAGGAGAACTCCTCTCTTTTTTTTTTTTTTTTTTTTTGAGACAGAGGCTTGCTCTGTCACCCAGGCTGGAGTGCAGGAGCACAATCTCAGCTCACTGCAACCTCTGCCTCCTGGGTTCAAGCAATTCTCATGCCTCAGCCTCCCGAGTAGCTGGGACTACAGGCATGTACCACCACGCCTGGCTAATTTTTGTAAGAGAACTCCTCTTTTTAAAATCATCATCTCATGAGACTTATTCATTAGCACAAGAACAGCATAGGAAAGACATGCCCCCATGATTCAATTACCTCCCACTGGATCCCTCTCACATGTGGGAATTCAAGATGAGATTTGGGTGGGGACACAGCCAAACCATATCAGGGCCTGAGGCAATAATACGGCTGGGTGCAGTGGCTCATGCCTGTAATCCCAGCACTCTGGGAGGCTGAGGCAGATGGATCACGAGGTCAGGAGATCGAGACCATCCTGGCTAACCCAATGAAACCCCGTCTCTACTAAAAAATACAAAAAACTAGCCGGGCGAGGTGGCGGGC
>NW_012101921.1:2088834-2089380 GCF_000951045.1 Mandrillus leucophaeus
AATAATAATAATAATAATAATAAAAGTTCTGGACCGGGTATAGTGGCTTATGCCTGTAATTCCAGCACTTTCGGAGACCAGCCTGGCCAACATGGTGAAACCCAGTCTATACTGAAAATACAAAAATTAGCCAGGCGTGGTGGCAGGTGCCTATAATCCCAGCTACTCAGTAGGTTGAGGCAGAAGAATCGCTTGAACCCGGGAGGCAGAGGTTGCAGTGAGCTGAGATTGTGCCATTGCACTCCAACCTGGGCAACAAGAATGAAACTCTCTAAAAAAAAAATAAGTAATAAATAAATAAATAAAATTTCTACTCTGTAATTTTGTGTCTATGTCTTCGATTTTAATGAAATTTAATACATTTTTATTACTAACAACTTCAAACAATATGGAAGCACACAGAAGAAAATTGAGTTATTTTTCACTGACCACTCCTTCCCTCTCCCAGAGGTTAACTATGGGTGCAGCAATTCCTAGCCAATCTTGCAGGCATCTATTTATACATCTGTATACTTACACAACAAATATCTTTTTTTTTTTTTTTTT
>NW_012101921.1:2093130-2099041 GCF_000951045.1 Mandrillus leucophaeus
CCAGCTACTCAGGAGGCTGAGGCAGGAGAATGGCGTGAACTTGGGAGGTGGAGCTTGCAGTGAGCGGAGATCGCACCACTGCACTCCAGCCTGGACAACAGAGCAAGACTCCGCCTCAAAAAAAACAAAAAAAACTGCCCTTCCTCATAGTGAGACAGGAGAGTACCCTGATCCCCCTCTTGCAGAACATGTGACAGAGATACGGCTCCTCTGTTCAGTCGCCGCCACTGCTCAAACTGCTTATGGGAGGGGAGCACGGAGAAAGACATGTGCCGGAGCCTAGAGCAAGCCCTTTGGGCTCTGGCCCACCCCCCTACCCCACCAGTAGTATCTAGGGGTGGGTGTCTGTGACTCCCAATGCCGAGTGTGTTGCAGTGCACTCTTCCAGCTTTGCCATCCACAGAGGGCTTAAGTGTTAGCCAGCTCAGTGGACCCTCTACCTTTTTGCAAGGGCAGAGGGCCAGTGTGACAGCTTTCTGTATCCCCAGCTCTTGTCCAGCGTTCCAGAAGAATCAGGTCACACACAGACTTGAAGGGTGAATGCGGGGTTTTATTGAGTGGTGGAAGGGGATCTCAGTGGGATAGATGGGGAGCTGGAAGGAGGATGGAGTGGGAAAATGATCTTCCCCTGGAGTTTGGCCATCCAGTGGTTGAACTCCTCTTTGACCACCCCCAGCTGAACTCTTCTCAGCATTCAGACACTCCTTGTCTTCTCTCTCTGCCATGCTGTTCTGCCGTTCATCTGCTTGTTTCCTTGTCTGCTGCTTCTGGAGCCTGGGGTTTAGGGTTTATGTGGGTACAGGATAGGAGGCATGGTGCACCAAAAGGCAACTTTTTGGGCACGAAAACAAGAATGCTCATTCTCACTTAGGGCCATGAGTATCTAGGCTTGAGGGTGGGGACTTTGCTGGGGAACTGCCGTCTTCAACCCAGTATTTCACTGTCTCCAGTCTGTACCAATATTTGGGTCATTTCTGCCTTTCCCAAGATAAAGGAAAATGGAACTTAAGCAATGAGCTCTAATTTACCCCTTGTCTTCTTGAATGCTTCTCTTTGGTGAATCTGAAATCTTTTTCTTTTCTTTTCTTATTTTTTTTAGATGGAGTCTTGCTCTGTTCCCCAGGCTAGAGTGCAGTGGCGTGATCTCATCTCACTGCAACCTCTGCCTCCCGGGCTCAAGTGATTCTCCTGCCTCAGCCTCCCGAGTAGCTGGGATCACAGGCGTGCACCACCATGCCCAGCTAATTTTTGTATTTTTAGTACAGGCAGGGTTTCACCATGTTGGCCCAGCTGGTCTTGAACTACTGACCTCGTTATCTGCCCACCTCAGCGTGAGCCACCACGCCTGACCTTCTTTTATTTTTCTTTTGAGACAACATCTCACTCTGTTGCCCAGACTGGAGTGCAGTGGCACCATCATGACTCACTACAGCCTCAACCGCCTGGCTCAGGTGATCCTCCCAACTTAGCCTCCTGAGTAGCTGGGACCACAGGTGTGTGCTACCATGCTCAGCTAAGTTTTGTATTTTTTGTAGAGAAAGGATTTTGATATGTTGCCTAGGTTGGTCTTGAACTTCTGGGCTCAAGCCATCCACCCACCTTAGCCTCCCAAAATGCTGGGATTATAGGTGTGAGCCACTGCACTTAGACTGTGACTTATCCTTCTGATTGACTAGCTATAAACTGAGGTTCTCATAACCCCCTCCTTGGGTTCGATAATCTGCTAAGATGGCTCACAGAACCCAGTTTATTATAAAGGATATAATAAAAGACACAGGTAAACAGCCAGATGAAGTAATGTACATGGCAAGGTATGGGGGAAGGGGTGTGGAACTTCCACATCCTCTCCAAGCACACCTTTCTCTCAGCACCCCCACGTCTTCAGCAGTCTGGGAGTTCATCAAGTCTTGTGGCTTCAGGCCAGGTGCATTGGCTTAGGCCTGAAATCCCAGCACTTTGGGAGGCTGAAGTGGGAGGATCACTTGAGTCCAGGTATTAGAGACCAGCTTGGGCAACATAGAGAAATGCTATCTCTATAGAAAATTTAAAAATTAGTCGGGTGTGTGGTGCACTCCTGTAGTCTCAGCTACTTGAGAGGCTGAGGTGGGAGGATGGCTGGAGCCTTGGAGGTAGAGGCTACGGTAAGCTGTGATCTTGCCACTGTACTCCAGTGGGTGATAGTGGGAGACTCTGGGTGATAGAGGGAGACCCTGTCTCAAAAAAAAAAAAAAAATATATATATATATATACACACACACACACACACACACACATATATATATAGTTTTTGTATAGCTTAACCTCCAGCCTCACCCCCCTGGCCTTCTCAGAGATTGGTGAATGAGGCTGAGTATTTCACGTCTCTTAACCCTTGGTCCTTCTGGTGAGCAGCCCCATCCTGAGAGTGCCAGGGGCCTTAGCACCTCATTAGCATAAACCAAGGTATGAAAGGGGTTCTTGATGAATAACAAAAAACATACCTATCACTCAGAAAATTCCAAAAGCTTTAGGAACTCTGTGCCAGGAACCTAGGACAAAGACCAAATATAAATATAAATATATATATTTCTTATTTACCACATTGCCATTCAAGCCTTTATATCTGGTCTTGACCCATTTGTCCAATTGGTTTTCATATGTCATGCATGTACTTCCTATGTGCTGTTCCTTCTATCTGGAATGTAAGAAAGGTCCTTTTATTGGCCGGGTGCAGTGGCTCATGCCTGTAATCCCAGCACTTTGGGAGGCTAAGGTGGGTGGATCACGAGGTCAGGAGTTTGAGACCAGCCTGACCAACATGGAGAAACCCCGTCTCTACCAAAAATACGAAAATTAGCCAAATGTGGTGGCGCATGCCTGTAATCTCAGCTACTCGGGAGGCTGAGGCAGGAGAATCGCTTGAACGCACGAGACAGAGGTTGCAGTGAGCTGAGATCGCACCATTGCACTCCAGCCTGGGCGAGAGAGCAAGACTGTATCTCAAACAAACAAACAACAACAACAACAACAAACTAGTTATCTATTCATGCCTGCCTCTTCCATTAGATGGTGAACTCCTTGAGTCCCAGAACTCTGTTTCATTTATCAAGGTAACCTAGACTATGGCGCTCAAAGTAAGAATCATAAGTGTTGAACTGAATTGAACTGATGCATTTGTATTTTCTGCAGCTATTTCCTTTTCTTTCCTAAATTCTGATAAAAGTTAATTTGGAAAATGTCAGCCTGTCTCAGCTGTTCTTAGAGGAAAGAAGGAAAAGGGCACTTATTCATGCAGAGACTGAGAAAATCACATCCTTGGGGGCCAGGGATAGTGACTGCTGTTGAGATGCAAGTGAGGGACCCCCACAGGGAGGGAGAAAAACAACAGGGAATGCCAGTCCGAATGACAGCTGTTTCCTTCCACCTGAAAATCTCCTTTTGAGATCTCCTCTTTCCTCAAATCTGGAGTGTGGTGGTCCCCTGTGTTTGTGTGCAGCAAGTGGAGGTCAGCTTCCTGATTGGGACCTGTATCAGGTGGGATGGGAAGAATCACTATAAGAGGGTGGATTCATGGCTGCCTGACACCCTACTACCCTTCTTCAAGCTGATTAAAAGGATAATGGTTTGGGAGGCCGAGGCTTGTGGATCACTTGATGTCAGGAGTTCGAGACCAGCTTGGCCAACGTGGTGAAACCCCGTCTTCACTAAAAATACAAAAAAATTAGCTGGGCCTGGTAGCGGGTGCCTGTAATCCCAGCTACTCGGGAGGCTGAGGGAGGCGATCACTTAAACCCAGGAGGAGGAGGTTGCAGTGAACCAGGATCTATGCTACTGCACTCCAGCCTGGGTGACAACTAACATAGGCAAATGCAGTAGCACAGTTATTTTGAGAAAAGGAGGCTGGGCATGGTGGCTCACGCTTGTAATCCCAGCACTTTGGGAGGCCAAGGTGGTGGATCACCTGAGGTCGGGAGTTCGAGAACAGTCTGACCAACATGGAGAAACCCCTGTCTCTGCTAAAAATTAGCCGGGCATGGTGATGCGTACCTGTAATCCCAGCTACTAGGGAGGCTGAGACAGGAGAATTGCTTGAACCCAGGAGGCAGAGGTTGTGGTGAGCCATGATTGCACCATTGCACTCCAGCCTGGGCAACAAGAGCGAAACTCCATCTCAAAAAAAAAAAAAAAGAGCCAGGCATGGTGGCTCACGCCTGTAATCCCAGCACTTTGGGAGGCTAAGACGGGCAGATCACGAGGTCAGGAGATCGACACCATCCTGGCTAACATGGTGAAACCCTGTCTCTATTAAAAAAATACAAAAAAACCCACCAAACACCAAAAAATTAGCCAGGCGTGGTGATGGGTGCCTGTAGTCCCAGCTACTTGGGAGGCTGAGGCAGGAGAATGGCATGAACCTGGGAGGCAGAGCTTGCAGTGAGCCAACACGGTGCCACTGCATTCCAGCCTGGGCAACAGAGCGAGACTCCGTCTTGGAAGGAAGGAAGGAAGGCAGGCAGGCAGGCAGGCAGGCAGGCAGGCAGGCAGGCAGGCAGGCGCTGTGGCTCACGCCTGTAATCCCAGCACTTTGGGAGGCCAAGATGGGTGGATCACCTGAGGTCAGGAGTTTGAGAGCAGCCTGGCCAACATAATGAAACCCCGTCTCTACTAAAAATATAAAAACTAGCCCGACGTGGTGGTGGGCTCCTGTAATCCCAGCTACTCAGGAGGCTGAGGCAGGAGAATTGCTAGAACCCAGGAGATGGAGGTTGCAGTGAGCCGACACGGTGCCACTGCATTCCAGCCTGGGAGACAGAGCAGGACTCCATCTTAAAAAAAAAAAAAAGAGAGAGAGAGAGAGAAAAGGAGATGGAGCTCCCTGGGGAAACAAAAAGCAGCCTGAGGCATGCAGCCAGCCTGACTGTTTGGGTGTCTCCTAGTCTCATTCTTCTCTATCTCCCCTCCCGTACTCCTACTCCAGAGTTTCCCGAGAGCCTATAGATCTGCTCCAGAGAGGAAGCTGGGAGCTGATTCTGGAGGAGAGCCCTAGATCGGGACTCCCAGCTTTCCCTTATGCTCCGGACAGTGTTTACCAAGTACCCAGCCTTGAACTCATTGTGACGCTCTCTGCCTTACTGAAGAAAAATGGATTTTGCCTCAATTCCTCAGTCCTGTTTAAATATTTAGTTTAATCAGCACTGGCCCAAGTGCCTTTTCCATTTCCCTTGGTGCCTGGGAGCCATGCTGACACCAGCATCATAAATAATGCATCCAATCCCAGCAACATGCCACTGGCCAGGAGTCACTCCATCCCTCAAGTCTCCCAGCCTGCCCGCTGCTGCAGACGCTTTGTGTGAAGCTAGGCCAAGATGGAGAAGTCAGTCTTAAGCCCTGCAGCCTTCAGCCAGAAAGCCACTCCTGGAGGGAGTCAGTGTGACAAGCAAGTGGTCCACACGCCAGTCCAGATTTGAGGGGCCTTCGAGGGGCTATATTGGTGGGGGAATGGGAAGATGTAGGAGCACCAAGGCCGCAGAATGTTCCAAATCTGCCTTCAGCATTGCTCTGACCTCATGGGGAGACTTCAGGGCCCCTTAGAAAAGGTCCGATTTAGGCTCTATGTGAGTATGGAGCAGAGGACAAGGGCACCCGATTTCCAGATTTCAGGAGACAGCCAAGATCAAGGGCAGAGGAAGGAGGCCCTGTGAAATGCTGGAAACTTCTCTCCTCCTTCTGCCTCCAGAATTCTAGCTTCTAACATGTACTCCACCCTTCATTTCAAGAACATAGTCCAAAATATATATACCTACTTTGTACCCACAAAATTTAAAAGAAAAGGCCGGGTGCAGTGGCTCACTCCTGTAATCCCAGCTACTCAGGAGGTTGAGGCAGGAGAATTGCTTGAACCCAGGAGGTGGAGATTGCAGTGAGCAGGTAT
>NW_012101921.1:2100251-2101432 GCF_000951045.1 Mandrillus leucophaeus
TCACCAGGCTGGAATGCAGTGGCATCATCTCAGCTCACTGCAACCTCCGACTCCCGGGTTCAAGCAATTCTCCTTCCTCCCAAGTAGCTGGGACTACAGGCACATTCTGCCACGCCCGGCTATTTTTTGGCTTTTTTTTTTTTTTTTTTTTTTCCCTGTATTTTAGTAGAGACAGGGTTTCACCATATTGCCCAGGATGGTCTCAAACTCCTGAGCTCATGCAATCCGCCTGCCTCAGCCTCCCAAAGTGCTAGGATTACAAGCGTGAGCCACCACGCCCGGCCTTTTTTTTTAAAAAACTAAAACCCATGACCTACTCCAAACTAATTAAATCAGGATTTTTGGGGGTGGAGCTCAGCCTAGTCTCCGTAGTTCCCCTGGAGCAGCTAGAGTAGAGAACCAACCTTTGCTCTCAATGTTGGCTTGCCCCAGGGTTCAGGCCTCTGCCCTCCTCTCCACCCACACTCCCTCTCCTGGCAGGTAATCTCATCAGTTTCTAGCTTCCTCCACTGTGTATGTGGTGGCGACATCCAGATTTGCATCTCTAGTCTAAGCCTCTTTGCTAAGTTCCAGAGCCCAGATCCAGTTGTCTATCTAATACTTCCAAACAGATGTCTATAAGCACCTGGGAGTCCTAACAAGTTTGCTCTGGGCCGAGCGCAGTGGCTCACACCTGTAATCCCAGCACTTTGGGAGGTCGAGGAAGATGGATCACCTGAGGTCAGGAGTTGGAGACCAGCCTGGCTAACATGGTGAAACCTTGTCTCTACTAAAAATACAAAAATTAGCCCGGCATGGTGGTGTGCGCCTGTAATACCAGCTACTCTGGAGGCTGAGATGGGAGAATTGCTTGAACCTGGGAGGTGGAGGCCGCAGTAAGCCGAGATCACGCCACTGCACTCCAGCCTAGGCAACAGAGCGAGACCTTGTCTCCAAAAAAAAAAAAAAAAAGTTTGTTTTCCCGTTTCATCTCTTATATTCAATCCTTCAGTAAGAGCTGTTGGCTCTGCCTTAAAAAATATATCTCTGGCCTGGCGCAGTGGCTCATGCCTGTAATCCCAGCACTTTGGGAGGCTAAGGCAGGCAGATCACCTGAGGTCGGGAGTTTGAGACCAGCCTGACCAACATGGGGAAACCCTATCTCTACTAAATACAAAATTAGCCGGGTGTGGTAGTGCATG
>NW_012101921.1:2105642-2110917 GCF_000951045.1 Mandrillus leucophaeus
CCTGATGTCCCAAGTGTTCACTCTATTTCATTATTTTAGTTTCTTTTTAGTTCTTAGCATATACAAAAGGCCTTCCCTTACCACCATCATCACTTTTTGTTCTCTGATCTTGATTTACTCTCCCTATAACATTTATCATTCTATACTAGCATATCTATTTATTTATTTATTTTTTTGAGATGGAGTCTTGCTCTGTCACCCAGGCTGGAGTACAGTGGCATGATCTTGGCTCACTGCAACCTCCGCCTCCCGGGTTCAAGCGATCCTCCTGCCTCAGTCTTCTGAGTAGCTGAGATTACAGGCACCCGCCACCACGCCTGACTAATTTTAGTATTTTTAGTAGAGACGGGGTTTCACCATGTTGGCCAGGTTGGTCTCAAACTCCTGACCTTGTGATTCACCCACCTCGGCCTCCCAAAGTGCTGGGATTACAGGCGTGAGCCACTGCGCCAGGCCCCAGGTGTCCTTTTCTGTTAGCACTAAGCCAACCATGTCAGCTAGGAGGAGAGACAAACCAAGGTGAGTTAAACACATTGAGCTGTTTCAAGTGATTGAGTAGGACTTAGATAAAGTGGTGAGGGGTCCCCTTCTTTCTCTGTGTATTTCTCTTTATTATCTTATTCTGTTTCTGTGTCCCTTGATCTGTGTATACTGTATACTGCTCTGAGTGTTTTCTGGCTGAATCTATGTTTACTTAAAATTGAGGGGTGGATACCATCTGTAGGAGTTTGCTAAGGCTCCTGTAACAAATTACTACCAACTGGGTAGCTTCAAACAATTCATTCTCTCACAGTTCTACAGGCCAGAAGCTTGAAAGCAAGGTGTCAGTAGGGTTAGTCCTTCTGGAGGCTCTGGGGGAAAATCCATTCCATGCCAGTGGTTGCTGGCAACCCCTGGCACTCCTTGGTTTGTAGCTGCGTAAGTCCCATCTCTGCCTCTCCCTTCACAGGGCTGCCCCCTTTTCTCTGTGTCTTTCTTCTTCTGTCTCTTATAAGGACGCATGTCATTAGACTTAGGGTCCATCCTAATCTCAGGATAATCTCATCCTGAGATCTTTAGCTTAATTATATCTGCAAACACCCTTTTTCCAAATAAGGTCATATTCACTGGTTCTGGGTGGGCATGTCTTTTGGGGGGCCACCATTCAACCCACTACATCATCTTAGAGGCAAGAGGGTGAGGTAGGAATGAGTCAGATTTGCTTTTTCAGTCCTTCTGTTCTTTCCATCTTCCCTCCCCATCCCCACCCCAGCTGCTTTTCAGGGCTGGTAAGAAGGAGTGAGGGTTGAGGCAGAACCTTCTGTGGATGCTGACTATTTTGCTAGCTAGTCCTAGTGAGATGGTCAGCCTGGGCCATTCCCCCTTGGCTTCCTGGTCTGCCTTGGGCAGTGGCTTATGTGGCTCTGCCCACGCTCTGCCTATTTGCACATTTGCACCTGGACTCTGATCTCCTGAACCTGACCTGCCAAACCTGTTTCCACCCAACCTGAAGGACTCAGGGAACCTGCTTCCTTCCCTGGGGCCAGGGTTTGGCTTATTCCTTAGACTGGCTGGGCTCTGGGCTGATGGTAACACCAGAAATGGCTATTTCCAGCTCAGATCTCTCTCCTAAACACCAGGCCTTTTCATCCAACTGTTTCCCAAAGAGAAGACATCTACCTGGATATTTCCAAAGGCACCTTGAACACAACCCTTCCAGCACAGAACCTGTCCACTATCCTCTTCCCCCACTTGCCTTTCCTCCTGTATGCTTTGCTCACTGATCTCTACTTAACCTCTCTCTACCAGTTCCCCATAAGCCTTGTCACCACCCTTTCACCTCATGCCTCCCTAGAGTCACCAGATCTGACACCTCTTGCCTCCTCTATCTCTCTAAAACCATCTACTTACCATAACCTACTGCCTCTACCCTAGGCCAGACCATCACCCCTTCTCACCAACCTCGCAACTGATCTGGTCTGGACTCTCTGCCCTTTCTAATCCACTGTCTGTACTGCAGTCGGAATCCTCTATATAAACACCTCACTCCCTGTCACATTCCTTCAACACTTCCCATTGCCCCTTAGCATTCTTTTTCTTGACCCTACAACCTCCACCTCCCAGATTTAAGCGATTCTCCTGCCTCAGCCTCCCAAGTAGCTGGGATTACAGGTACGCATCACCATGCACAGCTAATTTTTGTATTTTTAGTAGAGATGGGGTTTTGCCATGCTGGCCAGGCTGGTCTCAAACTCCTGACCTCAGATGATTCGCCTGCCTCGGCATCCCAAAGTGTTGAGCGTGAGCCACCACACAGATCAACCATTTCTTATTCAAATCTACAGTAGTTAAAAAAGAGAAACAGTAGGGTCAATTAACTTAACCACCCAGGGGCTCATTTCTGTCCCCATTATGACTTAGTCTCCTTTCTATTATCTACAGATAATGTTACTAGAGAAGGAAACTTCTTGTGGAACCAGCCAAATGGCTGAGCTAGCTCCCCTGTGAGGGCATGAGGGAACTGTGTGATTCGAAAACACATACTGCCCGAAACCAACACCGTTAGGGATTGGTCCTGGATTTCATGTTTTTAGCACAGAGGATCTATGGAAGCACCAGCTCTACGACTAGAGAAGCTACAGAACTCCCAATTCTGGTTTCCTTTCTCTTCGGGGTTCTTCTGCTTTGATTCTTGCCATCACATGCCTACATTTCTCTTGGGATATGTTCCTCTGCCTTTAAAACCCAGGCCCTCCTTAGAATAAGAGACAGGCTGGCCTTTTCCAAAAGAATTTTACTAAATAAGAGAAGAAGCTAATGAAAGGAAAAAGAAGACAGAAATAAATCATGGAAAACACAAACCAACAAGACAAAGTCCGTTTTCTGAAGCCTGGCTTCTGGTTTCAGATTAATTACATTTTAGACCTCCAGGCTCCTTTCCTGGGTTCAGTATTACAGAACTCCCAGACTGTGGCCAGCATCAATTTCTTTTTATTTATTTATTTATTTATTAAAAAAATTTTTTTTGAGATGGAGTTTTGCTCTTGTTGCCCAGGCTGGAGTGCAATGGCACGATCTCAGCTTATCACAACCTCCACCTCCCAGGTTCAAGTGATTCTCCTGCCTCAGCCTCCCTAGTAGCTGGGATGACAGGCATGTGTCACTGCACCCAGCTAATTTTGTATTTTTAGTAGAGCCGAGGTTTCTCCATGTTAGTCAGGCTGGTCTCGAACTCCCAGCCTCAGGTGATCCGTCTGCCTCGGCCTCCCAAAGTGCTGGGATTACAGGCGTCAGTCACAGTGCCCGGTCTATTTATTTATTTTTTTGAGACGAAGTCTTGCTCTGTTGCCCAGACTGGAGTGCAGTAGCTTGATCTTGGCTCACTGCAATCTCCGCCTTCCAGGTTCAAGCGATTCTTCTGCCTCAGCCTCCTGAGTATCTGGGACTACAGGCGCGTGCCACCACGCCCGGCTAAGATTTTGCATTTTCCGTAGAGATGGGGTTTCACTATGTTGACCAGATTGGTCTCGAACTCCTGACCTTATGATCTGCCTGCCTCGGCCTCCCAAAGTGCTGGGATTACAGGCGTGAACCACCGAGCCCAGCCAACCAGCACCAATCTCTTTTTATTTTTTCGCACATATAAAAACTCCATCCCTACGTTCAGACAAAAACCAACTCTCCATTTCACCTCTTCACCTAAAGCTTTCTTTTTTTTCTTTTCTTTCTTTATTTTTTTGAGACAGAGTCTTGCTCTATTGCCCATGCTAGAGTGTAGTGGCACAAACATGGCTCATAGCCTCGACCTCCTGGGCTCAACCGATTTTCCTGCCTCAGCCTTTTCCAGAGTAGCCAGGACCACAGGTGTGCATCAACTGGCTAACTTTTTTTTTTTTTTTTTTTGGTAGAGGTGGGGTCTTGCCATGTTGTCCAGGCTCAAATGATCCTCCTGCCTTGGCCTCTCAAAGTGCTGGGATTACAGACATGAGCCACCATGCCTAGCCACCTATAGCTTTCTTGCTGCATCCACTTCTCTTCAACTAAATGGTGAAGAACTATCTTATATGTGGTTCTTTACTTGCAACAACTGTGCAAGGAAATTTCGTCTGTGTAAGGGCTGGATTTGCCCTGGGATTTCTGGCATGGCCTGAGAGACAGTTCTTCCTTAGTGATGAGAATAACTGGAATAGCGAGAAGGGAACTTAACACATATGAAGCTCTCAACAAGTGCCAACACCTTCTATATTTAAATTTTACCAGGCTGGGCATGGTGGTTCATGCCTGTAATCCCAGCACTTTGGGCGGCCGAGCAGGCAGTTCACCTGAGGTCCGGAGTTCCAGACCAGTCTAGCCAATATGGTGAAACCCTGACTCTACGAAAAATACCAAAACTAGCCAGATATGGTGACGGGCACCTGTAGTCCCAGCTGCTTGGGAGGCTGAGGCAGGAGAATTGCTTGAGCCTCGGAGGTGGAGCTTGCAGTGAGTTGAATTGTGCCATTGCACTCTAGCCTGGGCGATGAGAGCGAAACTCCGTCTCAAATTTTTTTTTTTTTTTTTACCATAAGCCTTTGAGGTAGGTATCAACCAGTAGTAATATTTTGTAATCCCTCTTGAGGCTCAAAGGGGTTAAGTAACTTGCTCAAGGTCTTTATAGTTAAACTCCCAAACTAGGAGTGATGTTAGGGCTGGTTGATGACAAGTTGGTGGTCTAAACCATGTAGCTAAGAAGGGAGACATGCCTTTGCTTTTTTAAAGGTGCAGGCTTTCCACCCTTCTTTGCTTGAAACGTTTCTTTCAATCTACAAACATTTGCTGAGCTCCTTTATGTGTGAACCTCTCTGGAATTAGGACATAGAAAAGTTTCATAGGCAAAGTCCTATATTCAGCTCTTCTGATTCTCTGAGTCCATGATTCGTTGGTATTTATTCTTCAGATACTGAGCATCTACTATGTCAGCTCAGAAATGTAGAGGACATTGGTCTAGGAGCTGGAGATGGAAGAGACTAACATAGAGAATCTAGAGTAAAAAATAGTTCCAAGTACTGCCACCATCATTACCTCCTGCTAGTCCCCTTCAAGTCTTTGAGGTCTTTCATGGGGTGCTGCTGGATAAGGCTGTTCCTAAGGGGACGTAGGGAGTTTTCTTGGCATCTTTCACCATTTATTGTGGTTAGCACAGTCATCAGAAACACCTGGCAAGAGCACTAAGCTGGGGAAATGAGACAGGCACACAATGAATTAACAAAAACAGGACAAGATTTTGAAGGAGGAGAAATTGCTTATGAAAAATTAA
>NW_012101921.1:2110967-2113390 GCF_000951045.1 Mandrillus leucophaeus
TTTTTTTTTTTTTTTTTACCATAAGCCTTTGAGGTAGGTATCAACCAGTAGTAATATTTTGTAATCCCTCTTGAGGCTCAAAGGGGTTAAGTAACTTGCTCAAGGTCTTTATAGTTAAACTCCCAAACTAGGAGTGATGTTAGGGCTGGTTGATGACAAGTTGGTGGTCTAAACCATGTAGCTAAGAAGGGAGACATGCCTTTGCTTTTTTAAAGGTGCAGGCTTTCCACCCTTCTTTGCTTGAAACGTTTCTTTCAATCTACAAACATTTGCTGAGCTCCTTTATGTGTGAACCTCTCTGGAATTAGGACATAGAAAAGTTTCATAGGCAAAGTCCTATATTCAGCTCTTCTGATTCTCTGAGTCCATGATTCGTTGGTATTTATTCTTCAGATACTGAGCATCTACTATGTCAGCTCAGAAATGTAGAGGACATTGGTCTAGGAGCTGGAGATGGAAGAGACTAACATAGAGAATCTAGAGTAAAAAATAGTTCCAAGTACTGCCACCATCATTACCTCCTGCTAGTCCCCTTCAAGTCTTTGAGGTCTTTCATGGGGTGCTGCTGGATAAGGCTGTTCCTAAGGGGACGTAGGGAGTTTTCTTGGCATCTTTCACCATTTATTGTGGTTAGCACAGTCATCAGAAACACCTGGCAAGAGCACTAAGCTGGGGAAATGAGACAGGCACACAATGAATTAACAAAAACAGGACAAGATTTTGAAGGAGGAGAAATTGCTTATGAAAAATTAACGGGAAAACACCCTAAAGCTTGTGATCCACTTCTATGCACTTTATGGTTTCTAGATGGTCTTTGCACTTGGAGAAAGACTGTGGTTCAGAACATTCTAGGCCAGAGAAAAGGGCTGATTTATAATCCCAATATTGCTGCCAGTTTACTGTGTGATTCCAGGTGAATTATTCAACCTATTTATGTGTCAGCTCAGAAATCGAGTGATGTCAGTTTTGTCAGAATGTTTTTGGTGGGATCTCTGGTAAATGTTGAATGACAGCTATGCAATGTGCAGAACAGAACACTTTTGCTTCCTTCTCTGGGTCAGAATTTGACACATGGCTCAGAATCTGACACACAGCAGAGAACCCTTGGGAATCTGTGGTTTTCTGGGGTTAAAAAGAAAGCAAGAGACACCTGTTATTTGCATGGTGCTCTGTGTTCCCTGGTTTAAAAAGCACTTTCAGATATCATCACAACTGATCCTTACCACACCTGTGAAGGGGGAATTCGCGTTCCCATTTTATAGATGAGGAAACAGGTCATAGAGTCAATGTAATTCAATGGTGCTTTCTTTTTTATTTTTATATTTTGCCTCAGCTACGCATAACTTTTTTTTCATCTCAATACTCTGTGATAAGGGACCATCACAAATGTTATCACCAAACAACCGAAACACAACCTTCTTTTCTGGGGGCACCACTTAGCCCCGCACAGACGTCAAACCCAGAGTCGACAGCACACAGCTGTGTATCACCAGACATTCCAAACAAGCCACCACACCAAGAAATCCTCTTCGTGTTTATTATGCACCAATGTCTGGGAGTACTTTGGAATGGACTGGCTTCTCTAAAGAAAGTTATTTGTGTTCGTTTGGGGGATAGCCAGCTAAGATTCAACGTTGTTGTTTTTTTTTTTGTTTTGTTTCTGTGAGAGTAGGAAGGCCGTGAAAACAGAGGTTGTTTAGAGAATTGGCTTGGGACAATAATCATTTAGAAGCTTTAGGCACATAACCAGCTAAGTGTCCATCCATATCAAGCTGATTGAACAGAATCTCCTTTTTTTGGGGGTGGTGATTGTGAACTGTAGGGCCCTGTTCCCCCATGGACAAAGGAAGCCCCCCACTCCTAAAGGTCCCAGCAGAACAGGCCCTGCATATATAGGGCCTGTCTAGAGCCAGGGCCTCCATCTGGGTGTTGGAGAGTTGGTTCTGCTCAGCCCAGTTTTGGGGTGAACGATGACGCAGTTAGGGTAGCCTAGAAGGCAGTTTTTCAACCTCTGTCCCCAGCTGGGTCTCTGGCGAGGCGGGAAGCACCCAGGGTCTTCCTGGCCCTAGAGCCTGCAGGCTCCAGGCCGGCCCCTTGGATCTCACCACGAGGAAGGCACCCTGCTGCCTGTACTTATTTGCGTCCAAGAGTTTGCATTGAGATTGGCGCTCGCCTACCAGGTCAGCCCCAGGGGGGTTCCCCAGGGACAGAGGTAGGAAAGGAGGACCTGTCTCGGGGTGGACAGGTGACGGGGTACACTGGGTGGGGCAAGAGGTGCTGGGGAGAGGCTGAGCCCCAGCCCCCACTCTAATTCTCTAACTGCCCCTGGTCCGCATTTGAGCGCAGGCCTCTGCTTCGGCCAGGACCCTGGCTCCAGGGCCCTCCACTTCCAGCGAGGCCCCCCCACCCTCCCTCCCACTCTC
>NW_012101921.1:2113931-2118892 GCF_000951045.1 Mandrillus leucophaeus
CCCTCCCCTCCCCCCACGGGGGCTCGCGAGGGGCCGGGGCCACCTTCACCCTCGCACCCCGCCAGGTGTTTAGGGCCAGGCCTCTACTTGGGGGTACGAATTACCAGACACCTCCCTCCACGAAACCCTCATGGTGGTGGGGCCCGTCGAGCCCCCTGAGAAGGTGGCCTTCTCGCGTGGCTTCTAGGCGCTGGAGAGGATGAGGGGACATCCCCTCCCCTGCTTCTTCCCCACTCAGTGGGAGCCTGGGGTGGGGGTGGGGGCGGTAGGGGCCCAGCTGGACAGGCCTGTTTGCGGGCCGGGGCCCTGCACCTCGCCTTCCTCGGCCCCCTCCTTTCGTTTCTGGTCCAGCCCCCCACGAATGGGGCTTCGTGGGACCTGGGAACCTCAGCCGGAGGTGGGGAGTTGAGCTCTGCCTGGACGTTTGCTCTGCTGCCTGCCTCCTTCCCAGTCTGCGGAAGAGAGAAATAAGGTCAAACAAACTTTCTCCCTACTCACGACGCCCTCCTCCCTCTTTCCTGGTAAAATAATAATTCAGATAAGTGGCGTGTTTGTATGAGAGACTGGCTCTTCCTTCTCCGCTCATTAGCTGAGCTTCTGATGGATGGTGGTGGGAATGGCCTGGCTAAATGAGGCCACTTTGCAGGAGACAGCGGCGAAAGAGCCACTAAGATAGACAATAACAATGCAGCTGCCTTTGAGATAAACACACAGTGGGAAGTTTCCAGCGAGCCTATCAGATGAGAGGAAAAGCCACACTTGAAAAATGTTATCTTTTTAGTTGAAAGCCTGCAGCAATTTCCTAATCACAAGACATTAAATGGATCTGGATTAAATATGGTAAAAGGGTAAAAAAGATGGTGATATCACCCCCAGGGCACTTTGCCTCTTATAATTGATCCCCCTGACCCGCTTTTTTCCTCATCTTCCCAGGTAGAGCTGTGGAAAAGTTTGTTAGTGTTCTTCCTCTTACCTGTTCTGCTCATCTGATTTTTTTTTTTTTTTTTTTTTTTAAGTAGCGATTGAAATGTAGGTTAGACTGTGAAGCCTTTCTCCATGCTCTGAATGTGTCTTAGGTCAATAGTTTTATGTGAGAAGCAGCCTCCAGGGCAAATTGTATTGGAGCAAAAAGATGTGGAAGTAGTTATAGTACAGAGGACACATGTTTAGTGTGCCCTGACTACCCAGTGATAAGAGGTGTCTTTTTTGTTTATTATTAAAGAAATGACATATTGGGACAGAAGTCTAGGAGAAACTGATGAAACATTAATTGAAATGAAAATGCCAAGAAAATAAAGGTCCGTGAATAGTAGGCACATGAGAGAATATATTAAGGCTGCATTATTATGTTTGCTTTTACCAGTGAATGAATTATGAGCTTAATTTCAAACGTGAATTGCCTAACATAAAAAGTCTTGGATTGACAAATCTGAACTTTCTGTTGAAAATATTAAGTTCTGTACTTCCTTTAATTACAGATTATGTCTACTTTGAGAATTCCTCCAGCAACCCATACCTAATAAGAAGGATAGAAGAACTCAACAAGGTATATACACTGAGTGTTCTTAATTTTAATTTAAAAAATATTTATTTTCCCTTGACGGGTAATTAGGTAAAGGGTGGCCTGGTGTGGAGGCTCATGCCTGCAATCCCAGTAAATTGGGAGGCCTGGTGGGTGGATAACTTGAGCCCAGGAGTTTGAGACCAGCCTGTGCAACACAGTGAGACCCCATCTCTATTTTTTTTTTAATTAATATAAAAAATAAAAATAGGGCCGGGCACGGTGGCTCATGCCTGTAATCTCAGCACTTTGGGAGGCCGAGGTGGTAGGATCACTGGAGGTCGGGAGTTCGAGAACAGCCTGACCAACATGGAGAAACCCCGTCTCTGCTAAAAATATAAAAAAATTAGCCGGGCATGGTGGCACACGCCTATAATCCCAGCCACTCGGGAGGCTGAGGCAGGAGAATTGCTTGAACCCAGGAGGCGGAGGTTGTGGTAAGCCAAGATCGTACCATTGCACTCGAGCCTGGGCAACGAGTGGAATTCCGTCTCAAAAAAAAAAAAAAATAATAATAATAAATAAAAATGAATGGGGTAAAGGGCATAAGAGATGGTTTTACTTTCAGTCCCAGACTCTTTGAAAGTTGAGATTTTAGGCCGGGCATGGTGGCTAACGCCTGTAATCCCAGCAATTTGGGAGGCCAAGGCAGGTGGATCACTTGAGGTCAGGAGTTCAAGACCAGCCTGGCCAACATGGTGAAACCCCGTTTCTACCAAAAAAGTACAAAAAAATTAGCTAGGCATGGTGGCATGCACCTGTAATCCCAGCTACTCAGGAGGCTGAGGCAGGAGAATCGCTTGGACCTGAGAGGCAGAGATTGCAGTAAGCTGAGATCACCCCATTGCACTCCAGCCTGGGTGACAGAGCAAAACACTGTCTCCAAAAAAAAAAAAAAAAGTTGAGATTTTAGAGACTTATGCAGGATTCTGAATTCCGAATATTCTTTTGCTTTTTAGTTACTGAATATTTAAAAGTCTGCAGATATTTTCAAATTGCTTAGAGCCTCTGAAAGAGCAGTTCACTTATGTAACTCAGACCCTTTTTATGTTTAGAGTCATAATGTGTATTTTTCCCTTTTTAGTGAATTAATATTTTCCTCTTCCAGGTTGAGAAAGAGGAAGCTAGGGAACATAATATTGAAAGGAATTGGCTGGGCAGGTGCAGTGGCTCACACCTGTAATCCCAGCCACTTTGAGAGGCCGAGGCGGGTGGATCACCTGAGGTCGGGAGTTCGAGACTAGCCTGACCAACTTGGAGAAACCCCATCTCTACTAAAAATACAAAATTAGCCTAGTGTGTTGGTGCCTGCCTATAATCCCAGCTACTCGGGAGGCTGAGGCAGGAGAATTGCTTGAACCTGGGAGGTGTAGGTTGTGGTAAGCCAAGATCACACCATTGCCCTCCAGCCTGGGCAACAAGAGTGAAACTCCTTAAAAAAAAAAAAAATTTTTGAAGGGAATTTGTAAAATTCTGGACTAGGCTAAATTGTCTGTGGTAGCTCACACCTGTAATCCCAACATTTTGGAAAGCTGAGACCTCAGGATCCTTTGAGTCCAGGAGTTCAAGACTTGCCTGAGTAACACAGGGAAACCCTATCTCTACCAAAAAAAATAGCCGGGTATGATGGCACATGCCTGTAGTCCCAGTTACTTGGGAGGCTGAGGAAGATTGCTTGGGCCCAGGAGGTCAAGGCTGCAGTGAGCTGTGATTGCATCACTGCGTTCCAGCCTGGGTAACAGAGACTTTGTCTCAAAAAAAAGAATATGGTTTTGGTATAATAAAGTAGCTTTGTACCTTTGGCCCAGTTAAAATGTTTACATTAAGGTTTGTCAGTGATCGTAGATTATTAGGAAAACAGAAGCCTTATGATTGCAGGAGAAGAACCTTTTTTTCGTTTTGTTTTGTTTTTTGAGATGGAGTTTTCACTCTTGTAGCCCAGATTGGAGTGCAATGGCGCAATCTTAGCTCACTGCAACCTCTTCCTCTCAGGTTCAAACGATTCTCCTGTCTCAGCCTCCCAAGTAGCTGGGGTTACAGGCATGCACTAGCACGCCTGGCTATTTTTTGTGTGTGTGTTTATTAGAGACAGGGTTTTACTATGTTGGTTGGGCTTGCCTTGAACTCCTTACCTCAGGTAATCCACCCACCCCAGCCTCCCAAAGTGCTGGGATTACAGGTGTGAGCCACTGCGCCTGACCAGCGTTTATATAATGGAGGCACCAGAAAGCAGTCATAAGTTACATGGACCATAGATTTTCTAATGATGCTTTGTTTTCCTTCAGACTGCTTTGAGGGTTGTGTGGCTTATGAGACTTCATAGTGTTAAAATCTTTGAGTCTGTCTAGCTAATACCTTTCCCTCAAAATGCCATCTGGTTACTTGTTCAGTTTTCTCCTGGAAAGGCAAGCCTGACCTAGGACGTTCCTACTTTAAAGAGCCTTGAGACCTTGGTTTGTTTTGGGAATATCCCAGGGAATTTGCATTATTTTTATTTTATTCCAGAGACAGGGAGACAGGGTCTGACTCTGTCATCCAGGCTGGAGTTCAGTGGTATGATTATAGCTCGCTGTAACCTTGAACTCCTGGACTCAAAGCAATCCTCCTGCCTCAGCCTCCCAAGTAGCTGAGTTTACAGGCATACTCCACCATGTCCGGCTAATTTTTAGCAGAGATGGGATTTCTCCATGTTGATCAGGCTGGTCTCTAACTCCCGACCTCAGGTGATCCACCGCCTTGGCCTCCCAAAGTGCTGGGTTACAGGCATGAGCTACTGTACCCGGCTTCCTTTTCTCAAAATGACTGTGCTACTGCATTTGCCTGTGTTAGTTGTCACCCAGGCTGGAGTGCAGTAGCATAGATCCCTGCTTACTGCAACCTCCTCCTCCCGGGTTCAAGTGATCTCCCTCAGCCTCCCAAGTAGCTGGGATTACAGGCGCCCGCCACCAGGCCCAGCTAATTTTTTTGTGTTTTAGTGAAGACAGGGTTTCACCATGTTGGCCAAGCTGGTCTCGAACTCCTGACGTCAAGTGATCCACCCACCTTGGCCTCCCAAAGTGCTGGGATTACAGGTGTGAACCACCACACCCAGCCTAATTTTTAAATTTTTTGTAGAGATGGCGTCTCACTATGTTGCCCAGGCTGATCTAGAACTCCTGTCCTCAAGCAGACCCCCATCTTGGTCTCTGAAAGCACTGAGAGATTTTACATTAAAAAAAAAAAAATTTAGTCTTTGAGACCACCAAATGAAGAGAATGGCCTCAAGTTTAGATCAGTCTGTGGGTGGGAACTGTTGGCATGTGATTCTGATCTTTTATGTTCTTGATGTAAGGTATAAGAATTGAGGCAACTCGGCTGGGCGCGGTGGCTCAAGCCTGTAATCCCAGCACTTTGGGAGGCC
>NW_012101921.1:2119457-2125662 GCF_000951045.1 Mandrillus leucophaeus
CCGTCTCAAAAAAAAAAAAAAAGATTTGAGGCAACTCCAAACTATTTACTGTATCAGTTTAATTAGAAAGTTAATTAGATTGAAATAGAAATCTTGACCTATGAGACCCTGTATTCTTTGGCGGTCACTGCCCCTCTCCGACCTCCACTTTTGCTGAAAGCAGATGGGAGCTCTGCCTTGCTTACTTGGCACAAAGTACAGTGGGCTCTTGGTTGTTTCTCCCTGCAACCACCTTAGGAGGACCATTTATTTGTATCCGCCCTACCCCTCACCCCTTGCTCTTTTTTCCATATCATTTATCACCTCCAAATATACTTACTGTGTTTGTTTTCATTACCTGTCTTCCTAGAGTGTCAGCTGTAGTGATCTTCTCTGTTTTGTCCAGTTATGCATTCTGAATGCCTTAGAATAGTTGTTGGCACATAGTTAAAGGCATTCACTAAATACTTGTTGAATTAATTAATTTCTGAAATGTCTGATGTTAATGCTTATACATACATAGCTTTACTATTTACCAACTGCTTCAGTTCATTCATTTTACAAGTAATTTTGAGGACCTTCTACCAGCCAGGTACTTTTAGACAGTGAGAATGCAAGGATGATAAACAGGTCTAGTGCAGACAGACATCAACCATATAGTCCCACAAGTAAAAGTAAAATTGCAGCTGTGCTAAGTTTAGAAATGTCACAGCATGGTGCCCTGGAAACCTAACCTGGGATTCACATTTGTTACCCTTTTGAGCCTTACATAACCTTACACCTTAAGGTACCTAGATTATGCGTTGTTGTCTTGAGGCACACAGTAGCTAAATGATTGGGTTGCACATCTAGGTGAACATGGATTATTTCACACTCCTTTATCATTTCATTGCCATTTACTTCCAAAATGCCCCCGTCCTCCATCCTCATCTCCTCCCTCCCCCTACCTGTTGTCAGCACAGAGTCATCCATGTAGTAGCGAGTCTCTGGGGCTGGGGGATGACTGTATTGTGAATCCATGTAATAGCGAGTCTCTGGGGCTGGGGGATGACTGTATTGTGAATCCATGTAATAGCGAGTCTCTGGGGCTGGGGGATGACTGTGTTGTGAGAGATGGGATTCTTTGTAATTTCACAAAATGGTAGTTTGAATGGCTAATTGAAATATTTACATAGGATCTTTATTTCTGAAGGGATGTGAAAAAGATATCTTATTTTAGGTAATTCATTAAGCAAATACTATTGAGTACCTGTTATGTACCGGCCACTATGCTAGGCTCAGAGATAGAACTGTGAACAAGATGGACATGGTCTCTACCCATACATGGTCTACATTCTCATGAGGGAGACACCCGGAAAGACAAGTTGACGGGCATAAAGAAAATAGTAATAGTAATGCATTGTGTTAACTTGCAAGAAGGCAAGTGCCTTGACATAGAGAATGACAGGTCATTTCCTTTAGGTAGGGTGGGAGAGGACATTGAAGTTGAGGCCTAAAGGATGAGGAAGAGGGAACCATGGCAAGAGAAGCCAAAGGAGTATTCTAGATAAAGGCCCTGGGAAGATCAGAGGTGAAATTGGCTAGGTACGGAAAGTTAAAACATGATGGGAAAATCCAAGTAATGATTTAAAAATACTTGAAGACAGGCATGGTGGCTCAGGCCTGTAGTCCCAGCTGCTCAAGAGGCTGAGGCAGGAGGATTGCTTGAGACTGGGGGTTTGAGACCAGCCTGTGCAACATAACAAGACCCCCCATCTCTTAAAAAAACCAAAACAAGGCAGGATGCGGTGGCTCACGCCTGTAATCCCAGGACTTTTGGAGGCTGAGGTGGGTGGATCACCTAAGAGGAGTTTGAGACCAGCCTGGCCAATGTGGTGAAACCCTGTCTCTACTAAAAATACAAAATTAGCTGGGCGTGGTGGCACATGCCTGTAATCCCAGCTACTTGGGAGGCTGAGGCAGGAGAATCGCTTGAACCCAAGAGGCAGAAGTTGCAGTGAGCTGAGATCGCGCCATTGCACTGCAGCCTGGGCAACAGAGCGAAACTCCCTCTCAACAAACAAAAAAACCAAAACAAAACCACCTCTGAACTGAAAATACTTACTCTGTTCTGATTGATAAGCTAGGAAAAAAAGGCTACTTGGGAGGCTGAGGCAGGAGGATCGCTTGAACCAGGGAGTTGGAAGTTGCAGTGAGCCGAGATCACGCCACTGCACTCCAGCCTGGCAACAGAACGAGACTCCATCTAAAAAAAAATATATATATATGTAAATGAACTCTTAATTGCTGTAATGCACTTAGTCTCAAACCTTGTACTTATTTCATTAAATGCCATTAACAGTTGCAGACTGGCACTGGGCTGTAGACCCATGAGTAACCATGCTTCAGAAGAGTGCTGGAGTGGGTGTGTTTGTAGAGGGGAAGAGGAATATGGTAGCCATAAGCTACCTAGTAGCCAAGTGAGTGCATGGTCAAGAAGAGACTATTTATGGCCGGGGCAGTGGCTCACGCCTGTAATCCCAGCACTTTAGGAGGCTGAGGCGAGTGGATCACGAGGTCAGGAGATCAAGACCATCCTGGCTAACACGGTGAAACCTCGTCTCTACTAAAAATACAAAAAATTAGCCGGACATGGTGGCGGGCACCTATACTCCTAGCTACTCAGGAGGCTGAGGCAGGAGAATGGCGTGAACCCGGGAGGCGGAGCTGGCAGTGAGCCGAGATCGCGCCACTGCACTTCAGCCTGGGTAACAGAGCAAGACTCCGTCTCAAAAAAAAAAAAAAGAGAAGAGACTATTTATTTTGAACTATGCTCCTCGCCCCCTAAGCAAGTTTAAATTATAATTTAATTAGCTTTGTATAGCATCCCTATTGGAGGAACTCACTAGTGAGGCAGAAAAAAATATGCCTTGAAACTGTTGATTTGGATTTTTTATTTTATTTTTTTGAGGTGGGGTGTCACTGTGTCACCCATGCTGGAGTGCAATGGTGTGGTCTTGGCTCACTGCAACCTCCACTTTCCAGGTTCAAGCAATTCTTCTGCCTCAGCCTCCTGAGTAGCTGCGACTACAGGTGTGTGCCACCACACCTGGCTAATTTTTGTATTTTTAGTAGAGACGGGGTTTTACTATGTTGGCCAGGCTGGTCTAGAACTCCTGACCTCGTGATCCCCCTGCCTTGGCCTCCCAAAGTGTTGGGATTACAGGCGTAAGCCACCGCGCCCAGCCTGGATTTTTAATGTCTCAAGAAGAGACAAAAATCACATTGAAAATCCAAAGCAACAGTTTCAAGGCATATCTCAAAAAGACAAAATCTCAAGAAGACAGAAATGACTAAGAGCTTATATTTGAAGTCACTGATAGATTTTATTTTATTTACATGGAAATCCTGGCCTGTTCATTTAGCAGACTGCTGGATCATTATTTCTGGAGAATGTATTTGATCACAGTATTATGAAATATAGAAGCACTTTGGTTAGAAATTTAATATGATTTCAATTTTAAGGGGCACTGTTTCCACAGGACTATTTTTTAATCTAAAATACTGCTGGTGAACTTCATAAAATTGACACATTTACTGCAGAACTTATATATTCTTCTTTGTATTTGAGTATATCTGTAAGACCAGATAAATTTCTGAAAATTTGTTCTCACATTTATTTGAAAATGGAAATCACAATAGCATTTTATTATGATCTGTGTGTTTTTACAGGGAACTTTGTAATGAATGATTGACCTTCTTGAGAGCTCTCAGAATTCTAGAGAATAGGAGAGCAGGAGCCTGGGTCCCAGCTGCAGTAAATGATAGCATAACTGAATTTTTTTTGAAGCCATCATACTTTGGAAGAACCTAACTGAATATTGATTGCATTGTAGACTAGCCAAAAAGAAATGAGAGTTTCAGTGTTCATAACTCAAGGTTTTTAATATGTTTAGTTGTGGAGGTAAACTAAGTACTGCTTTAGAATATTGACTCTTAAGAGATTCGTAGACTTCCTTGGGCTAGAGAATGCCTTTCCAGGTCACCTGGTCTATTCGGTATTATGGCTGCTTCCCACCTGCAGAGCTTCACTGTCCATGGAACATGGGATACTTAGGGGAGGGCTTGGTGATTTTACACTTAGCTTTTGCTTTCTGGGAATGGGTTTGGACAAGGTATGTTTACATGACTGAAATAAATTATTTCCGTCAGTTGTGGCTTTAAAAACCGGGGGGATTAGTTTCTTTTTCTTTTTTTTTTTTTTTTAAGGCTAGTTAATTGAAGCAGTGGGGGGGATTAGTTTCTTAAAGCTAATCAGTGTTAACTGTGTCTGGCTTTAATCATTAAAGGGTCTAATCAGTTTAGTTTAGTTAATGCCAGTATTATTATATGTTTGACATTCCAGTTGTGCTTGGAAGCAGAACAAATGTTGCTCATCCTTATTTGAATTTTTTAGCTCTGTGGTTATCCTGCAGTTGTAGTTGGCACCAGTATTAATGAGCACGATCATATAATTGTGCTGTATCTTGTTTTGTTTTATAAATTATTTGACTCTAATATTCAGTACAAATGACTTTTATTTTTCTTATCTCTTAGACTGCAAGTGGCAACGTGGAAGCAAAAGTAGTATGCTTTTATAGACGACGTGATATTTCCAACACGCTTATAATGCTCGCAGATAAGCATGCTAGTAAGTTGTTTTTCTCTGATTAAAAAAATGTTTAAGTCTTGTGTTTTTCATAATGAGGTGCAGACATGCTTTTTCTTACCTGAAGCCTTTTGCTTGTCCATTTATCTTCCTTGTAGTTTTGATGGGAGTAAAATAAGTGATACTAACTGAAACCAAACACTGGTGTTTGGTTTTAGTGTATATATGTGTGTCATTTTGTGTGTGTGTGTGTGTGTGTGTGTGTATGTGTGTATGTATATAACTTTTTTTTTTTTTGGAGACAAAGTTTGCTTTGCCACCCAGGCTGGAGTGCAGTGGTGTGATCATGGCTCACTGCAGCCTCAAAATCACGGGCTCAAGTGAGCCTCCTGCCTCATCCTTGCAAAGTGCTGGGATTATAGGTGTGAGCTATCAGGCCTGGCCTAGTATATAGTTTTTTAAGTTGCATCACATTTATTAATTGGTGAAAATGTTGGCATAGAAACCTTTGTAAATAGGCTTTAGCAAATGATCTGGGCAGTGTCTTGCCATCTCCTGTTTTCAGTGGTGGATTTTTCTTTTGAATAGAGATGGAGTCTTGCTATGTTGCCCAGGCTGGTTTTGAACTCTAGGCCTCAAGTAATCTCTCACCTTGGCCTCTCAAAGTGCTGGGATTACATGCATGAACTGCTGGGCCTGGCCCACTGGTGGTTTTGTAAGGATACAGATAGGAGGAAATTTATACTTCACTGTTCTGGAGGATGTTTTCTCTCCGCTAAAATAGCTGAATAATACTTAGTTTTTTTGGCGAGGGAACTAGGTCTTGCTCTGTTGCCCAGGCTGGAAAGTGCAGTGGCACAATCATGGCTCACTGCAGCCTCGACCTCCCAGGCTTAAGCAATACCCCCACCTCAGCCTCCAGAGTAGCTGGGTCCACAGGTGTGTACCACAACACCAGGCTAATTAAAAAAAAAAAACACGTGTTACAGAGATAGTCTCCCTATGTTTCTCAGGCTGGTCTAGAACTCTTGGGCTCAAGTGATCCTCCTGCCTTGGCTTTCCAAAGTGCTGGGATTATTGGTGTGAGCTACCATGCCCAGCCAGATTTTTTTTTTCCCCCATCTTTTAAGTTCAGGGGTACATGTGCAGGATGTGCAGGTTTCATTATTTATTAATTTTATTTATTATTTATTTTGAGACGGAGTCTCGCTCTATCACCCAGGCTGGAGTGCAGTGGCACTATCTCGGCTTACTGCAGCCTCTGTCTCCCGGGTTCAAGTGATTTTCCTGCCTCAGCCTCCCAAGTAGCTGGGATTACTGGCTAATTTATGTATTTTTAGCAGAGACAGGGTTTCACCACGTTGGCCAGGCTGGTCTCGAATTCCTGATCTCAGGTAATCTACCTGCCTTGGCCTCCCAAAGTGCTGGGATTATAGACATGAGCCACCACTCCTGGCCTATTATTTTGATTATTATTATTATTTTTTGAGACGAAGTTTCACTCTTGTTGCCCAGGCTGTAGTGCAATGGCGTGATCTAGGCTCACCACAACCTCCACCTCCCGGGTTCAGGCGATTCTCCTGCCTTAGCCTCCCTAGT
>NW_012101921.1:2126693-2128572 GCF_000951045.1 Mandrillus leucophaeus
TGTGAGTCACCATGGCTGGTCCCAAATTGCTTTTTTTGGTCCCCCTTTATGCTTTTTTTTTTTTTTTTTTTTGGAGACAGGGTCTGGCTCTGTTGCCCAGGCTGGAGTGCAGTGGCAGGATCATAGCTCACAGCAGCCTTGAATCAAGCCTTGGCACAAAGGATCTTCCTGCCTCAGCCTTTAGAGTAGCTGGGAGTACAGGTGCATCCCACCATGCCTAGCTAATTAAAAAACATTTTTTTGGTAGAAATGGGGTCTTGTTATGTTGCCAGGGTAGGTCTCAAACTCTTGGCCTCAAGCAATCCTCCCATCTCGGCCTCCCAAAATGTTGAGATTACAGGTGTGAGGCACCACATCCAACCAGCAACAACCTTAGAACCTAGATTATGAGCATGATTAAATCCAAAGTATATGAATATAAATGAGATTTAAAAAAATATTTTATTTTATTATCTATTTATTTATTTATTTAGAGACAGAGTTTCACTCTTGTTGCCCAGGCTGGAATGGAATGGCATGATCTCGGCTCACTGCAACTTCCACCTCCCATGTTCAAGCAGTTCTCCTGCCTCAGCCTCCCAAGTAGCTGGGATTTACTTTCAAAGGCAACTATATATCTAGGAATGGTGGAGTTAGATGTATCTTACTGTATTTCTGTCGTATTGACTAAAACATCAGGTGCAGAAAGCACATAAAGTTGTCTGAAGAGTTCATGTTTTATGAGGAGTTTTTTAGGGAGGGTTAATGGAGAAAGTGTTATTAGAATGAGTTCAAAACTGGAGTCCTGAGTGTGGATGCCACTTAATTTTCCTGAACTTTAGTTTTTCCATTTAAAAAACTTCTGATTATGGACTCTTTTTTTATTTTTTGAGATAGAGAGTCTCGCTCTGTTGCCCAGACTGGAGTGCAGTGGCACAATCTTGTCTCACTGCAGCCTCCCTGGTTCAAGCAATTCTGATACCTCAGCCTCCCAGGTAGCTGAGAGTACAGGCGCATGCCACCACGCCTGGCTAATTTTTGTATTTTTAGTAGAGATGGGGTTTTACCATGTTGGCCAGGCTGGTCTCCAACTCCTGGGCTCTCAAGTGATCATCCTGCCTTGTACTCCCAAAGTGCTGTGAGAGCCACTGTGCCTGGCCATTATGGACTCTTTTTCTTTTTTTTTTTTATTTTTTGAGATGGAGTTTCTCTCTTGTTGCCCAGGCTGGAGTGCAGTGGCACGTGATCTCGGCTTACCGTAACCTCTACCTCCCAGGTTCAAGCGATTCTCCTGCCTGAGCCTCCTGAGTAGCTGGAAGTACAGGCATGCGCCACCACGCCTGACTAATTTTGTAGTTTTAGTAGAGACGGGGTTTCTCCATATTGGTCAGGCTGATCTCGAACTCCCGACCTCAGGTAATCTGCCCACCTCTGCCTCCCAAAGTGCTGGATTACAGGTGTGAGCCACTGCGCCCGGCTTACAGACTCTAAAAAAAAACCAAACTTATTATTACAGAAAACTTTCATCATGTACAAGCAGAGAAGAATACAATATGCCTGGTGTTTCCATCACTGTATTAACAGTGATCCATACATGATCAATTTTTATTCATCTAGACCCCTACTCGCTAGCCCATTATTTTGAAGCACATCAAAGAAGCCTTACCTTTTTATCTGTAAATATTTCAGTACTTACTTCTAAAAGGTCATAACGTCTTTCAGTCTTAAAGTGTCCAAGTGTGTAAGGAACTCTCATGCCGTTTACTCAGATTCAACAGTTGTTAACATTTTGCCCTATTGGCTTTATCATGCTATATATAATGCAAACATACATATATTATTTTCTGAACCATTTAAGAGTAAGTTGGAGACTTCAGTGTATTTTTTTTTTTTTTTTTTT
>NW_012101921.1:2131127-2132634 GCF_000951045.1 Mandrillus leucophaeus
TTAATTTTATTTATTATTTATTTTGAGACGGAGTCTCGCTCTATCACCCAGGCTGGAGTGCAGTGGCACTATCTCGGCTTACTGCAGCCTCTGTCTCCCGGGTTCAAGTGATTTTCCTGCCTCAGCCTCCCAAGTAGCTGGGATTACTGGCTAATTTATGTATTTTTAGCAGAGACAGGGTTTCACCACGTTGGCCAGGCTGGTCTCGAATTCCTGATCTCAGGTAATCTACCTGCCTTGGCCTCCCAAAGTGCTGGGATTATAGACATGAGCCACCACTCCTGGCCTATTATTTTGATTATTATTATTATTTTTTGAGACGAAGTTTCACTCTTGTTGCCCAGGCTGTAGTGCAATGGCGTGATCTAGGCTCACCACAACCTCCACCTCCCGGGTTCAGGCGATTCTCCTGCCTTAGCCTCCCTAGTAGCTGGGATTACAGGCATGTGCCACCATGCCTGGCTAATTTTGTATTTTTAATGAGGTGAGGTTTCTCCATGTTGGTCAGGCTAGTCTTGAACTCCCGACCTCAGGGGATCCGCCCACCTTGGCCTCCCAAAGTGCTGGGATTACAGGCATGAGCCACCACGCCCGACCTTAAGTTTAAAGAAAATTTTAGCCAGTTTGAGTTTTCAAAAGAACAATAAACACACTGAAGTGATTTAAATTTCAAGACAGAAAGTACATTATGTTGAAAGCTATTTTTTTTCTCTACAAAAATGTAGTGAGACTCTAGGAACTTATGTAGGTGGATTTTGCAGTTTGATACTTTGTTTCTTTTTCTATTTTTTTTTTTTTTTTGAGATGGAGTCTGGCTCTGTCACCCAGGCTGGAGTGCAATGACATGATCTCTGCTCATTGTAACCTCTGCTTCCCAGCTTCAAGTGATTCTCCTGCCTCAGCCTCCCAAGTAGCTGGTATTATAGGCGTGCACCACCAAGTCCCGCTAATTTTTGTATTTTTAGTGGAGACGGGGTTTCACCATGTTGGCCAGGCTGGTGTTGAACTCCTGACCTCAAGGGATCCGCCCACCTTGGGAGTGCTGGGATTACAGTTGTGAGCCACCGCACCTGGCCAGTTTGATGCTTTGATTTATAATCACTATGGTCTTGAGGACCCTGAAGCTTTTGAAATGTTCTGGTATGGGTATAAGGAAGGCTGCTATTTGCAAAGGTTTGTTCTGAGTTTGCTTGAGGGTCGTTGCCCCACTGTGTTGTAGATTTAGCCAGGCAAGTTAGTTGTCTCATAAGTTAAATTCTTACTGTATTTTCTCCTGTAGTTCATAGTGTTTTTCTGTTTCTGTATAGAAAGTGTTCATTATTTCAATTAATTGCTGACATGTAAAAGAAAAAAGTGTTCATTATGATATGAGTTCTGTCATGTTTACAAATTATATATTCAATATATCAGGGCTTCACATTTGTTACTGATAATGAGAACAAAATATTGCTTTAAAAGCACCAGGCTCCTAGCCTCAAGGGATCCTCACAAAGTGCTGGGATTACAG
>NW_012101921.1:2135359-2142899 GCF_000951045.1 Mandrillus leucophaeus
ATCATGCTATATATAATGCAAACATACATATATTATTTTCTGAACCATTTAAGAGTAAGTTGGAGACTTCAGTGTATTTTTTTTTTTTTTTTTTTGAGATAGAGTCTAGCTCTGTTGCCCATAGTTGAATAAAAAATTACATAAACCCAACACTTTGGGAGGCTGAGGCAGGATGATTACATGAACCCAGCAATTAGATACCAGCCTGGACAGCACAGGAAGATCCCATTTCAACAACAACAAAAAGGAAAGATTAGTTGTGTGTGATAGCACACAGCTCTGGTCCCAGCTACTCAGGAGACTGAGGCAGGAGGATTGCTTGAGCCCAGGAGATTGAGGCTGCAGTGAGCTGTGTTCACACCACTGCACTCCACCCTGGGTGACAAAGGGAGACCCTTTCTCTTGGCGGGGAAAAATGGATTAAGAGACCTAGAAAATATGTCCAGAAGCCATAAGTTTTTTTTTTTGTTTTTTTTTTTGAGACGGAGTCTCGCTGTTGCCCAGGCTTGAGTGGCTCACTGCAATCTCCACCTCCTGGGTTAAAGCAATTCTCCTGTCTCAGCCTCCCGAGTAGCTGGGATTATAGGTGTGCACCACCATGCCTGGCTAATTTTTGTATTTTTAGTAGAGATTGGGTTTCGCCATGTTGGCCAGGCTGGTCTCGACCTCAGGTGATCTGCTCTCCTTGGCTTCCCAAAGTGCTGGGATTACAGGTGTGAGCCACCATGCCCAGCCTCATAAGAGTTAAGATATAAAAATAAATGGTGTCAGTTCAGAGCCAAAATTAAGAAACAAAAAAATGAGAAAAGGGGAGATTATTAAAAATAAAAACATTGTAAGTTGAGTTTAGTAACAATATGAAAGACCAAATGAAGATTCTTTTTTTCTTTCTTTTTGAGACAGAGTTTCACTCTGTCACCTAGGCTGGAGTGCAGTGGTGCAGTCTCGGCTCCCTGCAACCTCCGCCTTGTGGGTTCAAGTGATTCGCCTGCCTCAGCCTTCTGAGTAGCTGGAACAACAGGTGCACGCCACCACTCCTGGCTAATTTTTGTATTTTTGTAGAGACTGGGTTTTGCCGTGTTGGCCAGCATGGTCTCGAACTTCTCACCTCAAGTGATCCACCTGCCTTGGCCTCCCAAAATGCTCGGATTAGAGGCATGAGCCACTTTGCATGGCCCCATCCTGTATTTTATTTTATTTATTTAGTTATATATAATTACAGTTCTACCTACAGAGGAGAGTGAGATAGGAGAATCACTTGAGTCCAGTATTTCAAGGTTGGAATGAGCTATGACTGAGCAATTGCATTCCAGCCTGGGCAATAGAGTGACACCTGTGTCTCTTAAAAAAAAAAAAAATTACAAACGATGAATAACTTCCTGACAAATAAAAAGAAAATTTAGGGCTGGGCGCAGTGGCTCACGCCTCTAATCCCGGCACTTTGGGAGCCGAGGTGGATGGATCACTTGAGGTCAGGAGTTCAAGACCAGCCTGACCAACATGGTGAAACCCTGTCTTTATTAAGAATACAAAATTAGATGGGCATGGTGGCACACACCTGTAATCCCAGCTGCTTGGGAGGCTGAGGCAGAATTGCTTGAACCCAGGAGGTGGAGGTTGTAGTGAGCTGAGATCGTATCGTTGCACTCCAGCCTGGGCAACAGGAGTGAAACTCCGTCTCAAAAAAAAAAAAAAAAGAAAAGAAAGAAAATTTAGGCCGGGGACAGTGGCTCACGCCTGTAATCCAAGCACTTTTGGAGGCCAAGGCAGGAGGACCACTTGAGTCCAGGAGTTGGAGACTAGCCTGGGCAACACAGCAAGACCTCATATCTAAAAGCAAGAAAAAAAAAAGAAATTTCAAAAAACCGGTACAAGGAAGGAAAACACACACACACACACACACACAGAGATCATTGGTTGGGCATGGTGGCTCCTAGCACTTTGGGGGGCCGAGGCAGGTAGATCACTTGAGGCCAGGACCAACATGGCAAAAACCCATCTCTAGGAAAAATACAAAAATTGGCTGGGCACGGTGGCTCACGCCGGTAATCCCAGCACTTTGGGAGACTGAGGCAGGCGGATCACGAGGTCAGAAGTTCGAGACCATCCTGGCCAACATGGTGAAACTCTGTCTCTACTAAAAATACAAAAATTAGCTGGGTATGGTGGCACGTGCCTATAGTCCCAGCTACTTGGGAGGCTGAGGCAAGAGAATCACTTGAACCCGGAAGGCAGAGGTTGCAGTGAGCTGAGATTGTGCCACTGTACTCCAGCCTGGCGACGCAGCGAGACTCCATCTCAAAAAAAAAGTAAAATGCAAAAATTAGTCGGGTGTGGTGGCAGGCACCTGTAATCCTAGCTACTCAGGAGGCTGAGGCAGGACAATGCCTTGAACCTGGGAGGCGGAGGTTGCAGTGAGCCAAGATCGTGTCACTGCACTCCAGCCTGGGTGACACAGTGAGACTCTATCTCAAAAAAATTAAAGCAAAATAGGCCGGGTGCAGTGGCTCACGCCTGTAATCCCAGCACTTTGGGAGGCCGAGATGGGTGGATCACAAGGTCAGGAGATCGAGACCTTCCTGGCTAACACGGTGAAACCCCGACTCTACTAAAAATACAAAAAAAATTAGCCGGGCATCGTGGCTGGCGCCTGTAGTCCCAGCTACTCGGGAGGCAGGAGAATGGCCTGAACCCGGGAGGCAAAGCTTGCAGTGAGCCAAGATCTCGCCACTGCACTCCAGCCTGGGCGACAGAGCGAGACTCAGTCTCAGGAAAAAAAAAAAAAAAAAAATTAAAGTAAAATAAAAAATAAAACATTAATACAGATCTCTGAAGGTTGAGGCTGCAGTAAGCTGTGATTGCGCCACTCACTCCAGCCTGAGTGACAGAACAACACCCTGCCTCCCAAAATATAAGTTAACGTTTGAATGAGTAAACATTTAAAAGATACAAAAATGTATTCAGTGCAAAAGCTCCCTATATCAGGACCCCCCAAAACCCAGTTCTCCCTGACAAGTCATTATTATTACTAGCTTCTGGTGTCTTTTCCAATGAGAATTCTTGTGTATGAAAGAAAATACATACAAAAGTGTATATACACGTTCTTTCCTCTGCAACAGGTTTTTTCTTAAACTTTTTTTTTTTTTTTAAAGACAGAGTCTCGCTGTCTCCAGGCTGGAGTGCAGTGGCGTGATAACGGCTCACTGCAACCTCCACCTCCCGGGTTCAAGCAATTTCCCTGCCTCAGCCTCCCAAGTAGGTGGGACTACAGGTGTGCACCACCACGCCCAGCTAATTTTTTGTATTTTAGTAGAGACGGGGTTTCACCATGTTAGCCAGGATGATCTCGATCTCCTGACCTCGTGATCCACCTGCCTTGGCCTCCCAAAGTGCTGGGATTACAGGCATGAGCCACCGTGCCCGGCCCAGGTTTTTTCAAAAATGATAGCGGATTAGAATGTTTTCTCTTTTTTTCTCTTGATTTTCCCTTCCTTTATTTATTCATTTATTTGTCTGTTTGTTTTTTTGAGACAGAGTTTGGCTGTCACTCAGGTTGAAGTGCAGTGGCACAATCTCAGCTCACTGCAACCTCTGCCTCTCGACGTAGGGATTCAAGTTATTCTCCTGCTTTAGCCACCCGAGTAGCTGGGATCACATGTGTGCGCCACCACACCCAGCTAATTTTTGCATTTTTTGTAGAGACGAATTTTTGCCATGTTGGATAGATTGGTCTTGAACTCCTGGCCTCAAGTGATCTGCCCACCTTGGCTTCCTAAGGTGCTGGGGTTACAGGTGTGCCTGGTGTACTAACCTAATGTTTTTTATGCTTGCAAATTGTATTAATCATCTTGTGAATCACTGCAACAGAAATGCATATGTAAATTAAAATGTAAAAACTATTTACATTTTCTGAGTTCATAAGACTCAGAGTCTTAACATTTTTCTTTGGATTTTTATAATTACAGTATACATTGTAAAATTTTTGATAATTAGTAAAACTAAAAGTGTGACATTTTCATAGGAAATCTTAAGCTTAGTGGACTTTCTTTCCAATTAGCTTAATGAATCCTTGAAATAATATACATCATTGCTAGAACGAGACAGGTTTAGCTTTCATTCTGTTCTTCATGTTTGATTTATATTCATGTAGATTGTAACACAATTTTTACATGTAAGTAGGTAGATCAGAATTGTGGAGTTTTGCTTATGTATTCATTTACCAAATGTATTTTGAGTTCCTGCTGCGTACTGGACATTCTACTAAGTACTGGTGATGAGTGGTGAACAAAGCTACCGAAATCTCTGCCCTTAGAGCTTATAAGGGTCTCAGTTCTTTGTTCTTCTCTACTGTGTTTGAAAAAGCATATAGCAGTCATTGACAATAAAGGATTTTTAATGATTTAGCAGCTGTCAATTCAATTAGGTCCTCTTTTAGTTTTGCTAGAAGCAGATAATTTGAAACCAGCAGACATGGAAGAGGTTTAGGTTTTTTAACAAGTCATTAGGGCCCTTTGCGTTCTCATTTTCTGAGAAGCAAAGTAAAAAGGTTTTACTGAGACCTAACAAAAGATTATTAATTATACTTCTTACCATTCACCTATAGGGAGTCTGAATCAATTAGGGTTTTACCAGAGAAAGAGAACCAGATGGAGTTTATGTATGTGTATAAATGTACAGACACATATGAATGCATGTATACACATGAATATTGTATGTATTATAATATATGTATTATAAATTTATATATACTACATAAAATTTTCAACAGGTTTATATACATATAAAGAGATTTTTTTTTTTTTTGCAAGGAACTGGCTTACATAATTGCTGGGGCTGGCCAGGCAAGTCTGATATCCACAGGGGGACTGTCTGTCAGGTGGACGTTTCTTCTTCAGGGAAGCCTTAGTTTTGCACTTAGGGCCTTTTACTGATTGGATGAGGCCCACCCTGATTATGGAGGCCAGTCTTCTTAACTTCAAGTCAGCTGATGTTACTCATATCTACAAAATATTTTCATAACAATATCTAAGTTAGATTTTGATTAAATAACTAGGTACTATAGTTTAGGTAGTTTGACACATAAAACAATATAGGCACCTTATTTCAACCAGTATACTCAAAGGTTTGGGAAAGTTGAAGTAATGAAGTAATGTTCATTTAAATATACCTTTGTATTTTAAATTTGTGTCTGGTAAATGTTTAACTCTTAGATCATGTACATACTTAAATATGTATTTAAATACATGATGCAAATTTTAATATAATTATAAACTATTTAAATATATTTTCATCTAATTGTTGGAACTGTGGATTTAATTTGTTCAGTTGTGGAAAATTAACACCAGTAACCTTAATGGCAAAGCCAGTCTTCACTGACAAACTAGGCAGCTAAATAAATAACACTGACTTTTTGCCAGAAAGTCTGACTCCTTTTTTCCAATTTTAATAAATGAGTAGCATACATCTGTAAGGTAACCACTTCTTTTTGGATTTTTGTTTTTGTGAGACGGAGTCTTGCTCTTTCACCTAGGCTGGAGTGCAGTGGTGCCATCTAGGCTCACTGCAACCTCTGCCTCCCAGGTTCAGGCGATTCTCCTGCTTCAGCTTCTGGAGTAGTTAGGATTATACGTGTGTGCCACCATGCCTGGCTAAATTTTGTATTTTTAGTAGAGACAAGTTTCACCATGTTGCCCAGGCTGAAGCATGTATAGGACACAAAACCCTACTGTGGAACTTTTTGATGTCTGGGTTAGAGGCCTCTCAGAGACTTGTATTGTATTTCTCTTTTGTCACCAATGGTCCCTTTGTTTGGTATCTTGGAGGTTTTTACTCCCCATGTTCCACGCAAGTTCTGCAGTAAGATTTAGGGTGGTTGAGAGGAGATGCCTGTATATAAGAGAATGGCAGTTGTGAGAAGTGGAGATGACAAGAGATCAGTCTGATGCCTTGACCTTGTGCTAGTTCTCAGGCAGATCAGTAGGAGCATGTGGGTGTTGATCTTAAACCTATGTTTCTGTGTACCCCGTAGAATGTCTTATACACCCAAGAGACAGGTTCATCTTTTGAAGACTTTCGGTACACTATAGCCCTTTTCCTGCGTGCTGTGGTTTGGATGTTGTGCCCTCCAAACTCATGTTGAGATCTGATCCCCAGTGTTGGAGGTGGGGCCTAATGGGAGATGGTTGGGGTCATGGGAGTAGATTCCTCTTTTTTTTTTTTTTTTTGAGACAGAATCTCGCTCTGTCGCCCAGGCTGGGGTGCAGTGGCCGGATCTCAGCTCACTGCAAGCTCCGCCTCCCGGGTTTAGGCAATTCTCCTGCCTCAGCCTCCCGAGTATCTGGGACTACAGGCGCCCGCCACCTCGCCCGGCTAGTTTTTTGTATTTTTTAGTAGAGACGGGGTTTCACCGTGTTAGCCAGGATGGTCTCGATCTCCTGACCTCGTGATCCGCCCGTCTCGGCCTCCCAAAGTGCTGGGATTACAGGCTTGAGCCACCGTGCCCGGCCAGATTCCTCTTGAATGGATTAAATTAATGCCCTCCCTGGAGTCGACGTGACTTTTCACTTTGTTAGTTCCCTAGAGAGCTGGTTTTTAAAAAGAACCAGCACACCTCCAACCTTGCTTCCTTTCTTGCCATGTGATGGCCGCATATTGGTTCCCCTTCACCTTCTACCATGACTGAAAGCAGCCTGATTCCCTCATCAGATGCAGATGCGCAGTCATGAACTTTACAGCCATGAGAATTGTGAGGCAAATAAACCTTTTTGCTTTGTAGATTACCCAGCTTCAAGTATTCCTTTTCAGCAACACAAAATGGACTAAGAAACTGGGCTTGCTTTTTTTCACGTTTGCTTTTTTTTTGAGACAGAGTCTCGCTAGCTCTGTCGCCCAGACTGGAGTGCAATGGCGTAATCTCGGCTCACTGCAACCTTTGCCTCCCCAGTTGAAGCACTTCTCCGACCTCAGCCTCCTGAGTAGCTGGGACTACAGGTGTGCACCACTACACCTGGCTAATTTTTGTATTTTTAATAGAGACGGGGTTTCACCGCATTGGCCAGACTGCTCTTGAACTCCTGACCTCAAGTGATCTGCCTGCATGTTTGCTCTTTTTTAAACTGTGTTACAGTTTTCATGACTGCATGTTATTCCACACTTTGATGTACTGTAATTTGACCACAGTGTACTGGTAGAGGATTAGGGTATTTTTCATCATTTGCTATCGAGCAGTCTGCAGAGCATGGCCATCATTGCCTTGTGACAAGGATATGTTTCTGAGAGATGCGTTGTTAGGCGATTTTTGTCTATGTGGACATCATAGAGTGTACTTACACAAACCTAGATGGTATAGCCTATTACACACCTAGGCTATGTGGTGTAGCCTATTGTTCTTAGGGTGCACATCTGTACGTTTATTACTGTATTGAATACTGTATGCAGTTGTTACCCAATTTTGGGTATTTGTTTTTTTTTTTGAGACGGAGTCTCGCTCTGTCGCCCAGGCTGGAGTGCAGTGGCCGGATCTCAGCTCACTGCAAGCTCC
>NW_012101921.1:2143781-2164759 GCF_000951045.1 Mandrillus leucophaeus
TTTTTAGTAGAGATGGGGTTTCACCATGTTGGCCAGGATGGTCTCTATCTCTTGACCTTGTGATCCACCCACCTTGGCCTGCCAAAGTGCTGGGATTACAGGCATGAGCCATCGCGCCCGGCCTTAAGCTTTTTTCCTATTAAGAAAAATTCATTTGGCCAGGTGCAGTGACTCACACCTGTAATCCCAGCACTTTGGGAGGCTGAGGCAGGCAGATTGCTTGAGCCCAGGAGTTGGAGACCAGCCTGGGCAACATTGTGAAACCCTGTTTCTACTAAAAATATAAAAATTAGCCAGGTTTGGTGGTATATACCTGTAGTCCCAGCTACTAGGGAGACTGAGGCAGGAGGATTGGTTGAGCCCAGGAGGCAGAGGTTGCAGTGAGCTGAGATCATGCCTCTGCACTCTAGACTGGGAGACAGAGTGAGATTCTATCTCAAAAAACAAACAAACAAAAAACAATTCATTTATGGCTGGGCATAGCAGCTCGTACCTGTAATCCCAGCACTTTGGGAGGTTGAGATGGAAGGATCACTTGAGCTCAGGAGTTTAAGACCAGCTTGAGCAACATAACAAGACTCCGTCTCTACAAAATATTTAAAAATCAGCTGGGTGTGGCGGCATGCACCTGTGGTCCCAGCTGCTCGGGAGGTTTAGGCAGGAGTTTTGCTTGAGCCTGGGAGTTTGAGGCTGCAGTGAGCTGTGTTTGCACCAGTGCACTCAAGCCTGGTGTACAGATGGAGACCCTGTGTCAAAAAAAGTCATTTTCACTTTTTAAACTTTTTTATTGACAATGCAAACATAAACATATGTTAGCTTAGGTCTACACAGGGTCAGGATCATCAGTATCACTGTCTTCTTAGTCCACATCTTGTCCCCCTGGAAGGTCTTCAGGAACACTCACACACACGGAGCTGTCATCTTTGATAACAATTCCTTCTTTTGGAATACCTTCTGAAGGACCTGTCTGGGGCTGCTTTACAGTTAACCTTTTTTCCTTAGTAAGTAGAAAGAATACACCCTAAGACAACAATAGGACAGGTGTGGTGGCTCACGTCTGTAATCCTACCACTTTGGGAGGCTGAGGTGGAGGGATCAGTTGAGGTCAGGAGTTCAAGACCAGCCTGGCCAACATGGTGAAACCCTGTCTCTACTAAAAAATACAAAAGTTAGCTGGGTGGGGTGGCATGGACCTGTAATCCCAACTACTTGGGAGACTGAGGCAGGAGAATTGCTTGAACCCAGGAGGTGGTGGTTGCAGTGAGCCGAGATCATGTCACTGTACTCCAGCCTTGGCAACAGAGTGAGACTCTATCTCAAAATAAAATAAAATTAAATTAAAACGACAATAAAAAGTATAGTATATTGGCCAGATGCAGTGGCTCATACCTGTAATCTCAGCACTGTGGGAGGCCGAGGCAGGCGGATCACTTGAGGTCAGGAAGTTGAGACCAGTCTGACCAACATCGTGCTACTGCACTCCAGCCTGGGTGACAGAGCAAGACTCTGTGTCAAAAAAAAAAAAAAAAAAAGTATAGTATAATAAATACATAAATCAGTAACATAGTAATTATCTATGTCAAGTGTTAGTACTGTATATAATTGTATGTGCTGTACATTTATTTGATGGGCAATACAGTAGGTTTGTTTATACCAGTATCATCACAGACATGGGAGTCATGCTTTGTGCCATGACATTACCACTATAGTGTCACTGGGCAGTTGGAGTTTTTCAGCTTCATTATAACCTTATGGGACTGTTGTTCATATTTGTGATTTGCTGTTGACTTAAATGTCATGTGGTGGGTGAGTATATATGTCATTTAGTACTCGGAGGACTATGGCATCTATCTTTATTTATTTATTGAGATGGAGTCTTTATTTCTTTATTTATTGAGATGGAGTTTTGCTCTGTGCACTACAGTGGAACCTGTGAATAGCCACTACATTTCAGCAGCCTGGGCAACATAGCAAGACCCCGTTTATTTTTCGCTATAAAAAATAAATGGTTTTATGCATTGTGATTTTGACAGATATTACCAAATTAATTGTCTCAGATATTGTTCCAGTTTACACCTACCAGCAATGAATGAGTGCCCATTCCCTCCTTCGACTCTTACCAGTATAGGATTAAGTTTTTTTTTTTTTTTTTGAGATGGAGTCTCCCTTTGTTGCCCAGGCTGGAGTGCAGTGGCATGATCTTGGCTCACTGCAACTTCTGCCTCCCAGGTTCAAGCGATTCTCCTGCCTCAGTCTCCCGAGTAGCTGGGCTTGCAGGTGCACACTACCACGCCTGGCTAATTTTTGTATTTTTAGTAGAGATGGGGTTTCACCATGTTAGCCAGGCTGGTCTTGAACTCCTGACTTCAGATAATCCACCTGCCTCGGCCTCCCAAAGTGCTAGGAGGGAGCCACAGTGCCAGGGCCACCCCCGCCTTTTTTTTTTTTTTTAAAGACAGAGTCCCCAGGCTGGAGTGCAATGACATGATCTCAGCTCATAGCAACCTCTGCCTCCCGGGCTCAAGCGATTCTTATGCCTCAGTCTCCTGAATAGCTGGAATTACAGGTGTGCACTACCATGCCTGGCTAATTTTTTGTGTTTTTAGTTTCACCATGTTGGCCAGGCTGCTCTCGAACTCCTGACCTCAGGTGATCCACCCAACTCAGACTCCCAAAGTGCCGGGATTACAGGCATGAGCCACCACACGAGGTCTAGGATTAAGTTTTTAAATCTTTACTAATCTTACAGATTAAAAATGGTTCCTTGGTGGGATTGTATCTTAAATTTCTTATGAGTGAAGTGGAACATCTTTTTATATTTTTAAAAGGCCATATGTATGTCCTTTTCTGTGAACTGTTTATATTCTTTGCCTATTTTGAGTTTAACTTTTGCTAAATTAATTTGTGGGGGGAAAAAGTAAAAGAAACCTTTAGTTACTCCAATAAAGGAAGTAAAGCAGATATTCCTAATTGTAAACTGACGTGTTTAACCTTACATTTTTCCGTGGCTACTTCTATTAGAACAAGGAAATACATTTCACTTAGATTTTCTTCTTTCCTTGTCCTCTACCTTCCCATGTTTAAGTAAATGGTATTGGTGTGTATATATATTTTTTCAGATCACATAGGACTGGAAAAAACTTTAAAAATTATTATTGTAACTTTTTACTTAGTAACTTATAACTTAGTAAAAAGTTATAATAATGATTTAACAATAATAGTAGGAGCTAATAGTAGGAGCTAATAATACCAGACACTTAATCTAAATGCTTTTACATGTAAGTCCATTTTACTCTACATGTAAGTGAAGTCCATCTTATATTATATATGTCTTCATCCAAGTTTCTGAAAGCATCTGTCTGTGATTCATTCTGCCCATTTTTTGAAATCTTAATACTTCCAAGAGAAATACTAAAGAGAGGAGGGAAAAGAACAGAACAATAAAAGGTCATCCTGACATTTGAAAAACTTTTTCTTGTTTCTAATTTTGTACTTCAGTCCAAATTTTATTAGGAATAAAGCTAAACATAGTTGATTTTTAAGATGTGTGTTGTATTTTTTTATAACATTTTACATTTTGAGAACATAGCCCATGGCTTTTTGTTTCTTAGTCTGTGAAGTGTGTAGGCACATAGACCTCAGTCAGCCTGCTACTCTCCTTTTGCAGCCAGGGCCCAGCCAAGATACTGAGTCCTTACTCTGCCCTTGGGCACACTTGGTCCTTTCTAGCCGGCTGTTACCCCTTGATTGGAGTTGGCATAAAATCTATTTTTTTATCACAGCATTAAAGTAATCAACTTTCATTTAAAAGGACATTTTTCTCTTGCTATTTTATAGAGTTTTTATTTTTGTAAGTGACATTTTGTAATTGGCAATTATGGCAAGTTTGTGTCGCATTAACCAGATTATTATCAACTGTAAATATTACAAAGGTTTATTATTTGACAAGTTAATTATGTTTTATGATATACATTTTCTTATTGATCTGGTCTTCTGAATGTTAATGGTTTATATTTTTTGTAAACAAAGCAAGTACTATATTACTACTTTAAAATTGATGTCACATTGCTTATTGATCATTAAATGAGGCAATCCAGCAATTAGATGTTCTTAAGCTTTTTAGAAAGCCTTTGTGTTTGCTTTACTTCTGTAATTGTGTGGCTTAATTTGTGGTCTGGAAGAATACAGGCTCACGTTGTATATTTTCGTGTGACTAGTTGGTTGAAAATCCTAATTTTTTTTTTTTTTTTTTTGCTGTCTGTGGACTTACAGAATGAAAATCATTTTTATAGTTGACGTAGCTAATCTAAAATTTTCCACAAGTTATCTTTTTTTTTTTGGAGACAGAGTCTTGCTTTGTTGCCCAGACTGGAGTGCAGTGGTGTGATCTTGGCTCACTGTAACCTCTGCCTCCCGGGTTCAAGCAATTCTCCTCCCTCAGGCTCCTGAGTAGCTGGGACAACAGGCGCATGCTGCATTACCTGGCAAATTATTTTTTTTGTATTTTAGTAGAGACACCTTGTTGCCCAGGCTGGTTTAGAACTCCTGAGCTCAGGCAATCCACCCGCCTCGGCCTCCCAAAGAATTGGGATTACAAGCGTCAGCCACCACACCCGGCCATCTTTTTAAAATATTACTATTATTTTTTATAGAAATGGGGTCTCACCGTGTTGCCCAGGCTGGTCTCAAAGTACTGGTTTCACATGATCCTGCTGCCTAAGCCTCCCAAGGTGTTGGGATTACACTGCACCTGGCTGACAAGTTATCCTTTTTTTTTTTTTTGAGACAGAGTCTCGCTCTGTTGTCCAGGCTGGAGTGCAGTGGCATGATCTTGGCTCACTGCAATCCCTGCCTCTTCGGTTCAAGCGATTCTCCTGCCTCAGCCTCTTGAGTTACTGGGATTACAGGCGTGCACTACCACGCCTGGCTAATTTTTGTATTTTTAGTAGAGATGGGTTTTACCATATTGGCCAGGCTGGTCTCCGCCCACCTTAGCCTCCCAAAGTGCTGGGATTACAGGCGTGAGCCACCTCACCCGGCTGTTGCCCTTTTTTTTTTTTTTTTTTTTTTTTTTTTGAGATGGGATCTTGCTCTGTTACTCAGGCTGGAGTGCAGTGGCACCATCTCAGCTTACTGCAACCTCTGTCTCCCAGGCTCAACTGATCCTCCTGCTTCAGCCTCCTGAGTAGCTGGGACTACAGTTGCGTGCCATCGTGTCTGGTTAATTTTTGTATCCTTTTGTAGAGACAGGGTTTTGCCATGTTGCCCAGGCTGGTCTTGAACTCCTGGGGTGAAGCGATCTGCCCACTTTAGCCTCCCAAAGTGTTAGGATTACAGGCATGAACTACTGTGGCTGGCCAAGTTATCTTTTTTAAAAAATATATTTTTATTGAAGTATAGTGTACATGCACTGAATTCCGGATCTTTTTGCTACACTTCTATTTCTTTCTTTCTTTTTTTTTTTTTTTGAAACGGAGTCTTGCTGTCTTGCCCAGGCTGGAGTGCAGTGGCGTGATCTTGGCTCACTGCAACCCCCACCTTCCTCCAGGTTCAAGCGATTCTCCTGCCTTAGCCTCCTGAGTAGCTGCGACTATTGCCACCACACCTGGCTAATTTTTTGTATTTTTATTAGAGACGGGGTTTCAGTGTGTTAGAATGGTCTCCATCTCCTGACCTCGTGATCCAGCCGCCTTCACCTCCCAAAGTGCTGGGATTACAGGCATGAGCCACCACACCCGGCCTCCACTACTTCTATTTCTAACTAGTGCTTTTAACTTAATATATTGCCTCTATATTTAGGTAGTCCCAAGTATTTTTCATTTAGCATTCCAAATCACAGAATTTTAGACCTGTGAGGACCTTATATGTAATCTGTTTAAACCCTCTCTATTTTTTGGTTGAGTCCTTGGTTAGGTCTAAGGTCACCTAACTGGATTAGTATCCTGTCCTCTAAATGATTCTTTTGTATGTTTTGTTTATCTACTTAACATTTATTTTGGATAAGATAAATATTATACTGCATTTTGTTATATGTTTGTATAATGTGGCATTATGGGGCAGATAAATTAACCTTGTTGAGCCTTTATCTTTACAAGGGACTCATTAGTACTTTCTACCTTATTACCCTTCCTGTGTTGAGGGTTTTTGTAGTGAATTAAATGAGTAACAGCCCCTACAGATCATAAGATACGCAGAAAACAGTAGCTTTGACTGGGCCCCCTGGAGGACTTTCACATTAACACAGAAGCCTTGACATACAAGGGAAGTGGGTGCCACTGGAGGCTTCTCTAGAGTTATGCTAGTGGCATGCATTTTCAGTTGTCCCTTGCAGCCAGGAAGTTGGAAAATGGTCACCTGAAGCCTCAGTTCACTCTGCCCGTTTCTTGATACCTAGGAATGTGGAGACTGGTCGTGGCTGCTCTCCTTTTCAACTTCGTTTGCTAGTAGTGACAACTCAGGGCTCAGGACAGTGGCTGATGTCCCATATCCTTTCAGTGCACCTCATGCCAGTTCCTTTCCGCAAGTTTTTCCTGAGCCAGTGTTGCATCGTGTCCATGTTTGTAAGACTTCTGTGAGTCTTTAAAGCCGCACACATATTTTCATATTATGGGGATTTGTGAGTCTTTCTAGCAACATTATAAAAATAGTTGACTAGCCAAACTTGCTTTACATTTAAGAGTAGCGGTAATTCATATGGGTGAAACTGCAGCTCCTGACAGGAATTAATTTCACCGTGCTAGAAAATTATTCAAGGTTAAGATGTTGTAAAGGTATCCCTAAAGATAACAAAATAAAAGATTTTATTTCCTTTTTTTGCTTAATTTTCTTTTTGTCATTAAGGTGTAATATGGTTGACTCATTTGGTGAGTTTTTGTAGCTTAAGGAGTTTCATTTCTTCTTTTGTTTAGGTGGTTTTCAGACTACTGTGTTGTCTATACAGTTACGGAAATGTTTTCCATTTCAAGACTTTTTAAAAAACTTGTTTATGGTTGTCTGTCTTTTCATATAAACAACTGTAAATGGGGAAGGGCAACAGGATTATAAGAAATTTGTTAGTGAAGGGCTCCCAGAATGAAATGTACTATAGCAGATGGTTGCAGGAAGTGAAGTTATAATCCTTTACCCTCCAGCTGATTCTTGTTTCCATTTTGTCCATGGTAGACTATAAATTTTCTGACTTTTGGTTTCCAAACTGGTTAAAGGTTTGAAAAAGGTTACATCCTATAGTATATATGGCCCATGTTTCTTTTCATTAACTAATTATTATTTTTTTTGCATCCCCTTTCCCATTCAGGCCCGTGTTTGTTTTGTTTTGAGACCGAGTCTTGCTCTGTCGCCCAGGCTGGAGTGCAGTGGTGTGATCTTGGCTCACTGCAACCTCTGTCTCCCAGGTTCAAGTAATTCTCCTGCCTCAGCCTCCCAAGTAGCTGGGGCTACAGGCGTGCGCCACCATTCCTGGCTAATTTTTGTATTTTTAGTAGAGATCGGGTTTTACCATGTTGGCCGGGTGGTCTCGAACTCCTGACCTCAGGTGATCTGCCTGCCTCGGCCTCCCAAAGTGCTAGGATTACAGCGTGAGCCACTGTGCCTGGCCAAAACTTTGTTGAATACATCAATGAAATCGGAGAGAATTTATATCTTAACAATATAAAGTATTCCAGTCTACGAACACAGTGTATCTGTTAATGGTTCATTCAGTGTATAACTCAGTGATTCATTTCATTTCTCTCTTTTTTTTTTTTTTGAAACAATCTTGCTCTGTTGTCCAGGCAGGAGTGCAATGGTGTGATCTTGGCTCACTGCAACGTCTGCCTCCTGGGTTCAAGCGATTCTCCTGCCTCAGTCTCCTAGTAGCTGGGATTACAGGGACGTGCCACCACGCCTGGCTAATTTTTGTATTTTTGATAGAGATGGGGTTGCGCCATATTGACCAGGCTGGTCTCACTCCTGACCTCAAGTGATCCATTTGCCTCAGCCTCCCAAAGTGCTGGGATTACAGACGTGAGCCACTGTGATCAGCTCAATGATTCATTTCTTTTACAACTTTTATTTGCTGAGTAGGCTTTGTCTCTGTATTTTTTTTTTTTTTTTTTTTTTGAGATTGAGTCATGCTCTGTCGCTTAGGCTTGAGGTTAGTAGCACAATCTTGGCTCACTGAAACCTCCGCCTCCCGGCTTCAGGTGTTTCTTCTGCCTCAGCCTCCCGAGTAGCTGGGATTATAGGCACACGCCACCACACCCAGCTAATTTTTGTATTTTTAGTGGAGATGGGGTTTCACTATGTTGTCCAGGATGGTCTCCATCTCTTGACCTCACGATCCACCTGCCTTGGCCTCCCAAAGTGCTGGGATTAAGGTGTGGGTCACTGTGCCCGACCCATTTTTTGTTCTTGTTTTTTTTTTTTTTTTTTTGAGACGGAGTCTCGCTCTGTCGCCCAGGCTGGAGTGCAGTGGCCGGATCTCAGCTCACTGCAAGCTCCGCCTCCCGGGTTCACGCCATTCTCCTGCCTCAGCCTCCTGAGTAGCTGGGACTACAGGCGCCCGCCACCTCGCCCGGCTAGTTTTTTGTATTTTTTTAGTAGAGACGGGGTTTCACCGTGTTCGCCAGGATGGTCTCGATCTCCTGACCTCGTGATCCGCCCGTCTCGGCCTCCCAAAGTGCTGGGATTACAGGCTTGAGCCACCGCGCCCGGCCTCCATTTTTTGTTCTTATAAATCAACTTGAACTTTGTTCTGGGATGCATTTAAGTTACTTGGAAACAGCCTGATGTTTGGTTGTCGCATCTATGATTTGTTGAGTGTGGAGCAGTACCCAGCCTGGGGCTTAATTATTCCCTCTTGCAGAGGCAAGACCTTTCTGTGTAGTCTACCCAATACACCATGAACTGTAAGTTTTTCCAGCGTGACTGTTTGTAAATTAATACTGCCCACAACACTGTGTAAACACTGAGCACTGTCTTGTCTGTTTTGTTGTTGTTGTTATTGTTTTGAGGCAGGGTCTCTATCAATTGATCCTCTCGCTGGTGCGTGCCACCACACGACTAACTTTCTAAGTTTTGTTTTGTAGAGACGAGGTGTTACTATATTGCTTGGGTCAGTTTTGAACTTCCAGGTTCGAAGGATTCTCCCACCTTGGCCTCCTGAGTAGCTGGGACTATAGGTGCATGCCACCAAGCCCACGTAATTTTTTTTTTTGAAACAGAGTCTCGCAGTGTTGCAATCTCAGCTCACTGCAACTTCCACCTCTCAGGTTCAAGTAATTCTCCTGCATCAGCCTCTGGAGTAGCTAGGATTTCAGGTGTGCACCACCACTGCCAGCTATTTTTGTCCGACCCCATGGAGGCTTGCTCTGTTGCCCAGACTGGAGTGCAGTGGCACGATCTTGGCTCACTGCAACCTCCACCTCCCGGGTTCAAGCAGTTCTCCCACCTCAGCCTCCTGAGTAGCTGGGATTACAGCCACCTGCCACCTTGCCCGGCGAATTTTTATATTTTTAGTAGAGATGGGGTCTTGCCATGTTGGCCAGGCTGGTCTCGAACTCCTGACCTCAGGTGATCCACCCACCTCGCCCCCCCAAAGTGTTGGGATTACAGGTGTGAGCCACTGTGCCCAGTCCTAATTTTTGTATCTTTTTGTAGAGATGGGGTTTCGTCCTGTTGCCTAGGCTGGTCTGGATCTCCTGGGCTCAAGCTGTCCGCCTGCCTCGGCCTCCCAAAGTGCTGGGATTACAGGCGTGAGCCACCGTACCCAGCCTTAGTTGTTGTTCTCCTATTACTGAACATTTGGCTTATTTCCAGTTTTTGGCTGCTGCAAATAAAGCTGCTATGAACATTCATGTATAGGTCTTTTGGTGTACTTAAGCTCTCATTTCTCTTGGGTAATTACCTAGGAGAAACATCGTTGGTTCATGTAGGGGAAGAAACTTGTCACAGAAATTTTACTTGAGTGGATTTTGCCGAACAGATTCCCAAAGTGGTTGGACCGATTTTTCACTTCCTCTGTTAATGTATGAGAACTCCAGTTGGTCTGTGTTCTTTCAGTCTTTTAAATTTTAGCTATTATGGTACCTTAAGTTTAATGCTTCATTTGGGTAGTATGAAGGCTAGGGTGATCAACTGTCCTCATTTGCTGGGGACTGAGGGGTTCTCTAAATGGGGGACTTTGAGCTTTAAAACCGGGAGGCACCCCTAATGAGGTTTTTAGGTGAGTTAGCAGGATGTGAAGGGAAAAGCAGTAAATTCCCACAGTCAAACCAAGCCCAAGTACAGATACCTAGGCTATCCTTATCCAGAGATGTGTTCTCTAATTACCAAAGACAGGGGCCCGGCCATCCACTCCCTTTCCCTTCTGGTGTCCGTGCAAACTGATTTCTTTGGAGAAGCCTCTGCTGGCTCATCAAGCTACGTGAATTTCCTCCGTCATGCTTCCAGAGTATGCCGCATAATTTTATGGTACTCACTACATCTAAAGGTATATATTCTTGCCTGGAATCCGGGGTGGACTGTAATTCAGGGTAGGACTTTTATGTCTTCCTCATAGATAGCCCCAGAACACGTTGGTCGGCACATCAATAAATTTCCTTTTTTTTTTTTTTTGGCTGGAGGTAGGGTGGAAGGGAGGACACAGATCCTTGTTGAAACATGTGGCTAGGCAGATTGTTAGATGTACAAGCCATGAAAGTTTAGTTTTTACCCTAATGGTGGTTGGTTGGAAGTTATTGAGGCCTTTTTATCAAAACTGGAGAAATATAAATTGTGTTTTAGGAAGCTGCTTGCTGGGGTGTTAATGAATTAGAGGATGGATGGTGCTCTGTTGCTGCTAGATAACTTGGTTCTGATTCTTTGTTTTAAAATTAATAGCAAGTGAAAAATAGTACAGTGGCATGTTGAGACCATATAAAATTCCAGATGGACTTGGAATTTATTATAGTATTGGGCAGCTTTTGCCAGATGCAGTGTTCTTTGAATAAATGTAAAGCAGAAATAGCTTAAATTTCTGATGGGATCCTGATTTGCTATCGAATAACTTATGAGTCCTTGTATCTCAACACTGTGAAAATAAAATTTCTGTGATAAATTTCTTAAAGTCAGTAAAGTAAAAAACTCTTACTTAGCCAGTTTTTGGTTTTCATTTAATATATACTTTTAGGTAAGATTTCTTTTGCATTTAGCTCAGCAGTTCCTAAAATTCTTTCCAGGGCGTCTTTGAGGTCAGCACAATTTTCTTTTTTTCTTTTTTTTTTGAAACAGAGTTTCACTCTTGTCACCCAGGCTGGAGTGCAATGGCGTGATCTTGGCTTACTGCAGCCTCTGTCTCCTGGGTTCAAGCAATTCTCCTGCCTCAGCCTCCAGAGTAGCTGAGATTACAGGCACCTGCCACTACGCCCAGCTAATATTTTGTACTTTTAGTAGAGACGGGGTTTCACCATGTTGGCCAGGCTGGTCTCAAACTCCTGACCTCAGGTGATCTGCCCGTCTCGGCCTCCCAAAGTGCTGGGATTACAGGCATGAGCGAGCCACTGCGCCCGGCCTCAAGTGTGGCTCTTAAGTTTAGTTTCTCTCCCACTTTGTGTTAAATCTTGAAAGAAGAATTTTGAAAAGCACTAGAATGAAATGTGAAAAATAAAGCCCCTTTTACAGTAACTTGTTGTTTATGTTGTGCTGTGTTTTATGCTGTAACTTTTTGAGTCTATCCTTGCAGCTGCTGAAGTTAGTGTTGCTTGATAAATCTTACTTGGTCTGCTCTGAATGTTTCTTGAGGTTCACTTTTACCCCACAAGTAAAATAGGGTGGATACAAAGATAAGTGACCTGTCATTGTTCTCAAGGGATGCAGTGAAATCAGATAACTGTAGAGTAGAGCAAGGCCTATTGTGAAGTACCTTAAGCATATATGGGTGCTGCTTTGTAGCAAAGAGGAGTCTCCCCCTGGAGATGAGCGAGAGTCTCATGGATCAGACTCTGGCTCAGAGGCATTGTTCAACCTTATTTATTTATTTATTTCAAGGTAGGGTCTTGCTGTATTGCCCAGGCTGGAGTGCAATGGTGCGATCTCGGCTCAGCACCCTCCGCCTCCTGGGCTCAAGTGATCCTCTTACATCAGTCTCTAAGTAGCTGGGACCACGGGCTTGGCTACTTTTTGTATTTTTTGTAGAGACGTTGCCCAGGTTGGTCTTGAACTCCTGTGCTCAAGCGATCCGCTTGCCTTAGCCTCCCAAAGTGCTGGGATTGCAGGCATAAGCCATCATACCTGGCCTGTCCAACTTTAAATTTATCTTCTGAATTCTCTTTACTCTTCATCCACACTAATAGTCGATTTATCTCACACTAAGGTTTACAGATTACTTGAGCTCAGGAGTTCGAGGTCAGCCTGGGCAACATGGTGAAACCCTGTCTCTACTAAAAATACAAAAATTAGCCAGGTGTGTTGGCACATGCCTGTAATCCCAGCTACTCAGGAGGCTGAGGCAGGAGAATCACTTGAACCCAGGAGATGGAGGTTGCAGTGAGCCGAGATTGTGCCACTGCACTCCAGCCTGGGTGACAGAGCGAGACTCCGTCTAAAAAATAATTATACAAATACATAAATGAAATTTGAAATTTAACTGGTAAATTTTAAAAAGTGGTTTTCATTAGTGATCTACATGAAGAGATGCCATTGTGGTGATTTTTGTCTTTGGTTAGGTTGGATTTCAGTGATTTTGGTCCTTTTTACGGTGAACCAAGGGATCATATAAGAATGTAAGATTTACTGTTACTGTTGCAGAGCTGGTTGCTGTTTTAGCTCTGTAGGGTATGCATTAGAATTCAGTTAGCTGTGTCTTATATAACAACAATTTGTCAAATCCTAATTAGGTAAAGAGTATAATTTTGTATGTGATATTTTCTAGTGCTAATAGTGCCAATGCAGCAGTAACTTTATTGATCTTCACTGGTGAAATGTTATTAGACCTGCAAGTAAATGGCCCTTTTAGTGCTATATTTCTCTTTGAGTAGTTCATTAAAAAGAACATCCAAAGAATTTTAAATTGTTTTATTCTTGCTTTGAGCTAGGTGAGTCTTTTTCTAAGTTACTGTTTAAGGTTCATTTTCAATTCAGTTTTAAAAGTTTGAAAGTAGAAAAGATCTGATACTCCATTCATTACCCTCATGCTATTCATAAAGAACTGCTTCAGCAAGGGCATTATATTTGATAAAGTCCCTTCTGTGAGGCTGGGCGTGGTGGCTCATGCCTGTAATCCTGGCACTTTGAGAGGCCAAAGTGAGCAGATTACTTGAGCCCAGAAGTTCAAGACCAACATGGTGTAACCCCGTCTCTACTAAAAATACATAAAATTAGCCAGGTGTGGTGATGTACGCCTGTAATCGCAGCTACTCTTGAGGCTAAGGCATAAGAATTGCTTGAACCTGTGTGGTGGAGGTTGCAGTGAGCTGAGATTATACCACTGCCCTCCAGCCTGGGCAACAGAGCAAACTCTATCTCCAAAAAAAAGTGAATTAATTTTTAAATTGATATGTAATACTTGTGTATATTTTTGGGGTACCATCTGCCATTTTTAAGTTGGAGTTTTTGTTCCTTTGAGGCCCTGATAATTTTATGGTTATAGTTGAACTGACAAGATAAATGTTTAATTATTATTATTATTTTTTGAGACGGAATCTTGCTCTTTCACCCAGGCTTGTGTGTAGTGGTACAATCTTGGCTGCAACCTCCACCCCCTGGGTTCAAGCAATTCTGCTTCAGCTTCCCGAGCAGCTGGGATTACAGGCGCCCGCCATCATGCCCGGCTAATTTTTGTATTTTTAGTAGAGATGGGGTTTTGCCTTGTTGGCCAGACTGGTCTCGAACTCCTGACCTCAGGTGATCCATCCGCCTCAGCTTCCCAAACTGCTTAGGATTACAAGCGTGAGCCACTGCACCCAGCAAATGTTTAAATTTAAAATTGATTAGTTTGAAGAAAATACTGAATGAAATGTTGATTTGATCTGTTTCAATATCCAAACAGATAATGTGCTTTGTACTAATAAATTCTTTGAATTTTATTTGTGTAGAAGAAATTGAGGAAGAATCTGAAACAACGGTTGAGGCTGACTTGACTGATAAGCAGAAACATCAGTTGAAACATAGGGAACTCTTTTTGTCACGCCAGTATGAATCTCTGCCCGCAACACATATCAGGTAAGAACTTTTTAGGAACTAAAGTACTCAGTACTACAGTGACCAAAAAACAAAAGACTTATTTGAAGCGTTTTCCAGACTCTTCTCAGGATCTTGCTTAAACTACTTTGCTAAAGGCTTCATAATGAAATTTTAGGTTGGAAATTTATAATGTATATTAGCATATTAAAGCCCCACAAAAGTTCTCCAGTAAAGTAACCATTTTAACTTTGTTTTAATACAGACTTTCCTGGCCAGGTGCAGTGGCTCACGCCTGTAATCCCAGCACTTTGGGAGGCCGAGGCGGATGTATATCATTTGAGGTTAGGAATTCGAGACCAGCCTGGCCAACATGGTGAAACCCCATCTCTACTAAAAATACAAAAAATTAGCTGGGTGTGGTGGTACGCGCCTGTAATCCCAGCTACTCAGGAGGCTGAAGCAGGAGAATTGCTTGAATCTAGGAAGCAGAGGTTGCTGTGTGCTGACATCGTGCCACTGCACTCCAGCCTGGATGACAGAGTGACGCTCTGTCTTTAAAAACAAACAACAACAACAACAAAAGGCCTTTCCTGATTGATTTGAATATCTTTTCAGAACGGTACAGAAGAGCATCCAGCAGACATCATTTTGGGAAATGCTGGTCTGCCAGGTTCTAAGAAAATTATATAGCCATTAGAAGCCAAAGGTTAGAACCTAAAGTCTGCTTCCCAGGCAGTTGACTCTTGACCTTATAGGATGTATGGCTTTTTGTTTCCTTTTGAGGATCACTGGGATGAAAACTTTATATTCTTTATTATTCCTTAATAACACCTGATGTATACATTGATAGCATACAAATGTGAAGAAAATAGTTGACTGATTTGGGCAATATCTCTGGTTCTCTAACATGGACCACCCTTCCGTTAATTAAATTCTTCTTCTACTGCAGAAAAAACAAAAAGTGAAAAAACCTAGCCCCTTGTTTGTTGTTTTGGCAATTGTTGAGGAAAAATGGTGGTTTTCTATGATCTACTGGTGGTGATTAAATTTAAGATATTGTTGAGCTGTTTTTCATTGTCATCTATAATCAGTGCATCTTAGAGGTATTACAAAATGTTTGAGCTCAAAAGATTCTGACCCTCGATCAGGAAAGCTTCAGGAGGAATTGCTACTTACTCAGCCTTCCAGAGGGTGTGAGGCACAAATAGAGGGCACAGGTGAGCATAGGGTGTATGAAAGCAACAGCATGTGACCAGGGTGAGGATGTGTGAGCAAGTGCAGTGTTTCACTCTCTTAGGTTAAAGAAATGCCTTCAACTTTTGTTCATAATCTGTATTTCTATTTCTTTTATCCAGCTCTGCTGGTCATAGTGGTCCTAAAAAAACTATATACATAGAAATAAAATGCAGTATTTCTTTTCTTTTTCTTTTTTTTTTTTTGAGACGAGTCTTGCTGTCCCGCCCAGGCTGGAGTGCAGTGATACGATCTCAGCTCACTGCAACCTCCGCCTCCTGGGTTCACGCCATTCTTCTGCCTCAGCCTCCTGAGTAGCTGGGAGTATAGGTGCCCACCACCATGCCGGCTAATTTTTTTTTTTTTGTATTTTTAGTAGAGACAGGGTTTCACCATGTTTGCCCGGATGGTCTCAATCTCCTGACCTTGTGACCTGTCCGCCTCAGCCTCCCAAAGTGCTGGAATTACAGGCGTGAGCCACCATGCCCAGCCAAAATGCATTATTTCAATAATTGCTTTTTCCTCTTTATCCCCCAATATTGTGATTGAATCTGAGTCTGTCTTTTTGGGTTCAGACAGGTTTGTAGACTTTTTTTTTTTTTTTTTTGAGGCGGAGTCTTGTTCTGTCACCAGGCTGGAATGCAGTGGCGTGATCTTGGCTCACTGCAACCTCCACCTTCTGGGTTCAAGCAGTTCTCCTGCCTCAGCCTCCCAGATAGCTGGGATTACAGGCACATGCCACTATGCCCAGCTAATTTTTTGTATTTTTTTTTAGTAGAGACAGGGTTTCACCATGTTGTCCAGGCTGGTCTCGAACTCCTGACCTCGTTATCCACCCACCTAGGCCTTCCAGAGTGCTGGGATTACAGGCGTGAGCCACCGTGCTCAGCTGAGGTTTGTAGACTTTCTAAAGCTCTGGTACTTACACATACATACACATGTACACACACACCCACACACACCAATTCCTGGTACCTTTGTGCACAACTCCTTTTTTATAGAAATGAACCCAGAGATCTTCTATGGCAGGAAGTGTGTGATAAAGATACAGAATTTATTTTTCTCCAGATCTTTTCAGAGATAACATGAGCCACTCCCTCACCCACATAGAAAACCTCATATCATTGTTTTTATTTGGTTTTGTTTGTTTTTGTTTTCTACATTGAGATGCAGTCTTTGGGAGGCCTAGGTGGGAGGAGGATTGCATGATACTGGGAGTTTGAGCCCAGCCTGGTCAATAGAGCAAGACCTTGTCTCTACCAAAAATATAAAAATTAGCCAAGTATGGTGGTGTGTGCCTGTGGTCCCAGCTAATTGGGAGGCTGAGGTGGGAGGATTGCTTAAGCCCAGGAGTTTCAGGCTGCTGTGAGCCACAGTTATACCACCGCACCCTAGCCTGAGGGACAGAGTGAGACCCTATGTGAAATAAATAATAAATAGGTGAGATAGATAAATAGTAGATAGATAGAGAGATATAGAGCTGGCTATGTTGCCCAGGCTGGTCATGAGCTCCAGCAATCCTCTTGCCTCAGTCTCCTGAATGGCTGGGACTACAAGTGCATTCTGCTATGGCCTGCTATTTAGGATTTTTGTTAGGGGGCACTATGGTTAGATTTGCTAGGGTTAGTATATTCTGTACGACTTAAGTCATTTGCTGGAAAAGACAGTTAGGCCAGGTAATAATGGGAATAGTCTTTTTATCGACCAATAATGCTTTTTCAAGAAATAAAAATAGTAGGTGAATAATTTTTGTTCAAAGAGATGGAACATAAAAACATATTTTGAGATTTTGTTAAGGTTGTGTGTAACTAATGATGCTAAAGAGCCATATGCGCTTTTTATTGATTGACTGATTGTGCAGGACCTGCTTTGTTGCCTAGGCTGGAGTGTAGTGGCATGATCATAGCTCACTGCAGCCTTGAACTCCTGGGCTCAAGTGATCCTCCCACCTCAGCCTCCTGAGTAGCTGGGACTACAGGCATGTGCTACCATGCCTGGCTAATTTTTTATATTTTTTGTAGAGATGGTGTCTTGCCGTGGTGACCAGACTGGTCTTGAACTCTTGACCTAAAGTGATCTGCCTCCCAAAGTGCTGGGATTACAGGTGTGAGTCACGAGCATGGCCTCCATTTATTTAATTGGAAGACACTAGAATATAAAGATTAATTTTAAGTTTAAGAAGTTATGTGGGGCTGGGCGTAGTGGCTCACGCCTGTAATCCCAGCACTTTGGAAGCCAAGGCAGGCGGATCACTTTAGGTCAGGAGTCTGAGACCACCCTAGCCAACATGGCAAAACTTCATCTCTACTAAAAGTGTAAAAATTAGCTGAGCATGGAGGCACAGCTACTCTGGAGGCTGAGGCAGGAGAATTGTTTGAGCCTGGGAGGTGAAGGTTGCAGTGAGCCAAGATCGCACTACTGTACTCCAGCCTGGGCAACAAGTGAGACTCTTGTCTCAAAAAAAAAAAAAATTTTAAATAAGTAAATAAATAAAAATAAAAAAGAAGTTATGTGGCCAGTCTTAAGACTCTTGCCAGAACAAGAATCTGACAAATGGTTTTAAAAATGTATCTAAAAGACGCAAGTATATTTTTAATTTACTCTCCTGATAGCTTGGAATCTGTTTATGAGTAACGTTGGTTTCTTTTAACAGATTGCCTGGAATGGAAAAACTAGTGATATATTTTTTATCTTCCATAAGGACTGACAGAGTGTATTAAAATATAATTATCAAGACACTTCTTTGTTGAACATAGAAATTACATAGTCTACATGATCATTTAGTTACTGTTGAACACATTTCCTGAGTATATTCTAGCTTAGGGAGCTTAATAAGTGCTTGATAATTGAGACAAGGGACCTGGCTTAGAAACTCAGTGAATTTACCGGGTGGTAATTCCTTTGAATTATGATGAAGAGACATAGACATTTGGGGCTTTTTGTTTTTTTCCAAATTGAGAAGGAATAGGGCAGAGCCACGTTTTCTCATTTGTGGCCATCATTTTTAAACAGCTGAGTGGGGTTGGGGCAGTCCCTGGCCAAGGCATGGAGCTGTGCTAACCAACCCACATGCTGATGTAGAACAAGTGCACATTGGAGTGGTCTTGACATTTTGCTAATGTTGAAGTCATGCCTTATCTTTTTGGCTCTAAAAGGAGAAAATTACCAAAGCCCCATTGTTCTTTGGCAGCAAAGAGGGTAATTTGGTGAATACTGGTGTTTTACTCTCAGGGACACTATCAAGTGCCCAGAATTTCCTTGGTGCTCTTTGGAACATAGAAGAAAAACTGACTGAGGCATTCTTGAGTTCCTTTGTGGTGTGTGAACTATAATATTCATGAGATGCTTACGCTTCCCAAAGTGACAGGGAAGAAACTCTTTGTTTCTTCTGATTCCACTGGAAGAGAGTGGATAGGACTCAGGACTTTTTGGAGTAGAGTTAATGATTCATCTCGTTTGTGAGATAGATAGGGCTTGAGTAGTGAGTATCCCTTTGGGACATTTTTTTGGGGGAAAGTGAGAGGCAGCATGCTTCATTTTTATACACAGTGATTGAGGTCATTGAATAATAGATTATGTGTTGCAAACATTAAGCACTATAAACCTTGTATGTCAGCTGCTATATGTCATACATATATATTTTACTGTATTCAGTTTCAATATGTGTGTATGACTAATATCTTCATTAACAGATTTTCTTTTTTGTTTTTTTTTGAGACAGAGTTTTGCTCTTGTTGCCCAAGCTGGATTGCAGTGACATGACTTTGGCTCACCGAAACCTCTGCCTTCCGGGTTCAGGTGATTCTCTTGCCTCAGCCTCCCGAGTGACTGGGATTACAGGCATGCGCCAGCACACCTGGCTAATTTTGTATTTTTAGTAGAGACAGGGTTTCTCCATGTTGGTCAGGCTGGTCTCGAACTCCCAACCTCAGGTGATCTGCCCGCCTCAGCCTCCCAAAGTACTGGGATTACAGACGTGAGCCACTGCACCCAGCCTGATAGATTTTCTTACCACAAATATTCAATAACTTTAAATTTGTATCATCTGATTTACAAATATCTCTTCATTGTACATTCATTCATAAGTAGACTGAAAATTTGTAAATTTGAGATGAGCAACACAACTCCTCACAATTGGCAATGGCTGATAGGCTGGTTATGTAGCTATTTCTTTGATCTCATCTCGAAACCTACCCTTCCATTATCTGCTTTGTGATGCTTGGGCTGTTGTACTCATTATATTAATATATAACCCAGTCTTATATATAGCTCATGTGTAATATGGTGAATCTGGCTTTAAAATATTCTAATATTCAGCTGGGTACAGTGGCTCATGCCTCTAATCCTAGCACTTTGAGAGGCCGAGGTGGGAGGATTACATGAGCCTAGTAGTTAAAGACCAGCCTGGGCAACACTGGGACACCCTGTCTCTATAAATAATGAAAAAATTAGCATGGCATGGTAGCGTATGTCTGTGGTCCTAGACGTACTTGGGAAGCTGAGGTAGGAGGATTGCTTGAGCCCAGGAGTTCAAGGCTATAGTCAGCCATGATTGTGACACCATACTTTAGCCTGGGTGACACAGCAAGACTCTGTCTTAAAAAAAAAAAAAAAAAAAAAGAAACACTCTTGGCTGGGCACAGTGGCTCATGCCTGTAATCCCGATACTTCGGGAGTCAGGGGCGGGTGGATCACCTGAGGTCAGGAGTTCAAGACCAGCCTGGCCAACATGGCAAAACCCCATCTCTGCTAAAAATACAAAAATTAGCTGGGCATGGTGGTGCATGCCTGTAATCCTAGCTCCTCCGGAGGCTGAGGCGGGAGAATTGCTTGAATCTGGTAGGTGGAGGTTGCAGTGAGCTAAGATCGCACCATTGTACTCCAGGCTAGGTGACAAGAGCGAAACCCCGTCTCAAAAAACAAAACAAAACAAAAGCTAAAATTTAGTGAACTGGTTATGATTGCTAGGCACTATTCAGATTGTTGTGCATGTGTCTGTGAAGTAAATCCTGTTATTATCCCCATTTTACAGACTAGGAGACTGAAACACACAATGATTAGGTAACTTTTTAAAGGCTCACAGCTCATAAGTGGCATATTCAGAAATTGAATCCAGACTGCTTGGTTGCAGATATACAGTATTTTTGGGTTTTTTTGAGACAGAGTATTACTCTGTCACCCAAACTGGAGTGAAGTGGTGTGATCTTGGCTCACTGCAGCCTCTCCCTCTCAGGGTCAAGCGGTTCTCTTGCCTCAGCCTCCGCAGTAGCTGGGATTACCAGCACATGCCTCCATGCCCAGCTAAGTTTTGTATTTTTAGTGGAGACAGGGTTTCACCATGTTGGTCAGGCTGGTCTCCAACTCCTGACCTCAGGTGATTCTCTTGCCTCGGCCTCCCAAAGTGCTGGGATTATAGGCATGAGCCACTGCGCAAGTACCAGAAATACGGTATTACCATGAGTACATAACTGTAAGTGTTAAAAAGCATCAGAGGTAGAAAACTCCTCAGTAATTTGTTAATTAGGTAGATTCTTTGATTTTCTGTTAATTAGGTAGGCTCTTTTTCTGTTTTTTCACATAATTTTTCTATTTGGACACTCGAGTCAAAT
>NW_012101921.1:2166699-2168075 GCF_000951045.1 Mandrillus leucophaeus
TGAAACCCCGTCTCTACTAAAAATACAAAAATTACCTGGGCGTGGTGGCGGGCACCTTTAATCCCAGCTACTTGGGAGGCTGAGGCAGGAGAATTGCCTGAATACAGGAGGCAGAGGTTGCAGTGAGCCGAGATCACGCCATTGCACTCCAGCCTGGGTGACAGAGCGAGACTCAAACAAACAAAAAAACCCAAACAGTTGTTAGGTTAGGATCCTAGAATAGAGATGCTGTCACCATCATTATTTAGAAGGGTGGCTATAACCACAATTTCTAGTGAACTTTTCCTGGTTTAAACCATGCCATGTCACTTCTGCATGATTTTCTGTCCTCCAAAATGAGGCGTTGCCTTAGTTCAGTTGTGAAAGTGTCATAAGCAGCTTGTAAGAATCTTGGATCTTATGTAAAATTTGCCTAGGTGGTTCTATTTATTTATTTTATTTTATTTTATTTATTTTTAGACAGTCTTGCTCTGTTGCCCAGGCTGCAGTGCAGCAGTGCAATCTTGGCTCATTGCAACCTCTGCCTTCCGGGTTCTTCTGCCTCAGCCTCCAGAGTAGCTAAGATTACAGGCACGCACCACCATGCCTGGCTAATTTTTGTATTTTTAGTAGAGACAGGATTTCACTAATGGCCACGCTGGTCTTAAGCTCCTGACCTCAGGTGATCTGCCTGCTTCGGCCTCCCAAATTGCTGGGATTACAGGTGTGGGCCGCTGCACCTGGCCTAGGTGGTTCTATTTATACTTCATCTTAGATTATAAGATTCTTGAAGATCTATTGTCTGTTTTTTTTTTTTTTTAAATGTTTACTGTGGAACACTGTATCCAATAGCCATTCAGGATTTGAATGTTGTATAGAGTTTACATTTAATTTTACTTTTGTTCTTTAAGGGAATAAGTCATCCACAGATATTTGAATAATCTCTTCTTTGTTTTTGTTTTTGAGACATAGTTTCACTCTTGTCACCCAGGCTGGAGTGCAGTGGTGTGATCTCGGCTAACTGCAAGTCCGCCTCCTGGGTTCAAGTGATTCTCCTGCCTCAGCCTTCTGAGTAGCTGGGATTATAGGCATGTGCCACTATGCCTGGCTAATATTTTTGTATTTTTAGTTGAGACGCGGTTTCACCATGTTGGCCAGGCTGGTCTCGAACTCCTGACCTCAGGTGATTTGTCTGCCTCAGCCTCCCAAAGTGCTGGGATTACAGGCATGTGCCACTGCACGCCTGGCCTAGGTGGTTTTATTTAGACTTCATTTCAGATTATAAGATTCTTGAAGATCTCGTCTTTTTTTTTTTTTTTTTTTTGATGTTTACTGTGGAACATTGTATCCAATAGCCATTCAGGATTTGAACCTTCTATAGAGTTTACATTTAATTT
>NW_012101921.1:2170435-2171943 GCF_000951045.1 Mandrillus leucophaeus
GCCTCCCAAAGTGCTGGGATTATAGGCATGAGCCACTGCGCAAGTAGCAGAAATACGGTATTACCATGAGTACATAACTGTAAGTGTTAAAAAGCATCAGAGGTAGAAAACTCCTCAGTAATTTGTTAATTAGGTAGATTCTTTGATTTTCTGTTAATTAGGTAGGCTCTTTTTGTGTTTTTTCACATAATTTTTCTATTTGGACACTCGAGTCAAATGGATAGAATTAAGTAAAAAACCTATTTAAGCATAACTATACTATTTTACTAATAGATAATGTTACAGTGCTGGGTGTATATTAGGAACTAGGAAATACTTGACTGGTTGGTTGCTGCCTGTGTTTATGGATGTGTACTTTATCTGGTCCAACATCAGTTTTTCCACATGCCAAATACAGGAACTCTGGATTTTTAAAAAGCTGCTAATTAGAACATTGGTACTTGTAATGATTAATACCTATTTCCCAGTTGGTGGTGCAACAAGTTAGGCATCTTTAAAAAGAGCCGGTTCTTTTCTGCCTGCCAACCTTGTGACCTGGACTGCAGCCTTTGAAGTTATGCTTCAGTGTGTCTTCCATAGGTACCTGCTAATTCTTGGATTCAGTTTGTCCTACTGTAAGAATTTTTGGACATGATTACTTGTACTCCAAGTTTATCTTGCTACAAGGAGTGAGTGGTGGTAGAGAAGCCCGTTATACCCACTTCGGTAGACCTGGACCTGGTTCAGAGTATCACTATTGAGAACTCTGTTTACCTCATTGCTGAACCATGATATACTTTTTATTTTTATATCAACATGTATTTATTTATTTTGAGACAGGCAGGGTCTGACTCTGTTGCCCAGGTTGGAGTGCAGTGGCATGCACAGCTCACTGCAGCCTTGACCTCCTGGGCCCAAGCAGTCCTCCCGCCTCAGCCTCCTAAGCAGCTGCGACCAGAGCTTTACCACCACACATGGCTAATTTAATTTTTAAATTTGTTTTGTAGAGACAGAGTCTCCCTATATTGCCCAGGCTGGTCTCGAACTCCTGGCCTTAAGCCATCCTCCTGCCTTGACCTCCCAAAGTGTTGGGATAACGAACGTGAGCCATTGTGTCCAGCTGACTATACTTTTTAAGAAAGGCCAGAGAAGCTATCAGGATCCTTAATTTGGTGGCAGCAATAGGATAGCTCTTAAAGATACAGGTGTGTCTAGTGTTCGAGCAATCTCTAGAGTGCTTCAGAGAAAGCCTTGCATCCTTTTCCTTTTCTCTGTGTTTTTTGAAACTCTGTCACCCAGGCTGGAGTGCAGTGCTGTGATCTTAGCTCATTGCAACCTCTGCCTCCTGGGTCCAAGCGATTCTTGTGCGTCAGCCACTTGAGTAACTGGGACTAGAGATGCGTGCCACTGCACTCAGCTAATTTTTGTATTTTCAATAGAGACGGGGTTTTGCCATGTTGGCCAGGCTGCTCTCAAACTCCTGGCCTCAAGTAATCCATCTGCCTCAGCCTCCCAAAGTGCTGGGATTA
>NW_012101921.1:2173330-2181227 GCF_000951045.1 Mandrillus leucophaeus
ATTGTATCCAATAGCCATTCAGGATTTGAACCTTCTATAGAGTTTACATTTAATTTTACTTTTATTCTTTAAGGAAATAAGTCATCCACAGATATTTGAATAATTTCTTCTTTTTTTTTGAGACAGGATCTCACTCTATCACCCAGTCTGGAGTGTAGTGGCACAATCATGGCTCACTGCAGCTTCGATCTCCCTGGCTCAGATGATACTCCCACCTTAGCCTCCTGAATACCTAGGATTATAAGCTCACACCACCATGCCTGGCTAATTTTTGTATGTTTTGTAGAGACGAGCGTTTGTCATGTTGACCAGGCTGGTCTCAAACTGCTGGCCTCAAGCGATCCTCCTGCCTTCGTCTCCCAAAGTGTTGGGATTACAGGTGTGAGCCATCGTGCCCAGCTGAGTAATATCTTCTTAATTGCAATTAACTTTAAATGTAATTTTAGATTTTGTGCTTTTTCTTTTTTTTGCTCACACTCTGAGCAAGTGTGGTTTGTTCTGAGTCAACCTCGGACTTTAAAATGGAATACTAGACAGAGAATAGGAAAGCTTTTTTGTATACTCATTATTTGTCTTGAAACAAAACCAATTTAAGAGCAATTTGCAGCAACCATGAGAAAGGGATAAATAGGAAAGGTTCTAGCCTATAAGAATTATTTAGGGGAGAGAATACTATAGTTCTTATCTTAATATCCAGTATTGGATGGAGAAACAGATATTCTTCTTGTCAGAATATTAGTATAACCAGAAACATCCGTCAAATTGCAAGGCATACATACCCTTTGAACCAGCAATTCTGCTTTTAGGACTTGATCTTACAGAACTTCTCACACAACTTGGTAGAAATATACATACTGATGTGTTCATTGTAGATTTGTTTTATTTTTTCTCTGAGTTTTCTTTCTAGGAAACAGAATTGTTTTAATATCAAAAAATGTTTTAATATCACAAAATGCAAGCAAATTTTATCTTTATACTTTTCTATACTTCTAGTTTTCCTGAAATGAGTAGATAGATATATAATGGGAAAAGGTATTATTTTAAAATTTGCACGTTTGAGGCTGGATATGGTGGCTCAAACCTTTAATCCCAGCACTTTGGGAGGCCGAGGTGGGTGGATCACCTGAAGTGAGGAGTTCAAGACCAGCCTGACCAACATGGTGAAACCCTGTCTCTACTAAAAATACAAAATTAGCCAGGCCTTGTGGTGCATGCCTATAATCTCAGCTACTAGGGAGGCTGAGGCAGGAGAATCGCTTGAACCCGGGAGGCTGATGTTGCAGTGAGCTGAGATTGTACCATTGCACTCCAGCCTGGGCAACAACAGTGAAACTCTGCCTCAAAATAAATAAGTAAATACATAAATACATAAAATAAGATTTGCACATTTAGACATCAGGTAGAGAAAATGCCACTTTACATTTATTTTTATTCCCTTCCTTGCTTGACAGTATGACTGGTTCTGATGAAGGGAGCATTGATGGAAATCTGCTGTAAACAACTCCTTTAAAAAAAAAAAAAATTAAATAGAGATGCAGTTTTGCTCTGTTGCCCAGGCTGTTGTGCAATGGAGTGATCATAGCTCACTGTAGCCTCAAACTTCTGAGCTCAAGTGATCCTCCCACCTCAGTCTTCCAGGTAGCTGGGACTGCAGGTGCACACTACCATATCTGTGTAATGTAAAAAAATTTTTGTTAGAAGGTCTCACTGTGTTGCCCAGGCTGGTCTTGAACACTTGGCCTCATGTAGTCCTTCCACCTTGGCCTCCCACCATGAGTGAACTTCTATGCTCTGCCTGAAAACAACTCTTAATCTTCCCTTTCCTAGCAGTAGAAAGGTAGTCATGTTAACTGTCATTATCATTTGAGAACAGACCTTTTTCTAACTTAGGGGAACATATTTCAAATATTTTTGTTACAGAATGCTAATCCTTCAAGAATTCTGTCGATTTCCCCCCGGTAATGTATTATGAATATGTTCATTTTGCTGTTACTTCAGCATTAGCTGTATGTTAAAAATTTTAAACAAACGTGTTTATTTTCTGGTCATAAAAACAGTATAATCTATTGTTGACATATAGAAAATATGGAAAAAGACACTACTCCTCCCCTTATCTGTAATTCCATTGCGCAGAAGTACTACTGACATTTTGGTATATCTTTAATGCATTTTTTTCCTATTCTTTTTTGAAACAGAGTCTTGCTCTGTTGCCCAGGCTGGAGTGCAGTGGCGTGAACATAGCTCACTGTGTCCTCCACATCATGGGCTCAGGTGATCCTCCTGCCTCATCCTCTTGAGTATCTGGGACCACAGGCATGTACCACTGTGCCTGGCTTATTAAAATAATTTTTTTGGTAGAGCTTGGGTCTAATGTTATTGTCCAGACTGGCCTCAAACTCCTGTGCTCAACTGATCCTCTTGCCTCGACCTCCCAAAGTGTTGGGATTACAGGTGTGAGCCACTGAGCCTGGCCCATTTTTCTTTTCTTTTCTTTTCTTTTTTTTTTTTTTTTGAGACTGAGAGTCTCGCTCAGTCGCCCAGGCTGGAGTGCGGTGGCGTGATCTCGGCTCACTGCAAGCTCCACCTCCCGAATTCACACCATTCTCCTGCCTCAGCCTCCCTAGTAGCTGGGACTACAGGCGCCCGCCGCCACGCCTGGCTAATTTTTTACATTTTTAGTAGAGATGGGGTTTCACTGTGTTAGCCAGGATGGTCTCAATCTCCTGACCTTGTGATCCACCCGCCTTGGCCTCCCAAAGTGCTGGGATTACAGGTGTGATCCACCGTGCCCCGCCTTAATTTTTCTTTTCTGTAATAATTGTATGTGTGCTCACTGCTGGATTTTGGCCACATCTGACTGACAGAGAAGCCTCATTACTTGGCGTTGGTAGCTGCCTCTCATGTTAAGTAATGTTTATTCTTCAGTGCAGCTGTTGTCATTTTTGCTTGTTCTGGCTTGGTTGGTTGGTTTTTAAATATGTGAGAAATAATGATTGCAAAATGAACAATGGAACAGCAAGAGGAGAGAGAACAGTTAAAAGCTGGGAAAATTCCATTGTTCAGTAGTTGATAGATATGACTGATAAGTTTGATACAGATAAAGGAGCAGAATGGAAGTTGAGTAAGAAGAGTGGTAACTCAGAAAGAGCACTCATGAAAAAACTAATCCAGTATCACTGTTTTGGAATAAGCAAAGATTTATTAAGATTGTGAAGATATTCTCAAATATATTCATCTAGATGCTTTACTGCTCCACTTTTTGTATCTTAGTCAATTTTACTCAGTGTGTATATGATGTGAGGCTGGGTCAGTTAGGAAACGCAATTTAAAGTGATGTTTATATTATCATCCAGAAACATCAAATGAATCTAAAGAAACATCTGTAAAACCTTTACATACAAACTAAAGTATTGCTGAAAGAATTAAAGAAAATTTAAGTAAATGTGGGCTATATCATTACAATATTTGAATTTCCCCCAAATTGATCTAGTGATTCAATATAGGTCCAAATAAAATCTCAGCAGGATTGTGTGTGTATGTATAAATTGAGAAGTTGATTCAAAAAAAAGGGAAGGACTAATAACAAAATAAGGGTTTTTCAAATTATTTCCTTATGCCCAGATGTCCCCCAAGACTTTTTCCAAGAGTTTATGAAATCAAGACTATTTTCATAACAGAAAGATGTTACCTACCTTTTTTCTGTGTTGATTTTGTTCTGCTGGTTCCATAGCACAAATCAGTAGGACGGGGCCGAGCTAGTTAGTAGTTGTGTTCTAGAACACTGTGCATTCACAGTTTAAGAAAAAAAACAAAGGCAAGTTCTACTTAAGAATGTTCTTGGCAAAGTAGTATAATTTATTAGCTTTAATAAATTTTGGCCCTTCTTTATAATTGAGGTGAAATTCATATAACATCAGATTAACCATTAACCATATACAGTGGCATTTAGCACATTGACAGTGTTTGCAACCATCACCTCTGTATTGTTTCAAGACATCAGACATCTTTTTTTTTTTTTTTTTTTTTTTTTGACAGAGTTTTGCTCTGTCGCCTGGAGTGCAATGGCGTGATCTCGGCTCACTGCAACCTCTGCCACCCAGGTTCAAGTGATTCTCCTGCCTCAGCCTCCCGAGTAACTGGAATTATAGATGTGCACTGCCCCACCTGGCTTATTTTTATATTTTTAATAGAGACAGTGTTTTACCATGTTGGCCAGGCTGATCTCGAACTCCTGGCCTCAGGTGATCCACCCGCCTTGGCCTCCAAAAGTACTGGAATTACAGGCATGAGCCACCGTGCCTGGCCAACATCACACATCTTGACCTGTGAACTCAGAAGTACACCTAAACCCGCTTCTGTTGCATGTTGATGTGTAATGGTTTTCTTTTCTTTTTGAGAGATAGGGTCTCGCTCTGTTGCTCAGGCTAGAGTATAGTGGTGTCATCACAGCTCACTGCAGCTTTGACCTTCTCAATCCTGCCACCCCAGCCTCCCAATTAGCTTGGACCCCAGGTGCACGGCACCATGACTGGCTAATTTTTAAATTTTTTGTAGAGACAGAGTCTAGCTATGTTGCCCAGGTTGGTCTTAAACTTCTGGGTTCAAACAATCCTCCTATCTTGGCCTCCCAAAGTGTTGGGATTACAGGGATGAGCCACTGGGCCCAGCTGGTTATCTTGAGAAAACATGGGATTGTTTGAATCGTGAGCTGAACTAGCTGCGTTTTTCATGGAATACCATTTTTACTTGAAGGTCATCACTGAAAGCTAAACTATGTTTATTTAGACATGGGTATTTTATTGGCTTTTTTTGAAAAGTCATGGTTATTTCATAGATATGTGAAACTAGTTGTCAGCCATTCACAATGTATACATACATCAATACATGTTGTACACTGTAAATATACAATTTTTGTCAGTTATACCTCAGTAAAGCTATTAAGGTAGACATTGAAGCAATTTGCAAAAAGGTGAAACAGCGTCACTCTTATTAGAGTTTTATATTTGTTTTGGAAAATAGTAATTATTCATAACAAATACTGCTAATTTGTAATACATTTTTATTTTAAATTAGTAAATGTTAAGTTTCTTCTCAGTTTTAATTTCAACATGGTAGATGTTGATAAATATCCAACGTAAGATCTTTGAGTTCCTCAATAGTTTTTATGAACGTAAAGGAATCTTTAAACAATTTTTTGACTATTTTTTTTTTTTTGAAATGGGATCTTGCTTTGTTGCCAAGGCTGATCTTGAACTCCTGACCTCAAGTAATCTTCCCACCTTAGTCTCTCAAAGTGCTGGTATTGTAGGTGTGAGCTGCCACACCTGGCCTCCATGTAAAGGAATCTTGACAAACAAAAGTGCTGGAGGACTTATGTTGCTTATATCATTAGATAGGAAGACACTTGTAAAGTTAGAATAATTAAGATAGGGTATATTAGTAAGTGGATTGAAAAATAAGCCGATGAAACAATACAAAACCCAGAAGAGATTCACGTGTATAATACAACTTTGTTTATGACAAAGTCTCCATGGTAATATAATGAGGAAAAGGTAGTTGTTTTAGTAAATGGTGCCAAGTCAGTTAGATGGTATATGGTGGGCGTGTCTTGCCAGACAGCAATAACTCAAACATACCTTGAGAATGATCCTGTGTTCCTTGGTGAATGTTTGTTGAGTGTTCCAATAATGGTCAACCCTGATGTTTATGCCATACCTATGAAGGACACCTGGATCCTGGCGTGTGCCTTGGAATGCAGGTGGTACCAGGAACTGAGGCCCATTGTTTTGAGCTAGGTGGAGGCTGCTAAGTGGTGGTTGCTATGCGAAGCGTACTTACTATAAAACCTGCATGCTTTTTATAAAAGGGAATGGTTTTTCCTGTCCAGCCTTCCCCTCCTGAACTCCCTGGACGTAAGTTTCCTGAATCAAGCTTATGTCATGCTGCTGTCTTTGGGTCTTTTCTTCAGTCTTCTAGAGGCAGTACTCTCCCAGCTTGCAAGCTTGGGAATCCAGCACAACAGGTGGCCATAGCAGGGGAAAAGTTAGGACTTCCCTTTTTCTTCTCTTTCTTTTTCCTTTGCTAGTTTTTGTTGAAGAAACTGGGGTTTTGTTTCCTTTTCACTGTTTGGATTTTGCTGATTGTATCCCCATGGTGTTTTACCATGCTCCTTGAGTTCTCGTGTTAGTAGTTCAGATTTTTTTTTTTTTTTTGAGGCAGGGTCTTGCTCTGTCGTCCAGGCAGGAGCAGTGGCGCAATCTCTGCTCATGGCAACCTCTGCCTCCCAGGTCAAGCCATTTTCCTGGCTCAGCCTCCCAAATACCTAGGACTACAGGTGTGCGCCACTACACGCGGCTAATTTTTTTGTATTTTTAGTAGAGACGGGTTTCACCATGGTGGCCAGGCTGGTCTCGAACTCCTGACCTTAGGTGTGATCCACCCACCTTGGCCTCCAAAGTGCTGGGATTACAGGCTGAGCCACTTTGCCCAGCCTGGTAGTTCAGATTTAAAGGTACGGTTGGAGAGGTAAAAGGAAGGAGCAAATGCAAGAGACAGAAAGATAGTGGTGTCTAACGGGAACAGTATGATTTGCTTGTTGCTTTTTGGGATGTTGCTGGAAGTCGATTATTGCCTAGCGATCCGTAATTCAGACTTCTCTGTTTAGTATTTGATTTTATTTTTATTTCAACAAAACTGAATTACTTTTATTATAAAATATAATTTTTAATATTATTTTTGGATTTTTATTAATTTTCATTTTGTATCTTTATATTCACTTTTATTTCTTTTTTTGTTTTTAATGTGTATTAACTTATAGCAGAGCTTCTCAACTTTGTCAGACTCAATCTTTTAAATATTTTGTAACCTCCTATACTATTCTGCTATGAAATTCATAATTTAATAGTAGACACTTGATACATGATCTTTCTTTGCATTGAATTTTGGGTTGAAAATTATTTTCCCTCGAAACTTTGAAGATATTTACCCCGTTGTTATCAGACATCCATTGTCATTGAATGTGAGTTTTATACCACATCAGTTCTCCATTCTTTGCATGTTACCTGTTTCCTCTGTGAAATCTTTTTAGAATTTTCTTATTTGTTGCATCCTAAAATTTTACAGTGATGCATCAATGGTAAGGATATTTGGTACACCATTATAATTTGAAGATCTGTTTTGCTTTATTTATTTATTTATTTTTTTGTTACGGAGTCTCGCTTTGTTACCGAGGCTGGAGTGCAGTGGTGCCATCTTGACTCACTGCAACTTTTGCTTCCCAGATTCAAGTGATTCTCCTGCCTCAGCCTCCCGAGTAGTTGGGATTACAGGCACCCGCCACCATGCCTGTCTAATTTTTGTATAGTTAGTAGAGGCGGGATTTCACCATGTTGGCCAGGCTGGTCTCGAACTCCTGACCTCAGGTGATGCGCCCGCCTCAGCCTCCCAAAGCTTTGGGATTACAGGTGTGATCCCCCGTGCCCGGCCCGTTTTCTCATATTTTCCATTTTTCTTTCTTTCCTTTTTTTGGAGGTGGAGGTCCCTGAGCTAAATCTTTGGTTTTTCTAGCACATCTAGTGATATTTTAATTTTGCCAATCATGTTTTAAAATTTGTTTTATGGGCCGGACACGGTGACTCATGCCTGTAATCCCAAGACTTTGGGAGGCTGAGGCGGGCGGATCATGAGGTCAGGAGATCGAGACCATCCTGGCTAACATGATGAAACCTCGTCTCTACTAAAAATACAAAAAAATTAGCTGGGTGTAGTGGCGAGCGCCCAGCTACTCGGGAGGCTGAGGTAGGAGAATGGTGTGAACCCGGGAGGCGGAGCTTACAGTGAGCAGAGATCTGCACTGTGTTGTTGCCTAAATTGTTTCTTCAAGTTCAGTTATTGATTT
>NW_012101921.1:2181747-2183453 GCF_000951045.1 Mandrillus leucophaeus
CCCAGGCTGGAGTGCAGTGGTGCAATCTCGACTCACTGCAACCTCCGCTTCCTGGGCTCAAGTGATTCTCCTGCCTCAGCCTTCTGAGTAGCTGGCATTAAAGGCACCCACCACCATGCCCAGCTAATTTTTGCATTTTTAGTAGAGACGGGGTTTCACCATGTTGGCCAGGCTGGTCTCAAACTCCTGACCTCATGATCCACCCGCCTCGGCCTCCCAAAGTGCTGGGATTACAGGCATGAGCCACCGCGCCTGGCCTAGGAGCTTCAGTTTTATGGGCTGACTTTGTCTTCAGGCAGTTGTGAAGTTGACTTTTCTAAGTCTTACCCTCTTAGACTAGAAAATTCTTCAGGACTATCCTGGATAGGTCAGTTCCATTTTCCCTAGTATTAGCTCTTTTTTTTTTTTTTTTTTTTTAGACAAAGTCTTGCTTTGTCACCCAGGATGTAGTGTAATGGTACCACCTCGGCTCACTGCAACCTCCATCTCCCAGGTTCAAGCAGTTCTTGTGCTTCAGCCTTCCAAGTAGCTGGGATTACAAGCCTATACCACCACACCCATCTAATTTTTATATTTGTAGTAGAGACTGGGTTTCACCATGTTGGCCAGGCTGGCTTCAGACTCCTGACCTCAGTTGATCCGCCTGTCTTGGCCTTCCAAAGTGCTGGGATTACAGGTGTGAGCCCCTGCACCCAGCCAGCTCCCTGTATACATATTTTGGGCTTTGTTTCTTTTTTCTTTTTTTTTTTCCTTTAGCAACAGGATCTTTTCTCTATTTTCTAGGCTGCAGTGGCACAATTCATGGCTCACTGCAGCCTTGAACTCCTGGGCTCAAGCAATCCTCTCACCTCAGCCTCCTGGGTAACTGGGACTGCAGGTGCTGACCACTGCACCCAGCTAATTTAAACTTTTTTTTTTGTAGCAACTGGTCTCCCTGTGTTGTCCAGGGTGGTCTCTAACTCCTGGCCTCAAGTGATCCTCCTGCCGTGGCCTTCCAAGCCACTGTGCCAGGCCTGAGCTTTGTTTCTTAATTGTTTTTCTTGTCCTAATTATATTAGGGAAAACCAGCAATGCTGTGTTTAGTAGTATTGTAGAAAGTGGCCATTCATGTTCTTCTTAGTCTTTCCTTTTTGTCTTCCAAAATTTTCTGAAAATCTTTATTCTGCTAACGGCCCCCTCAGATTCTCTTTATTATGGTTTAGATTCTTTTTTTCTTTTTTTAAAATTTGAAACGGAGTCTCACTATGTCTCCCAGGTTGGAGTGCAGTGGTGTCATCTTGGCTCACCGCAACCTCCATCTCAAGGGTTCAAGTGATCCTCGCGCCTCAGCCTCCCAAGTAGCTGGGAGTGTGTGTGCCACCAAGCCTGGCTTTTTTTTTTTTTTTTTTGTATTTTTGGTAGAGACATGGTTTTGCTGTGTTGGTCAGGCTGGTCTCAAACTCCTGACCTCAGATGATCTGCTCGCCTGGGCCTTCCAAAGTGCTGGGATTACAGGTGTGAGCCACCATTCCCTGCCAGGTTCTTTTGTTTCGTTTCGTTTTGTTTTGAGAGAGAGTCTTACTCTGTTGCTCAGGCTGGAGTGCAGTGGCGCTATCTCGGCTTACTGCAACCTCCGACTCCTGGGTTCAAGTGATTCTCCTGCCTCAGCCTCCTAAGTAGGTGGGATTACAGGCGAGCACCACCGTGCCCAGCTAATTTTTGTATTT
>NW_012101921.1:2183503-2185788 GCF_000951045.1 Mandrillus leucophaeus
GTAACTGGGACTGCAGGTGCTGACCACTGCACCCAGCTAATTTAAACTTTTTTTTTTGTAGCAACTGGTCTCCCTGTGTTGTCCAGGGTGGTCTCTAACTCCTGGCCTCAAGTGATCCTCCTGCCGTGGCCTTCCAAGCCACTGTGCCAGGCCTGAGCTTTGTTTCTTAATTGTTTTTCTTGTCCTAATTATATTAGGGAAAACCAGCAATGCTGTGTTTAGTAGTATTGTAGAAAGTGGCCATTCATGTTCTTCTTAGTCTTTCCTTTTTGTCTTCCAAAATTTTCTGAAAATCTTTATTCTGCTAACGGCCCCCTCAGATTCTCTTTATTATGGTTTAGATTCTTTTTTTCTTTTTTTAAAATTTGAAACGGAGTCTCACTATGTCTCCCAGGTTGGAGTGCAGTGGTGTCATCTTGGCTCACCGCAACCTCCATCTCAAGGGTTCAAGTGATCCTCGCGCCTCAGCCTCCCAAGTAGCTGGGAGTGTGTGTGCCACCAAGCCTGGCTTTTTTTTTTTTTTTTTTGTATTTTTGGTAGAGACATGGTTTTGCTGTGTTGGTCAGGCTGGTCTCAAACTCCTGACCTCAGATGATCTGCTCGCCTGGGCCTTCCAAAGTGCTGGGATTACAGGTGTGAGCCACCATTCCCTGCCAGGTTCTTTTGTTTCGTTTCGTTTTGTTTTGAGAGAGAGTCTTACTCTGTTGCTCAGGCTGGAGTGCAGTGGCGCTATCTCGGCTTACTGCAACCTCCGACTCCTGGGTTCAAGTGATTCTCCTGCCTCAGCCTCCTAAGTAGGTGGGATTACAGGCGAGCACCACCGTGCCCAGCTAATTTTTGTATTTTTGGTAAGACAAGGTTTCACCATGTTGGCCAGGCTGGTCTTGAACTCCTGACTTTGTGATCCATCTGTCTCGGCCTTCCAAAGTGTAGGGATTACAGGTGTGAGCCACCATGCCTGGTGGTTCTTTTAATTTTCTTCTTATCACTTTATTTATTTATTTATTTATTTATTTATTTATTTATTTATTTATTTATGAGATGGAGTTTTGCTCTTGTCACCCAGACTGGAGTGCAGTGGTGCGATCTTGGCTCACTGTAACCTCCACCTCCTGGGTTCACCTCCTGATTCTCCTGCCTCAGCCTCCCAAGTAGCTGGAATTACAGGCACCCACCACCATGCTCAGCTAATTTTTTTGGTATTTTTAGTAGAGATGGGGTTTTGCCATGCTGGCTAGGCTGGTATCAAACTGGTGACTTCAGGTGATCCGCCTTGCCTCGACCTCCCAAAGTGCTGGGATTACAGGCCATGTAATAATAAGAAGAGCCACCAAGCAAGCCATCTTCTTATTTAAATAAGAAGAAGAGCCACTAACCAGGCCATCTTATTTAAAAGGCATCTCAGAAAAGAGATAAACACATTGACTTTGCCTGTCATTTAATTCATTATTCTGTTGAGACTGAAAATATTACTCCACTCTCCTCCCTGCATTGAGATGCTGTGAAACTTCTTTCAGTTAGCTCACTGAATAAAAATACCTTACAATTCTGGGATTTATCTCTTCATGTCTCTTTTTAAAACTGAGTTATTGAGTATTGACAAAACATTTCCATCCTTTTTCAAAGACTGTAATTAGAATTTCTTTCTTTCTTTTTTTTGGTTTATGTTTTACCTAGAGCAATTAGTGTTTGAAGGAAAGTTTTTCCTTGGGTTGTCCTGTATGTCAGAAACAAATAAATCAATGAACATAAAATATTTTATGTATAAGCAGAATTTTATTTTTAAACAAAAAATATTTCAAATACTCGGTAAAGCAATAGTCGGTAGATGGGAGTAGACTGGAATAGATTGCTGAGAGTGAATTTATGTATTGGTGTGGTTAGGGATGGTATGTCCAGTTTGGTTAAATGCTCGATGCAACCTGGGATCCAAAAGTGGTGGATGATAGAACAATCTTTTTTTTTTTTTGAGACGGAGTCTTGCTCTGTGGCCCAGGCTTGAGTGTAGTAGTGTGATCTTGGCTCACTGCAACCTCTGTCTCCTGGGTTCAAGCAATTCTCTTGCCACAGCCTCCCGAGTAGCTGGGGTTACAGGCGCATGCCACTATGCCCGGGTAACTTTTTGTATTTTTAGTAGAGACAGGGTTTCACCGTGTTGGCCAGGCTGGTCTCGAACTCCTGACCTCATGATTCGCCTGCCTCGGCCTCCCAAAGTGCTGGGATTACAGGCATGAACCACCGTGCCCAGTCGATAGAGCAGCCTTTCTCTGTTGTCAGGATCACAA
>NW_012101921.1:2186623-2187939 GCF_000951045.1 Mandrillus leucophaeus
GGATTACAGGCATGAGCCACCACGCCCAACGAAAAACAATTTAAGTGATCCTTAAATAAAAGCCCTATGATTCTAATGTCAGAGATCCTGACTATGGGAACAGTGGGCTCCCCATACACTTGATCTCTGATATTAGAATCAAGGCTTTTGTCAGTATCTTGTGCTACATGACTTTCAATAGCAGAGAGGTGGGCCAAAGTGCAGCCTGATTAATACTTAATTGTAACTACATTTCTGGCCAGAACCTGCATGCAATTCTTGTCAACCTTGTGGGACAGTTTCAGTGGAGGTGGATTTGTAATATATGATTCAGAAACCAAAATATACAAACATGAAGTATACAATAAAATGTCTTACTCCTGCACAGTCCCCCCAGGTCTTCAGTGTTTTTAGAGTCTTAGGTGGACTTCCAGAAATATTCTATGCGTATAGAAGCAATGAGGTATATATGTTTGTATGTCCAAGTAAATTGTGGAGTAAATTATGATGCTTTTATGTTGTGCTTTTGAAATGAAGTATCTTGGTGATAGGTCCAGATTGGATCGTAAAGATCTGCCTCATTCTTTTTTATGGCCGTATTATATATCTAATTTGTTTAATCCTAACTAATGGATTTTTGTTTTTTGTAGTCTTTTGCTGTTAAAAATAATACTATAATGACTAAACTTGTGCCTAGGACATTTTACTTGTGTGATTGTGAGTGTAGCTGCAAAATTATACCAAGTAAAATAGTTGAAAGTATCTTAATTTTTAGTTTGTATTTATTTATTCATATTTCTCTATTGGTCAAAGTAGGGAGGTTCAGCTGAAATGATTTGTAAATTTAATTTATGTCTATTGAGACCTTTTTGCTACTTTCAGAGAAAACAAACAATTTTTTACAGATATGTTTATTGAAAAATACATAGTAGTGCTAACTTTTAAGTATGTAAGTAATAAAATAGAACTCCACTGTGGATTATTAGTCTGTCTTCAGTTTGGCTGTGAATATTAAAAACTTATTTGGAATCTTTAAAATAATTGGTTTTCTTCCTGCTCATTTCATTATGACAGCATTTTAAAGTATTAGGCTTTTGTAATATTTTTGGCAATCTATACATAAAATTTGAATTAGCCAGAAAGGTACTATTGATGCCTGTAAGTAGTGCTCCTTAATAAATGAAGTTAACATGAGAAAGTTAGTGTGCTTAGGCTCATAAGATTGCTAGTAGTTGGGAGGCCGAGACGGGTGGATCACGAGGTCAGGAGATCGAGACCATCCTGGCTAACACAGTGAAACCCCGTTTCTACTAAAAAATACAAAAAACTAGCCGGGC
>NW_012101921.1:2189312-2194858 GCF_000951045.1 Mandrillus leucophaeus
ACCCAGAAGTCACAGGTTGCAGTGAGCCAAGGTTGCACCACTGCATTCCAGCCTGGAGACGGAGTGAGACTCTGTCTCAAAAAAAAAAAAAAAAAGCAGAGGTCCAGGGTCAGGTTTGATGGCTCACGCCTATAATCCCAGCACTTGCGGGGCCAAGGAGGATCGCTTGATCCTAGGAGTTTTAGACCAGTCTGGGCAACATGGTGAAACCCTGTCTCTACAAAAAATACAAAAGTTAGCAGGGCCTGGTGGCTCATGCCTGTAGTCCCAATTACTCGGAAGACTGAGGTGGGAGGATCACTTGAGCCCAGGAGGTGGAGGCTGCAGTGAACTGAGATCACGCCACTGCACTCTGGCCAGGGTGACAGCAAGATCCTGTCTCAAAAAAAAGTCCATGAAAAATCATATTCTTTCACTTAATATATGCGATCTTAAATGTTTGTTACCAAGATATAATTAAGAAAACCATAGTTTTCTTAATGTAGAGCAGTGATTCTCAACCAGGAGTGATACTGTATCCCAGGGACATTTGACAATTTTGACAGTTTTGGCTCTAACAAATGGATGAGGGGGTGCTACTGTCATCCACTGCATAGAGGCCAGGGATGCTGCTAAACATCCTACAGTGCATGAGACAGCTTCCACAACAAAAAATTATCTGACCCAAAATGTCTACCATTGGTGCCAAGGTTGAGAAAACCTGATACAAAGAGTTATTGTACATAATCCTTACTCCCTTGGTGTTATATTCATGCAAATTTATGTATTTTAATTAGGATTTTCTCTTTATTAGTCTGTTCTCAACACTGCTATAGAACTGCCCGAAACTGGGTAATTTATAAGGACAAGAGTTTTAATTGACTCACAGTTCTGCATGACTGTGGAAGTCTCAGGCAACTTACATTCATGGTGGAAGGGGAAGCAGGCATGTCTTATACTTGGTGGCAGGCGAGAAAGAGAGAGAAGCGAGAGGAGAAGGAGGAACTGTCAAACACGTATAAAACCATCAGATCATGTTGAGAACTCACTGTCATGAACAGCATGGGGGAAACTGCCCCCATGACCCAATCACCACCCACTGGGTCCCTCCCTCGACACATGAGGATTATGGGGATCACAATTCAAGATGAGATTTGGGTGGGGACACAGAGCCAAACCATATCACCCCCTTTCATTTTAAATTTAAATTTTCGTACTTTTTAAAAGTATGTGGATATAGCTGTCTAATAATATCCAGGGCAGTCATTTGCTTGGTTCCCACTCTGTAGTCATTTTCAACTCTTCTCAATGGTGGCTTCTGCATTTGTACTGTTCTTATAGTCCTACTATTAATTTTTCAGTTTTAGGAATTTACCTTTACTTCTCTCTTCCCTATTCCCTTTGCCTTCTGTTTTTAATATTATTACAACTTTTATTTAACTTAGTAAACAATCTTCGTGTTTTATGAACATGTCAGTATTATGTATTCTTTCTTGTATAAACTTTTGTTTTCCATGGAGTTTATCATTGTTTTACCTTTGTCTTTTGATTAAGTCTTCTAAAAATGTAAAAGTTTTTGTTCTCATATCTAAAAATATTTCTCACACTTGGCCAGTGATTTTAGACGTAGAATTGTGGTTTGGAAATCACTTCTCTCAGAATTTTGAATCTGTGCTATTCTGTTTTATGCGGTTGCTGTTGAGAAATCTAATCTTCTGAAAGCATTTTGCATCTTTGATCTTTTTTTTTTATTTGGTTGTTCATTGTGTTCATTGTATTAAGTGCTGTAAAAACTGTCTACTCACTGATTTACCAATCCCAGAACCTAATATTTTGCCATTGTTCTTTATACGAAGAAATGTTAAGAATCTGTAGTTTGGGCCGGGCAAGGTGGCTTACGTCTGTAATCCCAGCGCTTTGGGAGGCCGAGGTGGGTGGATCACCTGAAATCAGGAGTTCGAGACTAGCCTGGCCAACATGGTGAAACCTTGTCTTTACTAAAAATACAAAAATGAGCTGGGTGTGATGGTGGGCATCTGTAATCCCAGCTACTTGGGAGGCTGAGTCAGGAGAATTGCTTGAACCCAGGAGGTGGAGGTTGCAGTGAGGGTGAGATCACGCCACTTGCACTCCAGCCTGGGCAACAGAGTGAGACTCTGTCTCAGAAAAAAAAGAATCTAGAGTTTGTGGCATATGTAAGACTTGTAAAGCCAATGAGAAAAATGCCTTTCTTTAATAAAGCAATAATATCGTTTGTTGAACAAGGCAAGTTTAATGTCAAAGTCTGCATCTATAGGAATATTTCTTTTTTTTTTTTTTCCCAAGACAGAGCCTCACTCTGTCACCCAGGCTGAAGTGCAGTGGCATGATTTTGGCTCACTGCACCTCCTCCTCCCAGGTTCAAGCAATTCTTGTGCCTCAGCCTCCCCAGTAACTGGGATTACAGGCATGTACCACCACACCCAACTAAAATTTTATATTTTGGTAGAAACTGAGTTTCACCATGTTGCCCAGGCTGGTCTCGAACTACACCTGAGCTCAGGCAGTCTGCCGGCCTCGGCCTCATAGAATGCTAGGATTACAGGCGTGAGCCACGGCACCTGACCAGGAATGGTTTTTTAAGTTTAGTGAACCTAAAGACCACCTGGTGATGTTTGTTAATCATGTAGATTCCTGGACCCATCCCAAGATATTGAAATTCAGTAAGTCTGGTATGGCACTAAGATATCTGCACTTTTGTAAGTGGGTAGTCACCACTTCAGTTGTATCAAGGGAAAAGAAAGTTTGAGCCGGGTGTGGTGGCTCATGTCATTAATCCCAGCCTTTAGGAGGCCAAGGTGGGAGGATCGCTTGAGCCAGGGAGTTTGAGAACAGCCCGGGCAACATAGCAAAACTCGGTCTCTACAAAGAATAAAAAAAATTAGCGCTGCATGGTGGCACACACCTGTAGTCCCAGCTACTGGGGAGGCTGAGGTGGGAGGATTGATTGAGTCCAGGAAGTTGAGGCTGTAGTAGCTGTGATTATGCCTCTGCACTCCAGCCTGGGTGACAGAACTAGATCCTTTCTCAAAACAAAACAAAATAAAATAAGAAAGTCTACAGACGGGAAATGACCACTAATTTAAACTTCCTTCTCTTTCTTTCCTTTTTTTTTTTTTTTGAGATGGAGTTTTGCCTTGTCACCAGGCTGGAGTGCAGTGGCGCGATCTTGGCTCACTGCAACCTCTGGCTCCCAGGTTCAAGTGATTCTCCTGCCTCAGCCTCCAGTAGCTGGGACTACAGGCGTGTGCTACCACTCCCAGCTAATTTTTGTGTTTTTAGTAGAGACAAGGTTTTACCGTGTTGGCCAGGCTGGTCTCGAACTCCTGATCTCATGACCCGCCCGCATCGACCTTCCAAAGTGCTGGGATTGCAGACATGAGCCACCGCGCCCGGCCCTCCTCTTTCATTTATACAGATATGTACTAGCTTTAGATAAAAGAAATATATAACCTGTGTGTACATTTTTACATATATTTTTCAGTCTGTAGGATTATATGGGACATACCCTTAAGCAAGTAGCAGATGCCAGGCTGATCAGCACCTGATGTTAAGCGTGTGACTGTGTTTTGTCATAATTATTTATTCACATGTCTTTGTGTCCCAGCACCCTGCACAGTCTCTCAAACAGATTATACTTTGAAAACCCTTTTGAATGATCTGTGGGAAAGTAGGTTTTCTTTATAGCAATTCTGTACTCCTTTGTGGTTCTGTGTAGAAAAGTAGTACGGGTGATGATATGGGCCTGGAGTGGTCTTTGTGTTGTAGTCTTTGATATACTTCATATCATGCTTGGGTATATTTAAGGATTAAAATATCATACATGACACATGATTATATTCATTGCTTGAGACTCAGTATAAATTGTCTGTGGTATCTGTATACAGAATTTGATAATAGTTCCTTTAGGTTGGGGTTAGCTTAAAATTTACCATGTTTTTATCTATGAGCCAAGATTTGTTTGGCATAAAGGAAACTAACGCTTTAAATCTCTTTTTAAACCACTTTTATCAACAACTCTTGGCATGGTAATATATGTGTTAATTATATATTCATATTTACTTCATAAAATAATTCTGACTCAACCTCTTACTTTGTTAGCTGTTAATATATGTACATGAAAATTTTAAATGTTAGATTTTCATTTTTAATTTGGGGAGATGTACAATATAGCTATATTAAAGAAAAATTTGAAACTTAGATCACTTACTATCCTTTCATCTTTGCATAAAAACTACATTTCCAAAAAGAATTTATATTTCATTATAACCCATGTTTCCTTATTTCCTAATATAATTATGAAAATGAAGGTTTTATAATTTAAAATATTTTGTTATTTCAGACCATATGGAAGAGACTTTTAAAGTATGCTATATTGTTTGTTTGAATTTTCAGTGTCTGTTAACCCTTAAAAGTCAAGTGACTATTAAAGACAGTGGTATTGGCTGGGCCCAGTGCAGTAATGTTTATAACCAGTTACAGATTTCTTTGTTTCTTCTCCACTATCACTGTTTCACTTGACTAGCCTTAAAAAAAGTACCTATTAAAATAAAATTGAGCAGGTTTTACTCCTCCACATTAAAACAAACAAAAGTGACTTTAGAGAACTTATTTTTGTTTAAAAAGGGGCTTTATTTTTTTCTAGGTGATTAATTATCAAATGTTAGAAATACTGCTTTGTCAGCTGTTAATGAGGGGAAAAAAGTAAGCAAAAACTATTTTTAGAAACCCCATTTATTAAGCATATTGCATGTGTGAGCACATATTCACAGGTCATAGATATTCTATGGCAGTTGTAGATGTGCTAATGGCAGCAGAGCAATTTCCCTAGTTGCAATTCTGTCTATTATGAGAACATATCAGGTAATTGTTGCCTTTTCTTTTTTTTGAGATCGGGTCTTGCTCTTTTGGCCAGGCTGGAGTTCGGTGGTGCAAATACAGCTCGCTGCACCCTAGACCTCCTGTGCTCAAGCAATCCCCCAACCCTGGTAGCTGGGACTATGCCCTGCTGATTTTTTTAAAATTTTTAGTAGAGTCGAGATCTTGCTGTGTTTTCCAGCCTGGTCTCAAACTCCTGGGCTTCAAGTGATTCTCGGCCTCCCAAAGCGTGGAGATTACAGGTGGGAGCCAGGCCCAATTGTCTTTTCAGTGTTGCTATGTGTGCTAAAGTGATGTTAATTTTTTTTGCTTCACTAATCTACTTGAATAAAATGTTAGAAAAAAAAGAAAACCTTTATAAACACTTCTAGTAACCATGTTAGAGATTTGACATGCTCTCAAAGAGAGCTTTCTAACCTGCAGTGATTACCAGAAAAAGACATTTTTATAAGGGGATTTTTTTTTTTTAAATTTAAAGAGTATATAGTTGCAAAATGTTTTAGCAAACTGTAACTTTTGACTAATGTGTTAGCACTTTCAGTATTTTATTTTGCTTTTGGTTATTTTTTTCTTTGAATTGTATTTCACTCTGGTGATCCAACAGCAGGCTTTTCTAGCTTTTTTTTTCTTTTTCTTTTTTTTTTTTTTTT
>NW_012101921.1:2194908-2196016 GCF_000951045.1 Mandrillus leucophaeus
AAAAAAAAAAAAAAAAAAAAATTGCTAGTAGGAGGAAAAATCCTATCACAGCTTAACATAAAGTCTACATGTTTAGCATGCTCTTTTTGAAAAATGTATATTTATACTATTTGAATTACCCGCTTAACCACTTTAAGGGCTGAAGTAGTTTTCTTCAACCAGAATCACAATGCACAAGAGCATTTGGGTTAGATGCAAAGTATATCCTATGTATTGTCTCAAGTACTTGTGTGTGTGTTTTTTTGATTTTCAATTTTTGTGGCTACATAGGTGTATATATGTGGTACATGAGATATTTTGACACAGGCATGTGATGCATAATAGTCACATCTTGAAATATGGGATATCTGTCCCCTCAAGCGTTCATACTTTGTGTTACAAACAATCCAGTTATACTCTTTTAGTTATTTTATATTATTATTTTATTATTATTTTTTGAGATGGAGTCTCCCTTAGTGACCCAGGCTGCTGTTTTGTACCCATTAACCATCCCCAACCTCCCCCTCAAGTACTTGTGTTCCACATGTTGTAGAACCTTTGAGGGATTTTCCTGGTGGTCAGAGCGATTCATTTGGCAACTTGTCCTGGAGAGGGGGATCTTTCCAATAGGTATTGCCTTTTTGGAACATTTCACTTTCTCATTTCACTTCCTCCTATAAGAGGGAAGAGTGGTATCAAGAGATGGATATTTTTCCTCCTTGATTCCTTCTTGACAGTTTCTTTCATATTTGTCATCAAATATTCAGAATTATGGTGTCTTTGCTATGCTGCGCATCCCATGGATGGAATGGGCATCTCACAACACAATTTGTCAATCATTTTTCTTCAGAAATCGATTAATTGATTTTATTGAGCCCAAACTTCTCATTTTGGCTTTTCATTCTTCTCCTTTATCTACACAAACAGATGTTTCAGGGTTGTGTGTGTGGCTTCTTTTAATTTTTATTTGTGAGCATCTGTTAAAGCAGTATTAATAACAGATCATATATCTTTGAACAGAAATATTTAAAGATTTCCAGATTTATTTCTCTTTGTCCTCCTCTTTTTTTTTTGGAGATGGAGTCTCACTCTGGCGCCCAGGCTGGAGTGCAGTGGCATGATCTCGGCT
>NW_012101921.1:2198427-2199363 GCF_000951045.1 Mandrillus leucophaeus
TTTTTTTTTTTTTCCCAAGACAGAGCCTCACTCTGTCACCCAGGCTGAAGTGCAGTGGCATGATTTTGGCTCACTGCACCTCCTCCTCCCAGGTTCAAGCAATTCTTGTGCCTCAGCCTCCCCAGTAACTGGGATTACAGGCATGTACCACCACACCCAACTAAAATTTTATATTTTGGTAGAAACTGAGTTTCACCATGTTGCCCAGGCTGGTCTCGAACTACACCTGAGCTCAGGCAGTCTGCCGGCCTCGGCCTCATAGAATGCTAGGATTACAGGCGTGAGCCACGGCACCTGACCAGGAATGGTTTTTTAAGTTTAGTGAACCTAAAGACCACCTGGTGATGTTTGTTAATCATGTAGATTCCTGGACCCATCCCAAGATATTGAAATTCAGTAAGTCTGGTATGGCACTAAGATATCTGCACTTTTGTAAGTGGGTAGTCACCACTTCAGTTGTATCAAGGGAAAAGAAAGTTTGAGCCGGGTGTGGTGGCTCATGTCATTAATCCCAGCCTTTAGGAGGCCAAGGTGGGAGGATCGCTTGAGCCAGGGAGTTTGAGAACAGCCCGGGCAACATAGCAAAACTCGGTCTCTACAAAGAATAAAAAAAATTAGCGCTGCATGGTGGCACACACCTGTAGTCCCAGCTACTGGGGAGGCTGAGGTGGGAGGATTGATTGAGTCCAGGAAGTTGAGGCTGTAGTAGCTGTGATTATGCCTCTGCACTCCAGCCTGGGTGACAGAACTAGATCCTTTCTCAAAACAAAACAAAATAAAATAAGAAAGTCTACAGACGGGAAATGACCACTAATTTAAACTTCCTTCTCTTTCTTTCCTTTTTTTTTTTTTTTTTGAGATGGAGTTTTGCCTTGTCACCAGGCTGGAGTGCAGTGGCGCGATCTTGGCTCACTGCAACCTCTGGCTCCCAGGTTC
>NW_012101921.1:2201690-2208281 GCF_000951045.1 Mandrillus leucophaeus
CTCTGGTGATCCAACAGCAGGCTTTTCTAGCTTTTTTTTTCTTTTTCTTTTTTTTTTTTTTTTTGAGATGGAGTCTTACTCTGTCACCTGGGCTGGAGTGCAATGGCATGATCTCGGCTCACTGCAACCTCTGCCTCTCGGGTTTAAGCGATTCTCCTGCCTCAGCCCCCTGAATAGCTGGGATTATCGGCATGTGCCACTATGCCCTGTTAATTTCTAATGTCTCACTTAATATATATGTGATATCTTTGTTTTTGCATATTGGCTTTTGGAGATGTCTTAATTTTTGTTTAGAAAATCAAATGATCTTATGACATTTTAAAGAAACATTGTGAGCCCTGACCAGTATTTGTAACTGGAATAATCTTCAAAATGCTCCTGTCAGATTTGTATTAGCTATACTGATTTTTTTAGGCTGGTTAGGATCATTTTGAAAGTGCTTGTAATAAATGCCTCTACCTACATAACCTCAATTTTTCTCAGAGTCTAGACAAGCCTTATAAAAATAGACATTAGTTTCCAAACTCAGATCAAATGTAAGTGCTGTCAGACCGCAAGGTCCGTGGGTCTGTTGATGTTTATTTTGCCCCTTGCTCTATAGAAAGCTCCATGTGTTGAAATTTTAACTAGTTTTTAGAGTCATCTCAATAAAGATGAATTAGTTGTATCCTGATATGAATGTGTATTATTTTTAGGTTCTTAAATGTAGTTAGTGGCTGCTCATAAAAATCTGAATATTATTTAGGCATTGGTTTGTGTGGTGGTGGCTTTGTCTGTACAGCGCTGTATAAAATTACCTCATAATATCTATTTACAGGTTCAGAAACTGACTCTGAGTCTGAAGGTCTCATTGTACTCTTTTTTCTTGAATAAACAGAAACTACCTGTAAAGTGTTGTATATTATTAGGATTTATTGCCTAACACAATTACTCCAGCAGGCTAGCCTCTCAAGAAATTCCTATAAAGATGGCCTTTTTTTATAGGATTGTAAAGTGGATTTAAATAGTTTGAAAAAATATATATTCCTAACTGCTATGTAGTTTATTAATACCAATCTCACATTCTTAACTTTGTATTTCTCATCACTGAGAAGGTGAGGTGGCCTTTGTTACATTTATTCTTTTTTTCTCTTTCAACAGGGGAAAGTGCAGTGTCGCCCTTCTGAATGAGACAGAATCAGTATTGTCATATCTTGATAAAGAGGTAATTCACAATCATACTTGTTTTGTTTTTTTCCCCCTTTATTTCACATGAAGCTCTTTCCTTGGAATTTATTTCTTTTTGTACAAAAGTATTATTCTACCATCATATTAATAGCAGTATTATGGTAAAACTGTAATGACTAGAATGCATTTGGGTAAATTTGATTTTTCTGGTTATCTGAGATAAGGGTTAGCAAAAACTTCTGTGTCTGTTTTTCAGTTGGTAATGAAAGACATTATAGAGAATGGTACATGGATTTAGTTGATAGTGGATGAATATTTTTGACTTTATGAAATTAATGCTTTAGTGTGCTTAGCTCCGCTTTATGTTTTGTTTTTGTTTTTATTTCTTGAATAAATGGTTTTTCTTTTAGACTATTTCCAGATGAGATTTTACCATTGGTGGTCTGCTTTCTGGAATCCTAATAAATGTTGTCAGTAAAAAAAATATTTTTTACTAAACGTTAACAAGAAATGTAGTTAACAAGTTGAGATAAAGCATACGCTTCACTGAAAGGAGGAAATTCTTATAAGCAGAATATTTCATGGTATGCATAGTTTTAGGCGACGTTTAAAGCAATGTTATTTGTATGGTGGGAAACATATTTTAGTGTCAGTGATGCTTCAGTATTTAATCTTTCTGATTTTTTTCCTCTCTCCCAAAAGCTTTATTACATATGTGTATGTTTTATTTTTTGGAGACAGTCTCGCTGTATCCCCCAGTCTGGAATGCAGTGATGTGATCATGGCCCACTGCAACCTCCGCCTCTCAGGTTCAAGCAATTCTTATGCTTCGGCCTCCTAAGTAGCTGGGATCACAGGTGCCTGCTGTCATACCCGGCTGATTTTTGTGTTTTTGGTAGAGATGGAGTTTTGCCATGTTTGCTAGGCTGGTCTTGAACTCCTGGCCTCAGGTGATCTACCTTCCTCAGCCTCCCAAAGTGCTGGGATCAGAGGCATGAGCCACTGTGCCTGGCCTGTTTTTTTTTTTTTTCTTTTTAAATCTTAAACTCAAATGTTGCTCATTTATTTCAAATGAAGAAAATATAACAGAAAAAGTTTGATACAATCATGCAGAACCCACTATACATTAGAAAACCTAATAGGAAATAAGAAAACTAACAGGAAAATACATATTCAAAGCGGAAAAAAGGCTTATAGACTTTATAACTTACCTCTGTAAAATTTAGATGATAAACTTGTCCTTAGTCTGTCCAACAGAATGGATTATAGTATGGATAATGATAGTGCCCAGAAATTAGCATTATTTCACAGAAGCAGAAAGAAAAAGGCAAAACATTCAATGCATTTCATTGTATTAAATTTTTTTTTTTTTTGGCTGGACGCAGAGGCTCACACATGTAATCCCAGCACTTTGGGAGGCCGAGGCAGGCAGATCATGAGAGCAGGAGTTTGAGACCAGCCTGACCAACATGGTGAAACCCTGTCTCTACTAAAAATACAAAAATTAGCCAGGCCATACAAAAATTAACCGGGCGTGGTGACACATGCCTGGAATCCCAGCACTTTGAGAGGCCAAGGCGGGTGGATCATTTGAGGTCAGGAGTTCAAGACCAGCCTGGCCAACACGGCAAAACCCCGTCTCTACTAAACATACAAAAATTAGTCAGGAGGCAGTGGCGCATTCCTGTAATCCCAGCTACTCGCAAGGCTGAGGCAAGAGAATTGCTTGAGCCTGGGATGTGGAAGTTGCGGTGAGCCGAGATCGCGCTACTGCACCTCCAGTCTGGGTGACAGAGTGAGACCCTATCTAAAAAAAAAAAAAAAAATAGACATTGGAGAAGGGTGAGGATTGAAAAATTACCTATCGGGTACAATGTTCACTATTGATGGGTACAGTAAAAGCCCAGACTTTACCATGACACAATGTATGCATATAAGAACTCTGTACTTTTACCCCCTAAATATATAAACTCTTAAAAATAAAATATTGAGATTGGCATAGTTGAAGACGGTAACCCAAAGAATAATTTCATCATCCTTTACTTTTAACTCTATATTCTTGAAATTGGCCTGTCTGGAACCGTTTCTTCTTTTTTTTTTACAACTTCTATTATAAACCAAACATATTTTGAATATTTTCCCATATCAGGACATACAAATCTAAGGATTTTAAGCAACTTATATGACCCAAATAATCATTTCATCTTATTATATTGTAGAGTATGGCAAGCTCTTGTTTTTATTGGAGTAGCATGCTAATAGGTTTTACGGATAACAAGTGACCTGAAGTATCTCTGCTTTTATTTATTTATTTATTTTTGAGATGGAGTTTTGCTCTTGTTGCCCAGGCCGGAGTGCAATGGTGCGATCTCCGGCTCACCACAACCTTCGCCTCCCAGGTTCAACCCGTTCTTCTGCCTCAGCCTCCCGAGTAGCTGGGATTACAGGCATGTGCCACCAAACCCGGCTAATTTTGTATTTTTAGTAGAGATGGGGTTTCTCCATGTTGGTCAGGGTGGTCTTGAACTCCCAACCTCAGATCATCCGCCCGCCTCAGCCTCCTAAAGTGCTGGATTTACAGGCGTGAGCCACCACGCCCGGCGTATCTCTGCTTTTAAATCTGATGGTGGCTGCGTGTGGGGGCTCATGTCTGATCCCAGCACTTTGGGAGGCTGAGGCAGGAGGATTGCTTGAGCCCAGGAGTTTGAGACCAGCCTGGACAACATAGTGAGTGCTCATCTCTATTAATGAAATAGAAAAAAACATCTGATGGTGAGCCAGTGGCAATAACTTCAGTTACTGAGTAATATTTATTACTTATGTCTTTAAAGCAAAACAAAAAATAAAACACTTCTGATTACATAGTGATCATCCCCTGTAGCTTTGTTAAGTTTTTTTGTTGTTGTTGTTGTTTTTTGAGACAAAGTCTCACTCTTGTCCCCCAGGCTGGAGTGCAATGGTGCAATCTCGGCTCTCTGCAACCTCCGCCTCCTGTGTTCAAGCGATTCTCCTGCCTCAGCCTCCTAAGTAGCTGGGATTACAGGTGCCTGCCACCATGCCCAGCTAATTTTTCTATTTTTAGTAGAGACAGGATTTCACCACGTTGGCCAGGCTAGTCTTGAACTCCTGACCTCAGGTGATCTGCCCGCCTCAGCCTCCCAAAGTGCTGGGATTATAGGCATGAGCCAGCGCGCCTGGCCTAAGCTGGTTGTTTTATCTATTCCTGCAGATTTTTTCTTTTCCTTAGATAGCACTTTAACAATATGCATAAATTGTCACGTATTGATGTCCCCCCCCCCCTTTTTTTTTTAACAGCTTTTTTGTTTAAATCTTTTTTCCTGACAGTGAGCAATGAATAAAATACAGCACAGAATTTCTCAGTGGATGGAATAAGTCTGTTTTTTTCCCTTTCCCCTTATCACAGTATGTAAGAGGTCCCACAGGAGAGACTTTTACTGTCTGACAGATTATCTTTTATTTGCAGTTTCCTTGGCTGGGGCTTGGTAAATTTCTGGTAGTAGGGACAGGTCCTTCCAGGCTATGATACAGAGAATTGGGCAGCAGATGATCTTTGGGATCATAGGGGGAAGCAGAAGACGGGACTTTGCTGGTTCAGATAATCTCTAGTGGTTATATGGAATTCAACAAAGGACTGGTGCCAGGTCATTTTGCCCATTAGGCTCAGAAACAAGGACATACGAGCTTTGTAAGGGAGGACCGGAAATTTTGGTGTGTATGCTGCTGGTGAGCATGTATATAGCTATGTTTGTATATCTGTCTATATATACATACGCATGCCTCAGTACTTAAAGAACTGCAGAATTATAGTTAATACATGTTTAATTAAATATTTACAAAGTGATATTATTATAACAGTAAACCACACACAAGTTCAACTCATGTATAGTTTAATGTGAGATATGTATACCTTTTAATCTTTTGACTAAAAATTGGGATGGACATTACAAAAGAGTACCTGGTATCTGTGAAGTCTTCCCTTCTGTTTGGTGTGGACTTCAGAAGTTTATAAGATGATTTGACTTTAGGTGTCTTACCTTGGAGTTATGGTTTAACTTTGCTAGCTTTTGAAACTCTGCTTTAGAGAGCAAATGGTTTTCTTTTAGACTAAAACAAATAATAGAACTTTATAATCTACTTTGTTTCAAGCTGTTTCTTTTGGCTCGATTTAATTTTGTACTGTTTTACATGATGACAGTAACACCATGCTCTCCTTAAAGATTTATGAGTTTATTCACCAAAATGAAATTTTATATACTCTCTGGGATTTATGTGTTCATTATAGTGACATTGATTTTAATGCTTTATAAAAAGTAGAAGGAATTAAGTATACCTACATATTTTGTCATATTTTTCAGGATACCTTCTTCTACTCATTGGTCTATGACCCCTCATTGAAAACGCTATTAGCTGACAAAGGTGAAATCAGAGTGGGACCTAGATATCAGGCAGACATTCCAGAAATGCTGTTAGAAGGTATGTTTTTCTGCATGTTTGCAGTTCTGTGAAACAAATGTATCTTGAAACTCAAATATACATGTCCTCATGTGGAAGAAGCAATGTTCAGGGCAAAGTCTAAAAGTTATAAGCACTTGCAATTTTACTGTTCTTTGTGAAAAATAATGAATAAATAAATAGAGATGAGGCCTTTCTATGTTGCCCAGGCTGGTCTTGATCTCCTGGCCTCAAACAATCCTCCCACCTCGGCCTCTCAAAAGGGATGCTATTATAGGTGTGGCCTGGCCAGCACTTCCAATTTTAGAAGCACAAAATTAGCTCATTTTAATGTACTTTGTTTTTGCTATGCTTCATATATATCTAGCTTTTTAAAAAACTGAAGGTTTATGGCAACCCTGTTGAGCAAGTCCTTTGGTGCCATTTTTCCAACAGGACAGTGTCTCTGTGTCAAATTTTGGTAATCCTTGCAACATTTCAAACCTTTTCATTATTATCTGTTATGGTGATCTGTGATCAATGATCTTTGATGTAACTGTTGTAATTGTTTTGGGGCCATGAACTGTATCCATATGAGAGGACAAACTGAACTGATAAATGCTGTGTATTCTGAGTGCTCCACCAACTGTCCCTTCCCTGCCTCTTTCTCTCTCCTGGGATCTCCCTATTTTATGAGTCACAGCAATATTGAACTTAAGCCAGTTAACAACCCTGCAGTGGCCTGTAAGTGTTCAAGTGAAAGGAAGAGTAGCATATCTCTCACTTTAAATCAAAAGCAAGAAATGAAGCTAGTGAGGAAGGCGTGTCAGAAGCCAAGACAGGCCAAAAGCCAGGCCTCTTCCCCCAGTTAGTCAAGTTGTGAATGCAAAGGAAAAGTTCTTGAAGGAAATTAAAAGTGCTACTCCACACTCCAGCCTGGGCGACAGAGCAAGACTCTGTCTCAAAAAAAAA
>NW_012101921.1:2208756-2212902 GCF_000951045.1 Mandrillus leucophaeus
GGTCAGGAGATCGAGACCATCCTGGCTAACACGGTGAAACCCCGTCTCTACTAAAAATACAAAAAACTAGCCGGGCGAGGTGGGGAGCGCCTGTAGTCCCAGCTACTCGGGAGGCTGAGGCAGGAGAGTGGCGTAAACCGGGAGGCGGAGCTTGCAATGAGCTGAGATCCGGCCACTGTACTCCAGCCTGGGCGGCACAGCGAGACTTCGTCTCAAAAAAAAAAAAAAAAAAAAGAAAACAATAGCCTTACTGCTTTCCTGCTGATACCGTGGAGAAAGTCTTAGTGGCCTAGATAGAAGATCAAATCACCAACAACATTCCTTTAAGCCAAAGCCTCATCCAGAGCAGGGCCCTAACTCTCTTCAATTTTGTGAAGACTGAGAGGTGAGGAAGCTGGAAAAAATTCTTCACCATAACATAAAAGTGCAAGTAAAGCAGCAAGTGCTGATGTAGAAGCTGCAGCAAGTTATCCAAGTCTAGCTAAGATTACTGATGAAGACTGCTACGTTAAACAACAGATTTTCAATGTAGGTAAGACAGCTTTCTATTGGAAGAAGATGCTATCTAGGACTTTCATAGCTAGAAGCTTCAAGGGACAGGCTGACTCTCTCATTAGTGACGAATGCAGCTAGTAACTTGAAGCCAGTCCTCATTTACCATTCCAAAAATCCCAGACCCCTTAAGCATTATGCTAAATCTGCTCTGCCTGTGCTCCGTAAATAGAACAACAAAGCCTAAATGACAGCACCTCTGTTTACAGCATGGTTTACTGAATATTTTAAGCTCGCTGTTGAGACCTACTGCTTAGGAAAAAGGATTCCTTTCAAAAACTGCTCATTGATAATGCTCCTCATCATCCAAGAGCTCTGATGGGGATGTACAAGGAGGTGCATATTGTTTACATGACTGCTGACACAACATCCATTCTGGAACCTATGGATCAAGGAGACATTTTGACTTTCACATTTTATTATTAAGAAATAACATCACCTAAGGCTATACTTCCCATAGATAATGATTCCTCTGATGGATCTGAGTAGGCAATCGAAAACCTTCTGGAAAGTATTCTCCATTCTAGATGCCAGTAACAATTGTAATTGATAGGAGGAGGTCAAAATATAAACATTAATAGGAGTTTAGAAGAAGTTGATTCCAACAGTCGTGGATAACTTTGAAGGGTTTACGACTTCAGTGGCAGAAGTAACTGCAAATATGGTGGATATAATATGCAAGAAAACTACAATGAGGGTGGGCCCTGAAGATATGACTGACTGAATTGCTGCAATCTCATGGTAAAACTTGGATGGGTGAGTAGTTGATTCTTATGGATGAGCAAAGAAAGTGGATTCTTGAGATGGAATCTACTCTGGGTGAAGATGCTGTGAACACTGTTGAGATGGCAATGAAGGATTTGGAATATGATATAAACTTAGTTGGCAAAGCAGTGGCAGGGTTTGAGAGGGTTGTCCCTGTTTTTGAAAGAAGTCTACTGGCCGGTGCGGTGGCTCACTCCTGTAATCCCAGCACTTTGGGAGGCGGAGGTGGGCGAATCATGAGGTCAGGAGATCGAGACCATCCTGGCTAACATGGTGAAACCCTGTCTCTACTAAAAATACAAAACGTTAGCTGGGCGTGGTGGTGGGTGCTTGTAGTCCCAGCTACTCGGGAGGCTGAGGCAGGAGAATGGTGTGGAACTCGGGAGGCAGAGGTTGCAGTGAGCCAGATCACGCCACTGCACTCCAGCCTGGGCGACAGAGCGAGACTCAAAAGAAGGAAGTCTACTGTAGGTAAAATCCTATCGAGCATCACATGCTACAGAGAAAAACCTTTTTTGAGACAGAGTCTCACTCTGTCACCCAGGCTGAAGTACAGTGGCACAATCTTGGCTCACTGCAGCTTCCGCCTCCTGGGTTCAAACGATTCTTGTGCCTCAACCTCTCGAGTAACTGGGATTACAGGCGTGTGCCACCACGCCCGGCTTTTTTTGTATTTTTAGTAGAGATGGGGTTTTGCCATGTTGGCCAAGCTGGTCTTGAACTCCTGACTTCAAACCATCTGTCCACCTTGGCCACCCAAAGTGCTAGGATTACAGGTGTGAGCCATCCCCCCACCCCACCTGCCTCCCACCCAGCCCCCCAGTGCTAGCAATCTTGGAATGTTTTAACCAGAAACAAGGAATGCCTTTCCCTTTCTTCAAGGCTACTTCTGGGTATTTATTTTTACATTTTATAACTTGGTAGTTTTCTTTGTTAAGTATTCATCTCTAACAAAAACAACAGATTTATAGATTTTATTGTTAAGTATTCATCTCTAACAAAAACAACAGATTTATAGATTTTATTGAAAAATACCATATTTTTCACCATAAATGTAGAAGCCGTTTTGGACTCTTATTTCAGCCTGAAGCTTTAAAGCATATCCAGAATGTTTCTTTTCACTTGTAATCAGGCAACTGAGTAGATGCAAGGTTTAAAGAACCCTTCTTTTTTTTTTGGAAATGGAGTTTCGCTCTTGTTGCCCAGTCTGGAGTGCAGTGGCGTGATCTTGGCTCACTGCAACCTCTGCCTCTCAGGTTCAAGCGATTCTCCTGCGTCAGCCTCCTGAGTAGCTGGGATTACCTGTGCCTGCCACCACACACCCAGCTAATTTTTGTATTTTTAGCAGAGACAGGGTTTCGTCATGTTGGCCAGGCTGGTCTCGAACTCCTGACCTCAGGTGATCCACCAGCCTCAGCCTCCCAAGGTGCTGGGATTACAGGCATGAGCCTCTGCGCCTGGCCACCCTTCTTTTTTCTAATGACTGTATTTTTGGGGGAGAAGGAGTGGGGATACCAATAGGTATACCAGTAATTAACCACACTTGAAATGGTCATTGCCATCACAGAAACTTCCATCTGTAGCTAGTACCTGATTGCAGGGAAGTTAAATAGTAGGACATATCATATTCAAGAACAGATGTTTAGGATTTGCTGGAATCCATTCTTCCTAACCCTTTTAGTACTCCTGAGTGGGTACATTTCCACCAGTGGCCAGATTCTAATTTGCATTGGCATGGAATGTAGAACTGGAATTAATATCTTGGGTAGGTGGCAGCAGCAGCACTCTGCCAGGATATGTTACAGGCTTGCTTTCTTTGTGAACATGTCTTGATGGATACTAAGACATTGTTGTGGCATTTGCCTTGCTAGGGAATAAATCTTTTTGTGGCTTTTCGATTTTTAAATTCATTTATGGCTACCCATCACCTAACAAACTCTAGAGATCTGAAAAGAAGAGTATGACGTTTACAAATGAAAGTAAAGGCATCTTTTAGCTTTTACGTCTTTCACTGAGTTTGAATAAATCACCTAGAAAATTTTCCATAAAAGAGATGAGAAGTTTTGAGTCATTATTTAAATGTATTATAACATTGTAACATTGGAGTTTTAAGAAAAAATTTGTTTTACATATTAAATTTAAATTTCAACTGTTAAAGTATGTTATAACAACATTAAATTATTAAACGAAAATGACTCTAGGTTCACAAGTTTGGGTAAATCCTGACTATACTGTGTTTTAATTGAGTAACCTTGGGGAAATGATTAACCCCTCCAAGTTCCCGTTTCTCTTTAAACAGGGAATGATAGCGTAGGTAGTACATTCTATCATTGTGATGAGCAAATGAGGTAATTCTTGTCATGCAGTTAGCACATGCCCAGCTGTTACAGTCCTCTCCCCTGGCCTCTAGTAATACTCATTTAATAGCTGTTACCTGCTGGGTGCGGTGGCTCACGCCTGTAATCCCAGCACTTTGGGAGGCTGAGGCGGGCAGATCATTTGAGGTTAGGAGTTTGAGACCAGCTTGACCCACCTTGGTGAAACCCCATCTCTACTAAAAAATACAAAATTTAGCCGAGTGTGGTGGCGGGTGCCTGTAATCTCAGCTACTTGGTAGGCTGAGGCAGGAGAATTACTTGAACCCAGGAGGCGGAGGTTGCAGTGAGCAGAGGTTGCAGTGAGCTGATATTGCGCCACTGCACTCCAGCATGGTGTGACAGAGACAGACTCCCTCTCCAAAAAAAAAAAAAAAAAAAAAAGCTGTTATACCAGTCATACTCCAGTGTGTTAAAGAATTAAATTAGTGTGTCTTTTGTTACATTGTATGCA
>NW_012101921.1:2218317-2219777 GCF_000951045.1 Mandrillus leucophaeus
CCTGGCCAACATGGTGAAACCCCGTCTCAACTGAAAATACAAAAAATTTAGCTGGTCGTGGTGGTGGGCACCTGTAATCCCAGGTACTTCAGGAGACTGAGGCAGGAGAGTGGCTTGAACCCGGGAGGTGGAGGTTGCAGTGAGCCGAGATCGCAGCATTGCACTCCAGTGTGGGCAACAAGAAAAAAAAAAAAAGAATAGAGTGAGGGGAGGTAGTGACACAGGTTACAGGAGAGCAGGGCTAGCAAAGGCTGCATGGCTGCCTTGTTATGTGGATGAACCTCGGAGGTAATCTCCAAGCTGCTCTCAGAAAGGTATAGCTTGGGGTGAAGTGTCTATGTCAGACCTTTGGTCTCTTTTTCCTGTAAGTTAGTCTGTCTTAGATTCATTTAAAGGGGCCTCAGAGAAATCCTGTTTGCATTTGCGGTTTACTTCACTAATGTAGATTTCCTCTACGTATGCAGATCTCCCCCCATAAAAGGCAGCTTTTCAGGGCTGGCTACTCTTGTTGTGTTTATTGATCTCAGAATAGCCATCTAGAAATATGCTGAAGAAGTATATTTTGAGGTGAAATATTCTGGTTTCACCTCACTTCTTGATTTTTATTTTAGAAGTAGAAACTGGGACTCCCTATATTGACCAGTGTGCTCTTAAACTCCTGGCCTCAAATGATCCTCCCACCTTGGCCTCCCAAAGTGCTGGGATTACAGATGTGAGCCACTGCACTCTGGCCTTGCTTTTTTATTTACTCAATCATCTCATTTCTTTTGAAAATTTTGAAATTTCTTTATATAAAATCTCCAATTTTATTTCCCAGTGTTTTATATTTTTATTGTCAAAATGAATGTTTTGACAATATAATTTATTGTCAATATAATTTTTAAAAGTTATAGTAACTTAGTATTCTTTTGATTCATGACTTAATATGTTGCCCAGAACTTTCAGAACAAGATTGAGCAAAAATGGTGATAAAAGACATCCTTGAGTGTTTCTGAATTACATATAAAAAGCATAGTACTCTGATGGCTGGTGCAAAGAAAACGCATTGTATTTGGAACAAAGATGTTTCAAATTGCCTAGGAAAGGACCTTTCGAAATCCTTAGTTCTTCAGAGTATTTGAACAACACTCTGTGCTCAAAATTCTTTTTTTTTTTTTGAGATGCAGTCTCACTCTGTCGCACAGACTGGAGTACCGTGGCGCGATCTCGGCTCATGGCAAGCTCTGCTTCCCGGGTTCATGCCATTCTTCTGTCTCAGCCTCCGGAGTAGCTGGGATTACAGGCGCCCGCCACCACGCCCGGCTAATTTTTTGTATATTTAGTAGAGACGGGGTTTCACCGTGTTAGCCAGGATGGTCTCGATCTCCTGACCTCGTGATCTGCCCATCTCGGCCTCCCAAAGTGCTGGGATTACAGGCATGAGCCACCGCGCCCGGCCTCAAAATTCTTAAGAAGTACTT
>NW_012101921.1:2222929-2225003 GCF_000951045.1 Mandrillus leucophaeus
AAAAAAAAAAAAAAAAAAAAAAAGCTGTTATACCAGTCATACTCCAGTGTGTTAAAGAATTAAATTAGTGTGTCTTTTGTTACATTGTATGCACTTAAAACTTGTATTAACTCATATTCTGTTGGCAAATAGGAAAATGTTAGTATAGAGTAAAAATGTGTCAGTTCATATGTGACTTTCCCCAGCAATAAGGGAAACAAGTGTTCTCACAGATAAGGAGAGTTTAAGAAAGAGCAAGTGGAAATTTTTACAAAAGTGCCTTCCTTTGATTTAAGCAGTGGCTGATTTTTGTGGCCTGAAAATCTGAGGCACTTTCCACTATGTTAAAACTATATGGGGAAGCTTTGAGTTACAGATAAAGAGACTCTGAAGATATTTCCTCCAGTGTTTGGGGGAAAAATTGCATTCTAGATTCGATTTTTAATTTATTTGAAGCTATAAAAACGGACCTACAGCTCAGTGGAAGAAGCATGAATCCAGGGTTTAAGGAGATAAAAGATCAAGTGGACCTTTATGCTTGGTGCAAATGGCAATAGAGATTTAATTGTTTTATTATGATTGTTAGTTTTTTTGAAATGCTCTGGTCACTAACTTTCTTAGGTTTTGAGAGTTTTATCCTATTTTTTCATAAACGCTATTACCTTCAATTGGTAGTTTTGCAGAATATGAATGTCTTAACAACGTAGTGGATAGTTGTCAACTTAGAAATACTGACCTGTAAGAATTGTTTAAGCAGGTATTGATTGCCGTCATATAAAACAGCAATTTTCAGCCATAGGGCAATTTTGTCCTCAGGAGAATTAAACAATACGTAGACATTTTAGTTGTCACGTCTGGTAGGGGGGGTGGAGGTAGGAAGGGGCACCTAGTGGGGAGAGGCCAGGTATGAAAAATTTATAGGGATATAGTAACCATTCAATAAATGTTAGTTAATATTTACATAATTATAATGCTACGTAAATTTTCAAATATAAATGACTATGTGGTCTGGTTTATTTCTGTACGTTTGATTGTGTTTGTTTTTATGGTAGTACGTACAGTATTATTTTGATTACTGTTGCCATATATTATAATCTTATCCAGATGAGTTAATCCTTTCCCTTATTTTAGAACTATTTCATTTGTGGATATTCAAAACATTTTATATCTACTTCCAAAACTAAATTCTTTTATGCATCACCTAATGACAGCAACACATTCTGATAAATGTGTCATTAGGCAATTTCATTGCTGTGCCAACATCATAGAGCGCACTTCTACAAACCTAGATTGGTACAGCTTACTAAACACCCAGGCTATATGGTATAGCCTATTGCTCCCAGGCTACAAACCTGTACAGCATGTTACTATACTGAATACTGTAGGGAATTATTACACAATAGTAAGTATTATGTGTCTAAATATAGCTAAGTATAGAAGAGGCATTGTAAAAATACAGTAAAAAGATAATAAGTGGTGCACCCACTGTGTAGGGTACTTCCCGTGAATGGAGCTTGCAGCACTGGAAGTTGCTTTGGGTGAGTCAGTGAGTGAGTGGTACGTGGATGTGAAGGACTAGGACATTACTGTAGACTTTATAAACAATGTACACTTAGGCTATACTAATTTTATTTAAAAATTACCTTCAGTAATAAATTAGCTTACTGAAACTTTATTTTTTTTTAACTTTTTGACTCTTCTATCATAAAACTTAAATATAAACACTATGAGACTCAAAGAAGAGCCAGATGACGTAAGTTTTTAATACCGCCATCCTGAGGTTACCAAAAGAATAGGGAATTGGTGCTGGGCATGGTGGCTCATGCTTGTAATCCCAGCACTTTGGAATTGGAAGGCTGAGGCTGGCAGGTCACTTGAGGTCAGGAATTCGAGACTAGCCTGACCAACATGGTGAAACCCCGTTTCTACTAAAAGTACAAAAAATTAGCTGGGCGTGGTGGTGCACGCCTGTAGCCCCAGCTACTTCAGAAGGCTGAGGCTGGAGAATCGCATAAGCCCAGGTGGTGGAGGTTGCAGTGAGCTGTGGTTGTGTGCCACTGTATTCCAGCCTGGGTGACAGAGCGAGACCTTGTCT
>NW_012101921.1:2226348-2232317 GCF_000951045.1 Mandrillus leucophaeus
GGGTTTCACCGTGTTAGCCAGGATGGTCTCGATCTCCTGACCTCGTGATCTGCCCATCTCGGCCTCCCAAAGTGCTGGGATTACAGGCATGAGCCACCGCGCCCGGCCTCAAAATTCTTAAGAAGTACTTTGTCAGTATTTTCTAGAGATTTAAAAATATAACTGGAAGGTTAGGGCTAACATTTAAAATAGTTGCTGGGTCTACATTTCTTCAAAATTAAGTGAAGCAAATATAGGAAGCTGTATACAATCACACATTTAGTTGGGAAATACAGTTGTAGGAATTTAGAGGTTAGGGGAGATCGTCATGGTCTGTGTTTTTTGATGATATGACACGTGAGCAGATTGGAATTGCCCAGATTATCATACGTGGAGGAGGAAGGGGAGATTATTATAAAGCCTGGAATGAACATTAACATGGAATTAATCTTAGTTCAGTTTTTAGCTCATTCCATTGTAACCAGGGCCATTCCAAAGGCTGCTAGCGTAGCTGAAAAAAATTTAATTATAAAATTCTAAATAAGTTAATTCAAGAGCTTTTAAAAAGTTTTTTCCATGTGAAGAAGTGATCAAACTGATATGAATGTAATTATTTGGTCTATTCAAAATGGGAATCTCCTCTTAGTTTGAAATGATCGTTTGATATAGAGAATTTCTGTATTTATTTTTTGTTGTTCTTGCTATTTTTCTTCTCAGCCCATGGTTCTTGTTTTTGGTGTTAGTATAAATGCTTTCAAGAGAGTTTTATTGTTTACAGTGAATTTATTTAGAATTCTTCTAAGTCTTACTTTTGCTGTATGCTGCAGACTGTATGGGTGGAATTAAAATTTATCAATTTGACTGACTTGAATTTGAAAAATAAACATCAATTTTAGTCTTACGTTCGGGAGTATACAACAGAAGGGGCTTAAAACTGAATAGCAACATCATTTCTTGTGTGTTATTTAAGATGTAGATATCAAATGTTTTACCACTACTATCTATCCTTATTTAAATTATTTTTAAAAAGACATGGGCAGGTTAATTGTGTCATTCTCCATTCTCAAGTTTCATGTGGCTTGCAACTTTTTGATTTTTAACTGGTCTTTGAAAATGACCCTAATGTTGAGTGTCTTGTCTTAGCATGCTAAGAATTGTAAACAAAACAAAGAATGAAGTCCTTTCAAACTTTAGATGTTTTTGACCTAGTACTAGCTCTGCTCTGCTCTGTTTATGTCATTTTATATTGGGGTTGGCAGTTGGCTCTCTGGTTACCTGCCTTTTGACCAGAGACAAATCGGCAGGTCTTCAACCTAAGAGCAGTGGCCTGACTTAAGAGGCTGCAGATGGAACGCCTGCTTCTGTCCTGTCCTTTCCGTTGATGTCTGCGTGCTCCTATAGTAGGTGGCCCATAGCCTGGGTTTGTCAGTCACTGGGGAATGTTTGGCTTCAGAGTATTATGTTAGCTGCTGCAAGGCCTAATGTTATAGATGCAGTGATTAAAAGCAAAACAAAGGCAAAAGCAGTCGCTATCATTAAAGAGCTCTTATTCTAGTAAGAATCCATAGCTATAAATAAAAATTCCGTTGGCTCCCAAGTCTACTTTTCATTACAATCATTTGTCCTAACATTGACTCTTGTTCAATAGTTATCTGTTTGTGAGATATTCTAAAGCAAAGCATTCGGCATTATTGTCAGTCTTCTCTTGGCCCTAACCTCCTGTTTGTGTATCTTTTCCTGTTTTGTTTTGTTTTGTTTTGTTTTGTTTTGAGATACCCAGGCTGGAATGCAGTGGTGTGATTATGGCTCACTACAGCTTTGACCTCCTGGGCTGAAGCAGCCTTTCCACCTCAGCTTCTTAAGTAGCTAGGACTATAGGCGTGTGCCACGACACATGGCTAATTTTATTTATTTTTTGTAGAGATGGGGTCTCACTGTGTTGCTAAGGTTGGTCTTGAACTTTTGGGCTCAAGTAATCCTCCCTCCCCAGCTTCCCAAAGTGCTGGGATTATAGGTGTGAGCCACCATGCCCAGCCTCCTTCTTTCTGCTAATGCCAACGCTATGAGTACAGTTCACAAAACTTGAAATCTACACTCTACATCCAGTCTGTCACTGACATTCCCAAATCTCCTCTCTTTGTGCTCTGTTACCAGTCTCATAACCAAAACCCCTCACTACTTGTGAGGGAACTGTTAAAGGAGGCTGATATGTCTCTCTGTCTTTATCAGGTATCTCTGCAGAGGAAATTATGCTTTGAAAGTGGAAGTTTGGTTCTGCTCTTGTCACTCCCTTACCAGAAAAATCAAGGGCTTCTAATATAAAATCTCTTCAAAAAACATCTATGTAGGATCTCCAGTAATGTGTTCATAACCCACTTCTCTTAGCTATCTTCTCTCATTCCATAAAGTACTCCAGACATTATGAGCTACTTTTCTGTGACATTTTAATGCCCCATGACTTTGTTCATGTTCTCATTTCTTTTTTAAAAAATCTTCCCCTGCTGGTTGATTCATACCCTTTAGTTCTTAGGTGAAATGCCATCTCCTTCATGATATTGTTTCTTACCTAGCTTGAAATGATTTCTCTATTCTTCAGATTCTTATGCTATTAACTATTAATATGTCACTCTTATGCTATTTATTTGGTTTATATCATAGGTATTTATGCATAGTTTAAGCATCTTGTGGAAGTGATGCTTTCTTTCTTTCTTTTTTCCTTTTTTTTCTGAGACAGAGTCTTACTCTGTCGCCCAGGCTGGAGTACAGTGGCGCAATCTCAGCTCACTGCAACCTCTGCCTTCCGGGTTCAAGCGATTCTTGTGCCTCAACCTCCTGAGTAGCTGGGATTACAGGCACCTGCTACCACTCCCAGCTAGTTTTTATATTTTTAGTAGGTACAGGATTTCTCCATATTGACCAGGCTTGTTTCAAACTTCTGGCCTCAAGTGATCTGGCCGCCTCGGCCTCCCAAAGAGCCGAGATTACAGGTGCAAGCCACCGCACCCAGCCTGTTGCTTTTTTATCTTTATGTCTCTTAGCATGGCGCATACTGCCTCTCGCATACAGGTACTCCAGAAACAGACATTAAGGACTAAATGAAGATACCATTCGGTTAGTTTGGTGTTATTATCGTCAGTGTTCACTTTAATGAGGTGTTGTACATCTGCGTCTGAAAGAATGTGCCAAAACTATGGGCACTTACCTTACATGTAAACATTTCTAATGCTATGGTGACCGTTGTCATCAGTAGTATGAGACAGTGCGCCTTGTCAGTAACAAGACTCCATTTTATTTATTTTTGGACAGGAGAATCAGATGAGAGGGAACAGTCAAAATTGGAAGTTAAAGTTTGGGATCCAAATAGCCCACTTACGGATCGACAGATTGACCAGTTTTTAGTTGTAGCACGGTGAGTACGAGTATGGCATTATCAAGTCAAGAAATTTCTTTATATAAAAGAATTTATAGGTATATGTATTTTTATTTCTTTGTATTCTGGTTTCCCCCCACTGATTGAATTATTTTTTAGTTATGTAAGAAAGCTTAATTATACTGCTTCCTAAATTTATTAGTTTCTGTTTTAAGTGAAAATAGTTGTATTAATTTTTACTGATTAAGAAAACAGAAAAGTATAAAAAAATTCTTCATACCTGAAGAAAATACCTGAAGTCCCATATCCTTAATGAAAAGAGTCATCCTTTTTACTTGACATGGCTTTACTCTGGACATGGATTATTCAGGTATCAATAAGAATGTGCACCTGGAATTCGCTCACCGCATCCATGTGTGAGTAGGGTCTGTTGCTAAGCATAGTGCTTTCCCTTGAGAGCTTTCAGCCTGGCAGCCTGGCTGGCTTGCTTCCTTCCTTCCTTCTCTTTTCTTAAGAGAATGAATGGGACAGAATTTTGTTTTTATTTTAAAAATGATAACAGTAAAAGTACATTACCAAGCAATTGGTGAATGAACTGAGGTATACTTATATAGTGAAATATTACTTTATGGCAATTGAATGAATTAAAGCTATATGTAGCAAAGCGATAAACATCACAAATAATGATGAGGGTATATACCATGTGATCATTTATGTGCATACAGAGTAATTATTTATAAAATGTTTGCTGTGTACAAAACAATGCTTTATTAGTGGATTTTAAAATACATTAAATGGGTATTATATATATTATATATTTGATCTAGGAGTATATATAGGGAACTCTAACAAATTTATAATTATTTTTTAAAAGAATGAAGAAATATGGCAAAATATTAATAAGAGTTAGATCTGGACAGTGGATGCAAGGGTCTTCATTATGTTATTGTCTGATTTTGTGTTGAACTTATTTCATAATACAGAGGGAAAAATAGTCTTGGCTCATCCTTAGACTTCACTGTTCATAGAGCCAGTCACCATGGACGGTCACACTTTTTATTGGTGGCCAGGCATTTGGAGTCCAGAGCCCACCACCTAACTACTAAGCGATTGGATGGAGACACTTGATGTGCATTGCGAAGGGGGCCAATCTTGTGGCCCCTTGTAGAGTACACAATACTGGTCTAGAGTCTCCAGACAGGCTGTCTAGATTGGGGATTGGTTAGGAGACATTGCTGTTTTCAAATTTGATTTGTATTCTGTTTTTTCATTTTTCTGATTGCCTAGGGCCATATGTTTCCCCCCAAAGCCAGCATGAAGGACACTAAGGAGTTGGTTCCTAGTATGTTTTTGTTTTCAATATTTGTTTTAAAAAATAATCTTCTAGGCTGGGAATGGTGGCTCATGCATGTAACCCCAGCACTTCGGGAGGCCAAGGCAGGAGGATTGTTTGAGTCCAGGAGTTTGAGACCAACCTGGGCAATATAGTAAGACCTCTTCTCTTTAAAAAAAAAAAAAAAAAAAAAAAAAGGCTGGGCACAGTGGCTCATGCCGCCTGTAATCTCACTACTTTGGGAGGCCAAGTCAGGTGGATCACCTTAGGTCAGAAGTTCAAGACTAGCCTGGCCAACATGGTGAAACCTCGTCTCCACAAAAATAGAAAAAAAATTAGCTGGGCATGATGGTGGGTGCCTGTAATCCCAGCTACTTGGGAGATGGAGGTGGGAGAATTGCTTGAACCTGCGAGGCGGAGGTTGCAGTGAGCCGAGATAGCACCATTGCAGGCCACCCTGGGCAACAAAGCAAGACTTTGTGTCAAAAGAAAAAAAAAAAAAAGATCTTCTAAATTACAAATTAAGACCACAGTCAAGTACCACTGCCAACCCAGAATGGTTCAGATTTTAAAGACTGACAGTGCTAAGCATTGATCAAGATTTAGAACCAATACTCTCGTATCCTGCTGGTGGGGGTGTACATTGGTACAGCTCCTTTGGAATATTGTTTGCTGTCATCTAACACACATATCTCTTAAGTTTCACTCCTAAATATCTATGCAGCAGAAATGCATACACCTTTGCACCAAAAGATCACGTATACAAATGGATTTATGGCGCTATTCATAGTAACCGCAAACTGGAAACAACACAGAATGTCTGTCAGCAGTAGAGTGGAGGTGGGGATGAGACATCGTACAACAGAATGTTGCATAGCAGGGAAAATGAGTGAATACAGCTGTAGCTAGCAACATGGGTGAATCCACAAACATAGTTTTAATCGAAAGAAGCTGGACATAAAGTCCAGCTGTGTGATTCTATTTGAGCAAAACTAATCTGTGGTGCTACAGTCCAGGGTGGTGGTTCCCTGTGGAAAGGAGCTTGAGGAGCCTCTGAGTTGTGGTCATATTCTTTCTTGAACTGTATGTTGGTGGCATGCATGTGTTCACTTTACAGTAACTATCTGTACATTGTGTACTTTTCAACATGAATGTTGTGTTTTAGTTAAAATATTTATAAAATTTCTTCCTTGGGGTCAACCACAATGGCTCATGCCTGTAATCCCAAAACTTTGGGAGGCCAAGGCAGGAGGATCACTTGAGCCCAGGAGTTTGAGACCAGCCTGG
>NW_012101921.1:2233657-2241720 GCF_000951045.1 Mandrillus leucophaeus
ACAGGCACGTGCCACCACACCCAGCTAATTTTTGTATTTTTAGTAGAGATGGGGTTTCACCATGTTGGCCAGGCTGGTCTCAAACTTCTGACATTGTGATCTGCCTGCCTCAGCCTTCCAAAGTGCTGGGATTACAGGCGTGAGCCACCACGCCCGGCCAGAGGGGCTATTTTCTTATATAGTTTTATTATATTATAGTTGCTATCTTTTAAATCTATTTACTTTTTTCTTTTGGTGATCAAATGAAGCTTCCTATATTCAGTTTAATTTTACCACTAATGGCAGCCATGGCTAGGCATAGGACCTGGCACTTACTGCTTTCTCTGCACTCCAAAAAAGTGGACCTGTGAGTTTTTTGCTGATTGAAGTTACTTACAGTTTTTGATTTCCTGTTACCCCTTGTGATAGGCTTGGTAGGATGCTCATTTTACAGATGAGAAAACTGAGCTTTGGTGAGGTTATTTGACCAGTATTCATTACATATAACAAAAATTTCAATATTGTTTTCTAATGAAACGGAATACAATTTAGGTTTTTAACTTTCTCATTATAATGCCAATTTGAAATGCTTTTCATAAAATATTTATTTTGGTGATATAAGAACTCATAGAGGAATGCACATCAGATTTGTTTTTTATGCTTTCTTTTTTAAAAAATTTAATCTATTTTTAAAAAATAAAGACAGGGTCTTACTAGGTTGTTGCCCTGGCTGGTCTTGAACTCCTTCTGGCTTCAAGCAGTCCTCTGCCTTGACGTCCCAAAGTGCTGAGATTACTGGTGTGAGCCACTGCTCCTAGCCTTGCTTCTTATGCATTCTGTGTACTTCTGTACAATTATAGATTGTGACTAAAGCTGTGGAACCCCTTGCCTTTTCCTTTCTCAAAGACTAGAATCGTTTATAGAAGAAAGTTTTGTTTTCTCCATTTGGACATTTACATTTTACCCCAAATTTTAGGATCTCCAAAATGGGTTTGTATTTTAGTTGTTTAGAGCTTTAAGAATATTTTATCAGAGAAGCAAGAGTACAGATATCATGTTTGCAAGAACTTTAAAAATCAGATACTTCAATTTGGAAGGCTGAGGCTGCTGGATTGCTTGAGCTCAGGAGTTTGATACCAGGGTGGGCAACATAGTGAAACCCCCATCTCTACAAAAAAATACAAAAATTAGCTGGGTGTGGTGGCATGCACCTGTCGTCCCAGCTACTTGGGAGGCTGAGTTGGGGAGATTGCTTGAGCCTGGAGGGGAGAGGTTGCAGTGAGCTGAGATCATGTTCATGCCACTTGCCCTCTAGCCTGGGTGACAGAGTGAAACCCTGTCTCAAAAAAAAAAAAAAACTAGATATTTATGTGAACCAGAACTATGTGGAATCTAATCACTACCTGTATATGTTTTTCCTGGTGAAAGTGATTTTTGCTCAATTTAAAAATTAATGTATATCTGTTATGAAAAATTGAAAAATAATACAGCAGCAGCCAAAAAAAGCTTTGTTTTCATTACCCAGAGTAGAATGTTCTTACTGTTTTGTTTTCTTTAAGCCCTTTTTTATGCATTATACATCATAATAGCAAATTATAGAATAGTATAGAGGATAATGTAATAAAACTCCACATAAGGCCACCTAAAGCAAATGTTAATATTTTAGTTCTTCAGATTAAAAAACTTTTTTTCAACCATTATAGTTAATGTTGAAGTCTCTAATATTCCCTTCTTTTTTTTTTTTTTTTTTTTTGAGATAGAGTCTTGCTCTGTCGCCCAGGCTGGAGTGCAGTGGCCGGATCTCGGCTCACTGCAAGCTCCGCCTCCTGGGTTTACGCCATTCTCCTGCCTCAGCCTCCCAAGTAGCTGGGATTATAGGTGCACGTCACCACGCCTGGCTAATTTTTGTATTTTTAGTAGAGATGGGGTTTCACCATGTTGGTCAGGCTGGTCTAGAATTCCTGACCTTGTGATCCACCCACCTTGGCCTCCCAGAGAGCTGGGATTATGGGCGTGAGCCACTGCGCCGGGCCGGATATAAATACCTTTTTAAAAATCATTGTAAGAACTTAGTTTTTTACTAATGTTGCATGATCTTATATAGGTAAACTATTATTTATGTAACCAATCCCTTGTAGTTTAACACTATTCTTATGAGGTACTGCTTCTCAGATTATAACTGGGGATGTGGTCCCTGCTTGAGTGCCAGTGGGAAAGCTTGTTCCTGAGATGGTGGAGAGTTCTCATGGCAGGTGGGCTGACTTGCCTGAGGTACAGAGGGCCTGTGTGGGCTCTTGGCTCACAGCTGCAGCAGCTCTCTGCTTCCCACTGCTGGTGAGTGTGCAGGACAGCAGGTGAATTTCTTTTGGGAGAGGGCAGTTTTAGAGGTTTGAGATTTGTTGTCAGTGAAGGTGATATTTTAAAAAAGCATTTTAAAGAGGATTCTACCTATGTACCTTAATTCGTTTAAACATCATTTTATGGCCAAGTACACTGGCTTATACCTGTAATCTCAATACTCTGGGAGGCTGAGGCGGGATGATCACTTGAGGCCAGGTGTTCGAGACAGGCCTAGGCAACTTATCTCTACAAAACAAAACAAAACAAATTAGCCAGGCATGGTGGTGACTGCTTGTAGTTCCAACTATTCATGAGGCTGAGGTGGAGGGATCCCTTGAGCCCAGAAGGGAGCTTGAGGCTGCAGTGAGCTATGATCATCCCAATCTGGGCAACAGAGTAAGACTCTGTTTCATAAGTAATCATTTTATGTGTATTTTCTGCAATACTTGCCTCTTATGCTCCTTCTAGGAAGTTACCTTCATACCCTTCAATATTTTTTATCTCTCCTGTTTTGTTTCCATTCTGAAGCTTAGTAATTTTGAGGTCTCGTTACTTTTGTATCACGTATATTCTTTCTAGTTATTTATGACTGTAATTATTTTCTAAAGCAGAATTAGGCTCAGAGGCTGAGGACGTGGTGTTTTGTCATGTTTGTATAGCTGGTTTCCGAGAGAGGGTTTGGATCTGCACTTGATTCCTCCTGAGTGGTTATCTCTCCTCTATCAGATTACCTCTTCTATCCACCCTTTCACCTCATTTTTGTTAGAATGACTTGGATTTAAGTGTCATTATTGTCTTTCTTTAAGGTGGCACTGAAGATGTGTTCTTTTGTTTGCAACGTTTAAATACCGTGGTTTCCTCCTCATACTGCTCTAGGTTCAGCTTTACTTAGACTCTAAGATCCTGAGGCATTTATAAAAATGAGTAGTATGGTTAAAAATTAATTATTAGTATGTTGATAATGAGCTTTGCAGATTGTTTCCCCAAAAAAAAACATTTGAAAGGTTCATAGGTTGTTTTGTACCGTTAAATGAAAATGGATTCATCATTCAGTTGAATTTGGGGAGTCAAAATCTTTCCTTTGAGTATTTATGGTCCTGGTCCCCACCCCGACCTTTTTTTTTTTTGGAGACAGAGTTTTGCTCTGTTGCCCAGGCTGGAGTGGAGTGCAGTGGCATGATCTTGGCTCACTGCAACCTCTGCTTCCTGGGTTCAAGTGTTTCTCCTGCCTCAGTCTCCTGCCTCAGCCAGTAGCTGAGATTACAGGTGCCTGCCACCACTCCCGACTAATTATGGTCGTATTCTGATTGCTTTAGCACCTTTTTCTTTTAGGTGATTAAACCATGGATCTGAAGGCCTCCTTCAGAGGCCTGCAGAGAGGGCAGGGTTGTGGAACTGCTGAAACCTGATAGCCCTTCCTAAGTGATTTTCTTTGTGACTTTTCTTCTGAGGACTTCGATAGGCTATCAGCATTCCTAATCTGACATCGATTTATCCAAAACAATTTATGCTGCTTGTCAAATCACCAATAATGTATTGGGAGCAGGTAATTAAACTGCTTGCACATCAGTAATTCTCACTTCCTCATTTTGAAATCTGTTATGAATATAGTTGAACTGTGAATTTCAAACACTGCTAATCTAAAATATGTAAGATTCATAATTGTTAAAAACATTAAAGCCATGGGGCTTTATAGATTTCACTCGTTTTGTTAAAATATGAGATGTATTTTATACGGTATACAAAGAAGAATATCAGGCCAGGCATGGTGGCTCACACCTGTAATCCCAGCACTTTGGGAGGCCGAGGTAGGTGGGTCAGCGGAGGTCAGGAGTTTGAGAGCAGCCTGGTCAACATGGTGAAACCCCATCTCTATAAAAATACAAAAGTTAGCTGGATGTGGTGGCACGCGCCTGTAGTCCCAGCTACTCGGGAGGCTAAGGCAGGAGAATCGCTTGAACCAGGGAGGTGGAGGTTGCAGTGATTCGAGATTGTGCCCCTGCACTCTAGCCTGGGCGACAGAGCAAGACTCCTTTCAAAAAGAAAAAGGAGGTTTACAGTACTTACATTGATCCCTTCCACCGTCACCCCCATGGGAACAAAATTTCTTAGAACCAAGGAAATCCTGAATTGATTAGTAAGTGGCAGTGAGTTAGTCGATAGAAGTTCCAGTCTCTGACTCCCTGTTTGGTGGTGTTGGCCAGAGCAAGGTCTGCACCCCCCTAGCTTGAAGAGCAGAATGTCACGAGCATTGTGTGGGAGCTATTACTGGAACGAGGCCTTAGACCTGGCAGAGTGGAGGTACTGGTTCATCACTTTCGCCTGGATTTTGAAGACTAAATAATTTGGGGGAGGAGGGGTAAGAATAAAAGAAAAAAGAAGTTTTTGAGTTAGTTTGGAGCTTGATACACCTTCTAGGGAAGACTGTTTTACAGGTGATGAGCCCAAGGGACAAAACAATAAATTGTATAAAGACTCACATTTAATCGGTAACAAAATCAGGACTAGAAATTTAGGTTGCCTGATGCCAGGTCTGTCTGGTTCCGAGAAAGGCCAAGCTGTGTTGATTTAGGAGGGAGGAAATTGCGTCCTGGAACACCTCTGATTTCCGTGTTATATCTGATCTTTTAAAAGTGTAACTATTGGCCGGGCACGGTGGCTCACACCTGTAATCCCAGCACTTTGGGAGGCCGAGGTGGGCGGATCACGAGATCAGGAGATCGAGACCATCCTGGTTAACATGGTGAAACCCCGTCTCTACTAAAAATACAAAAAATTAGCCGGGTGCGGTGGCGGGCGCCTGTAGTGCCAGCTACTCGGGAGGCTGAGGCAGGAGAATCGCTTGAACCCGGGAGGGGGAGGTTGCAGTGAGCCAAGATCGCGCCATTGCACTCCAGCCTGGGCGACAGCGAGACTCCATCTCAAAACAACAAAACAAAACAAAGTGTAACTGTTATTTTATTTTGCTGTCTCCTACCTTATGTCCTTTTAGTGGCTTTTAATTGCATGTAGGGTAAAAACTTAGATCGTTACTGTTACTATAGTCAACAAAACTATTGAGTTTTGCCTGGCCTCTGTCTATAGCCCCTTTGTCCACACAGTCCTCCATCCTCTGGACTCCAGCCAGGCTGTGTCCTTCCTTTGGTTTTGTGTCTTGCCACAAGGACTCGCATGTTCAGGTCCCTTTCCCTGATGCTCTCATATCCCCACATAGTTAACTCCAAATCTTGGCTAATCCATCAGTTTAGGGCAGGTTGCTTTGTGATGTGCTTATGTAGAGAGCCAGGTCTACAATTAAAAACTCATTTTTGTGATTATTTTGTGTCTCTTTCTCTCCTTCCCATTCCCTACATACCAGCTTGCTATATCCCTTAGTGTGGTTACTGCATCTGTTTTTCCTCACCATTGAATTTCCAGCACCAAGCATAGTGCCTGACATGTATGTCAGGTGTTCACTAAATGTTTGAGAATGAGTAAAGTAGCTTCTTTCTCTGGGACATAGGTTCTTATTGAAATAGGTCATTGCAATATGTTGTTTTCTGTTCCTTTGTTTAAGCATTTTAATGTTTTATAGAGAGCGTCTCATCGCTAAGAGTGATGTATATTTGTGTATTTGAATTCTAATTTTATTATATCCAGAGCTGTACACACACAGTCTGAACACTATGAACTGTAGAAAGTTTTAAGCATACCATGCATACTGCCACACACCCCTCACCCTTTTTAAGAGATGGGGTCATGCTATGTTGCCCAGGCTAGATTTGAACTTCTGGGATCAAGCAATCGTCTTGCATCAGCCTCCCGAAGAGTAGCTAGGATTATAGGTGTGTGCCACCATACCCAGCTGTGATGCACTTAAATTTTGTATTATATGTATTTTACCATAATTTCAAAACTCAATTTCATCGTTTTTAAATGTATTAAGTAGATTCACTCTGGCATTACGTAGATTCACATTGTTGGTAACTATTATCACCATACATCTCTAGAACTTTTTCATTTTCCCAAATAGAAACCTCATCCCCATTAAACTCTTAACTCTCCATCCTCTCTGCCCCCTAGCCACTACCCTTCTACTTTCTGTCTCTATGAATTTTACTGCTCTCAGTATCTTGTATAAGTTTTTCGTTACTGGCTTATTTTCACTTAGCATGTCTTCAAGGTTCATTAATGTTGTACCATGTGTCAGAATTTTCATCATTCAAAAACTGTGTGTGTGTGTGTGTGTGTGTGTGTGTGTGTGTATGGAGATATGGAGAGAGAGAGAGAGAGAGTGTCTTGCTCTGTTACTCAGCCTGGAATGCAGTGGCGTGATCATAGCTTATTGTAGCCTCAAACTCCTGGGCTCAAGTGATCTTCCTACTTCAGCCTACCAAGTATTAATAGCTAGAACTACAGGCATGTGCTACCACTCCCAGCTATTAATGCTAAGTAATAATCCATTGTGTGTATATACCACATTATGTTACTTTATCGGTGGACACTTGAGTTGCCTCTATCTTTTGACTGTCGTGAATAACCCTGCTATGAACAAGGGTGTACAAATTGAGACATTTTTATGATTCTTTCTTTTCCCCCCTCAATCTGTAGCTCATGAATAATCCATGCAGCCCTGTGCAAGTTACTTAACCTACCTTTGTCTGAGTTTCCTCGTCAGCAGTGGTAGTAATAATAAAACCTCCTTGCTCTGCTTCAGGAGGGTTATGGATGGGCAGGAAGAGGGAGTGCAGCCACACTCTATGAGTCGCTGATACGTGTAACCAAGGATTCAGAACTCAATGGAACTGCAGTGACTCCTCAAAGTAGAGGCATTTGGGGATCTTCTGGGGCTCTTTTTTGGGGGGCCCTGGATTCTGTGGAGGACTTAGAGCTCTCTACAACATTAGCTGCCCAGGTTGGCTGGAAGACAACTGACTGATTGATTCAGCAGTTTATGTACCTTCATTTTAGGTAATGTTTGCAAACATTGGGCCCTTCTGGCTCTTGAGGCCGCATAGAGGCCCTGCCCTTACTGGGAGTGAAAGCAGGCAGTGCCTCAGGGTCCTGAATAAGACCCCTGTGATCTTCCAGCCTCGGAAAAAGGCTGCCTCTGACTGAGTTCCCAGGTGACATCAACTTGAGGATGAATTGAGATAATTACTTGTAAAGTGTTCAGAGCAGTATCTGGCACGGTGTTAGAGCTCAATAAATATTAGTTGTTATTGTTGAGAAGATGACAATGATGCATTTGTCTTTTTCACCCACAGTCTTTGTTGAACCTCATTTACTTCTGATTTTATAGCTTTATTGATTGTCTGATAGGTATTTTATCATGCCGTATTTATTATTTTAGTAGATTATCAAGTTTGAATATGGTCATTAGGCTATGATTAACCAGCCATACCATTTCATATAATTATTACAAGAAGTCACTGTAAAAGTGGTGAACGAAGGCTGTTAACATAATCTTTCATATAACCTTCCCCTTAAAACAAGCTATAATTTTTTTCAATAAAAATTTTACCATCAAGAATAACTTAGAAAAAACAGTTTATTTTTTGGATGAGGGAAAGTTGACTTAACAGTATTATTATTCTTCAGATATTAACGCTTTATAAAAATGCTAGCCATCAGTCATCAATCATGTACTTCATTCTGTTTGTTTGTGAGTCTTGTTTCATTTAGGGCCTGTGGGTACTGGGAATTGAGGATAGTTTAGAAGCCACAGCAGAAAATACAGACTTTTTTCCTGTTTTTTTTTTTTT
>NW_012101921.1:2241770-2266966 GCF_000951045.1 Mandrillus leucophaeus
GTGGTAGTAATAATAAAACCTCCTTGCTCTGCTTCAGGAGGGTTATGGATGGGCAGGAAGAGGGAGTGCAGCCACACTCTATGAGTCGCTGATACGTGTAACCAAGGATTCAGAACTCAATGGAACTGCAGTGACTCCTCAAAGTAGAGGCATTTGGGGATCTTCTGGGGCTCTTTTTTGGGGGGCCCTGGATTCTGTGGAGGACTTAGAGCTCTCTACAACATTAGCTGCGCAGGTTGGCTGGAAGACAACTGACTGATTGATTCAGCAGTTTATGTACCTTCATTTTAGGTAATGTTTGCAAACATTGGGCCCTTCTGGCTCTTGAGGCCGCATAGAGGCCCTGCCCTTACTGGGAGTGAAAGCAGGCAGTGCCTCAGGGTCCTGAATAAGACCCCTGTGATCTTCCAGCCTCGGAAAAAGGCTGCCTCTGACTGAGTTCCCAGGTGACATCAACTTGAGGATGAATTGAGATAATTACTTGTAAAGTGTTCAGAGCAGTATCTGGCACGGTGTTAGAGCTCAATAAATATTAGTTGTTATTGTTGAGAAGATGACAATGATGCATTTGTCTTTTTCACCCACAGTCTTTGTTGAACCTCATTTACTTCTGATTTTATAGCTTTATTGATTGTCTGATAGGTATTTTATCATGCCGTATTTATTATTTTAGTAGATTATCAAGTTTGAATATGGTCATTAGGCTATGATTAACCAGCCATACCATTTCATATAATTATTACAAGAAGTCACTGTAAAAGTGGTGAACGAAGGCTGTTAACATAATCTTTCATATAACCTTCCCCTTAAAACAAGCTATAATTTTTTTCAATAAAAATTTTACCATCAAGAATAACTTAGAAAAAACAGTTTATTTTTTGGATGAGGGAAAGTTGACTTAACAGTATTATTATTCTTCAGATATTAACGCTTTATAAAAATGCTAGCCATCAGTCATCAATCATGTACTTCATTCTGTTTGTTTGTGAGTCTTGTTTCATTTAGGGCCTGTGGGTACTGGGAATTGAGGATAGTTTAGAAGCCACAGCAGAAAATACAGACTTTTTTCCTGTTTTTTTTTTTTTGGGGAGGGAGTCTCGCTCTGTCACCCAGAATGGAGTGCAGTGGTTAGTTCTTGGCTCACTGCAACTTCTGCCTTCTGGGTTCAAGTGATTATCCTGCCTCAGCCTCCTGAGTATCTGGGATTATAAGCACCCCTGCCCCCAGCTAATTTTTGTGTTTTTAGCAGAGATGGGGTGTTCACCATGTTTGCCAGGCTGGTCTCAAACTCCTGACCTCAAAGTGATCTGCCCACGTTAGCCTCCGAAAGTGCTGGAATTACAAGCGTGAGCCACTGTGCCCGGCCAGAAAATATAAATCTTTTGATTAGCATTTTAGGTATCAACTTATGTTAGAAGTCTAGACTTCAAAATGGACATAAAATTGATGGGGATCCATATAACTTTTAAAAACTCATGAAAAACTTATGATGGGTACTGTTCATGTTTCCAAGGCTATAAAATTAGAATTAGTACTAATGGACTAGCACTGCATTAAAAAATAGGAAACATGAAATTTTTCTTCCTGCTAAATACATCATTAAGGCAATAATATTCTACATTACACACATGTCTTTTTGTTGATGATCTATTACAGATGAGTGTGGAGACGCTGCAGACTATCCTAGGAGAATTGTTTGTGTGTGTTATGGTCTATTAATCCATCTTTTCCTTTTAAATTTAAGCTTTAATGAGTTTTTTTTTCTTTTTTGGGGTAAATACAGCCTTTTACTTTACTTTTTCTCCTACAAATTTCACATGAATATAGGAAACATCAGGAAAGCACTGTAGATTTGAACTTGGGAGAAATAGAGAATTGTTTTAGCAACTTTGTCTAGGATAATTGGTGGAAAGATTTGTATTTACAAGCATGAGTTAGTGGAAGTCTTGTGGTTATAATTTCTTAAAACTGGCTGGGCATAGTGGGGCATGGCTGGACATGGTGGCTCATGCCTGTAATCCAGGCGTGAGATCAAGGCAAGTAGATCAGCTGAGGTCAGGAGTTCGAGACCAGCCTGACCAACATGGTGAAACCAACATGGTGAAACCCCATCTCTGGTAAACACAAAGAATTAGCTGGGCGTGGTGGCACATGCCTGTAATCCCAGCGACTTGGGAGGCTGAGGCAGGAGAATTGCTTGAACCCAGGTAGAGGTTGCAGTGGGCTGAGATTGTGCCATTGCATGCCAGCAACAAGAGCGAAACTCCGTCTCAAAAAAAAAAAAAAAAAACAAAGAAAAAAAAATCTTAAAACTTGGTATTTTGTGATAATACAAAAATAGTGCAAAGACTTCCTGTATTCACATCATCCAGATTCCCCAGTTGTTACCATCTTTACCACATTTCCTTTATTATTATTATTATTGTCAAAAGACACAAATTATAGAATTTAGTTTAAGCATCTAATTGGCTTTCATGTATTCTATCTATAAAGTAGAACGAGCATTCTGATGAGCTTAGCAGAGGTGGTTGGCTTTATAGACAGAAAAGGGCTGAAGAAAAGCAGAAACAGGGAACAAGAAGCAGATTGGTTATTTCAAAGTTGATTTCCTTAAAATAGAGGGGACTTCCTTATGCCTACTCAGGTAAACTGGCCCCTTCTGATTGGTTGCTGTGAATCTTGGCACTTAGCACAGGTGACTGCCTTTTAGTCTGATCTGCTGGGGCCTAGTGCAGGAGCTCAGAACAAAATAATGGCCTCCCATAAACTCAAGAACTAATAATATATATATGGTGTTAGAGTTTGAAAGTAAAATTTCAGAATAAATGTCCCTCTACTGCTAAATATTTGGGAGAGTATTTCCTAAAAATAAAAACCAAGGATATTCTCATATATTAGTTCAGTATAATAATCAGACTTAGGAAATTAACCTTGTTACAATACTATTGTCTAATCTAGAGACTTTATTCGGATTTGTTAGTTGTCCCAGTAATGTTCTTTATGGCAAAAGAAAAAAAATTCTGGCCCAAGATCTCCTTGTGAATCACTTATGACATTTAGTTGTTGTATCTTCGTAGTCTCCTTCATTCCTGAACGACTCTTTAGTCTTTCTTTGTGTTTTACGACCATGGTATTTTGAAGAACGCAGGCCGCTTATTTTGTAGAATGTCCTTCATTGTGGGTTATGGTTATAATTTGATTTATAATTAGAATAAATTTTTGTTCTACTTAAGTCCATTTTGGTCAGTTATGTCCATCTAGGAGATTATGTATTTCCCCCTAAATTTTCAAATTTGTTAACATAATTTTTATAATATTTTAAAAGTTTGCTATATTTGTAGTTACAAATAGACTTTCATTCTTGTTATCATTTATATGTATCACATCCCCTTTTTTTTCTTGATTGTTTTACCTGATGTTTCTTTATTAGTTATCTAAAAGAATGGGAACTTAATTTTGTTAATTTAAAAACATGGTACATATTCTATTTATTTTTACTCTTATTTTCTTCTGCTTTTCTTTAGGTTTACTCTGATATTCTTTTGCTAGCCCTTTAAAGACCTTTTTAAAATTCATTACTTTTCATGATAAACATATAAGATTGTAAATGTCCCTCTAGTTATCACCTTGACTGTAGCATATATCTTTTAGTATGTAGTATTTTTATTATCATTTGGTTCTAAATATTTGCTAATTTGCCTTGTAATTTTTAATTTAACTTGTGAGTTAATTTAGAAGGAAGTGTGGCTCATCCACCTATTTTAATTGCCTTTGAGAATATGGTCAGAGAACATGTGTGCTACCAATTTTTTCCATGTCTTGAGATTTCCATTAGGGCCTGGAATAGGATCCTCCCCAGTATTTTGTCCCTGGGCCTTACTGACTCTGGCAACATCAAGTTCTGATTCTTGTCACATCAGACTAGTGAAAAAGGAAACTTGCTGTTTGGCTGTATTTCACCATATAGCAGTCTAGATAGTATCCTCATGATAAAGGCCAAGGTCAGTGTGGAAGCTCAACTATTACACTTTTCAGAGGGATCGTCACCTCTCCTTGCCTGTATTGGTTCTCCAGTGTCTTCACACAGTTGTTTTCATATATTTGTCTGGTTTGTGCCAAGAATCACAGCCAGGTGGCAATAACTTTTTATTACGCTCATAGTAAGTTTGGAAGTGACATCTAGGGACATGGGGTCACTGTGACCTATTGTCGCCTGTAGCTTTCTTGTGATAATAATAAAAAAGAGCCAGGTATGTTGGTGTACACCTGTAATCACAGGTACATGGGAGGCTGAGGTGGGACGATCATTTAAAAGCTTGAGGCCAGGAGTTTGAGACCAGCCTGAGTCAACATAGTAAGTCCTCCTCTCTATTTAAAAAAAAAAAAAAGTAGGCCAGGTGCGGTGGCTCATGCCTGTAATCCTAGCACTTTGGGAGGCCGAGGCAGGTGGATCACTTGAGGCTATGAGTTCGAAACCAGCCTGGCTAACATGGTGAAACCCTGTCTCTACTAAAAATACAAAAAATTAGCCGGGTATGGTGGTGGGTGCCTGTAATCCCAGCTGCTTAGGAGGCTGAGGCACGAGAATCTCTTGAGCCTGGGAGGTGGAGATTGCAGTGAGCTGAGATTGCGCCACTGAACTCTAGCTGGGCCACAGAGCAAGACTCCATCTCCAAAAAAAAAAAAAGTGATCAAAAGGTACACACAAGAACATGACTCAGGGTGTCTGTTAGGTTGATTTGAGTGAATGCCAGCTAAGTCTTAGCAAGTTTGTTGGATGAAGATTTTGTTACATCTATGCATTAAAGCAAAAATTGAAAGTGGATGGCACACTTTTTTACATATAAAAAACTTTTTTTTTTTTTGAGACGGAGTTTGGCCCTGTCACCCAGGCTGGAGTGCAGTGGTGCAATCTCAGCTCACTGCAACCTCTGCCTCCCGGGTTCAAGTGATTCTCCTGCCTCAGCCTCCCAAGTAGCTGGGATTACAGGCACACACCATCATGCCCAACTAATTTTTGTATTTTTAGCAGAAATGGTGTTTTGCCATGTTGGCCAGGCTGGGCTTGAACTCCTGCCTCAAGTGATCCACCCCCCGCTTGACCTCCCAAAGTGCTGGGATTACAAGTGTGGGCCCCTGCACCAGACCTGCATATGAAAAACTTAGTCCATATCAGTTTGAGGTTTACTCATGAGAGTTTATTATAATCTTCCTCTGCTTGGGAAAAAACCATGTGGTCGTTAATTTTTAAATAGATGTGATATTCTGAATGTTGTAATTCCTGTAGGAGGTGTATATGTGAAGTTTTTGTGAAATTGTAACTGAACAAATCAATACAAATGGCCCTTGACTTAGGATGTTCAACTTAACAATTTTTGTTTTGTTTTGTTTTGTTTTTTACAATGGGTTTTTCAGGGTATTAAATGCATTTTTGACTTATGATATTTTCAACCTATGATGAGTTTGTTGGGACATAGCCGTAAGTTGCAGAGCATTTGTAGTTAGTATTGAATATAGTATATGTGTATCAGTTAGCTGTTGTCATAATACTGCATTTTACAGTATTAAAGTTGGTTCTTTAACATTTACAGTTGGGTTCTCTGGAAGCAGATTCTGATAGCAGTTTTTATGCGGGAAATTTATTAGGGATTACCGTTGGGATCAACACTTGTGGAATAAGAGGGAAGGAGGCAGGATTGGCTAGTGGGAGGAGGTGGATACAGTCCACCTCAGCCTCAGCTGACTCCAGCTAATTTGTGGCATCCCAAATCAGGGTGAAAAGCTGGGCCTTTACAGCCCTGCATTATTGGATGCAGGTTGCTCCAGGAAGGGTGGGTGGACTTTCACGATGAATTGTTCTTGAATTGAAATAATTCCAAAAAAGATCAGCAGCTGAGGACTGTCTTGTTCACAACACTTCTGGCAACTGGGTGAATTAAGTTCTTTATTCTCAAAGAGGAAAACACATCTATTACACTGCCCAAATTTCGGTGGCTTATAACAACAAGCATTAATTTCTGATACACTCATCTGCAGATTGTCTGGGATTCTGCTGAACTAGACTGGGCTCTGATGTAGGTGCCAAGCTATAGGTTGGGTCCAGATCTGCTCCACGTATTTGTCATCCTCCATGGACAAAACTCAGTAGCACAAGGGGGCAAGGCCAAATGTGCAAACACTTGTCAAGGCTCGGTTATGTTACATATCCTAACATCCTGTTTGCCAAGCAAGTCACATGGCCAAGCCCAACCTCAGTGGAATGGAAGAATACTCTCCTGTGGAGGTGTGGGGTAGGGAGTGAATATTTGCTGAACAATAGTCCAATCTACCCATAGTGTGGTTCTGCTTAACAAAAGATGAGAATTCCACTGCCAAGATTTCCTTGTCAGTCTTTCTCCTAAAATACTGCTTTTTGTCATCTCCATCTGTTATGAATGAGATGAAATGTGACAACACCTTCACTGCTTTTTGGCAGAGAGAACAGCTTGTGCTGGGTTTCTTATGATTTTTACAATTTAGATTTGAATGGATCGTGCAATGTGTATTGGTATCTCTATTGAAAACATGGTATCTTTGCAAAGTATTTAATCTGGAGGGAAGACTTTTAGTTTAGTTTTCTTCTTCTTGTTTTTTGTTTGTTTGTTTATTTGTTTGAGACGGAGTCTCACTCTGTCACCAGGCTGGAGTGCAGTGGCCCGATCTCAGCTCATTGCAACCTCTACTTCCTGGTTTCAGGCAGTTCTCCTGCCTCAGCCTCCCGAGTAGCTGGGACTACAGGCACGCGCCTTCACACCCAGCTAATTTTTGTATTTTTAGTAGACACGGGGTTTCACCGTGTTGGCCAGGATGGTCTTGATCTCTTCATGATCTGCCTGCCTTGGCCTCCCAAAGTGCTGGGATTAGAGGCGTGAGCTACTGCACCTGGCCTAGTTTTCTTTTTCTTTTTTTTTTTAAATATAGGCACTCAACTCTGTGCTCAGCTAATTAAAATTTTTTAATTAATTAAATTTTAAAATTAAAAAATTAATGCTGAGACTGGTCTTGAACTCCTGCCTTGGCTTCCCAAGGCCTCTCAAAAGCTCTGGGATTACATGCCTGAGCTAATGTACCTGGCCAACTATTTCTTTTCTTTTCTTTTCTGTTTTTTTGGAGACAAAGTCTCACTCTGTCACCCAGACTGGAGTACAATGGCACGGTCTCTGCTCGCTGCAATCTCCGCCTCCCGAGTTCAAGCGATTCTCCTGCCTCAGCCTACTGAGCAGCTGGGACTGCAGGTGCGTGCCACCACACCCGGCTAATTTTTGTATTTTTAGTAGAGATGGACTTTCACTCTGTTGGCCAGGCTGATCTCAAACTCCTGACCTCGTGATCCGCCTGCCTTGGCCTCCTAAAGTGCAGGGATTAACAGGTGTGAGCCACCACACCCAGCCTCAAAATTCTTTTTCTTATTTTAAGTTGAGGTGTACATATGGTAACATATATAGAGTGCCCTACAGTTTGTTACACAATGTAAACATTTTTACGTGTGTATATATTCGTATAACCATCACTAGATGGTAAAGAACATTACCAGTGTCTCAACAGCTTCCCTTCTGCTCTTCTCCAGTTAGAAAATAATTATTCCGCCTTCTCTCACAATCAATTAGTTGTTCATTTTTTCAAACTTCTCTGGCATTTCAAATTTGTATTACCTTACTGATAATATAACCACAAGTCTTTGGTCCTGTGTTATGTGACTGTGTCTTGTCTTAGCTTGTTTTCTTTATTTACCCTACATCTTTTCTACTGGATTTTGTCTCTTCTGTTACAGAAACTGTATTCATGTAAAGCTCTTAAGGGTAAGATTAGACTACATAAAGTCCATTCAAAAGAAACTTCTGTGTGTATCAGAAAGATGAGGTTTGCATGGACTTCTGACACATAATATGATCCTCTGGTTTCCTTTATGAAGTTGATCAGTTTCAAAGGAATTATTTCCTAGTAACTCCAGAGTGTACACACCTGATGAGTGTTTACTTTCTACACATTCTGACCTTTGCTGTACTCTCCTTTGGTCTGTGGTATAAATGTGCGCTTTGGAGGTTTCATAGCTCCTGGTCAGCAGTAATTCTAATGTATTCTTTCTCATTTGATTTGAGACAGTACGGGAGCTTCTCCTCTGAAAGCAAATGATTCCTTCAGTGTTCAGGAACACAAACTGAACACTAAAGAGTAGAATCTTTGAAACAACGAATATAATCACTTTTTGTCATAATCACTTGGTGAAGGCTAATATACTACTTCAGTTCTTTGAAGCCTTATTAGGTAACAGCCCATCATCATTTAAAAAAGTACTCATAAGAAAAGCAATTTCATTTATTTAACATGAACACAAAACTGAAAATCCATTCACGATTTGAGTGGTTGGTGTAGTATCAGCTGAGAAAAATGCACTTAATTCTGTGACTGGTTTCAGGGCCCCTGTTAATTATAAAAATTTCTTTTGGCTGGGTGCAGTGGCTCATGCTTGTAATCCCAGCATTTTGGGAGGCCAAGGCAGGCGGATCACTTGAGTCCAAGAGTTAGAGACCAGCCCCGGCAACAGGGCAAAACTCTGTCTCTACTGAAAATACAAAAATTAGCTGGGCATTGTGGCATGTACCTGTAGTCCCAGCTATTTGGGAGGCTGAGGTGGGAGGATCACTTGAGCCCAGGAGGCAGATGTTACAGTGAGCTGAGATCATGCCACTGCACTCCAACCTGAGCAACAGAGTGAGGCCCTGTCTCAAAAGAAAAAGATACATTATTTTCATTTTGAGGAATGTTAGCATTTTTTAATATGTTTCAATCTTTCGGTTTTGTCTTTTTTTTTTTTTGAAACGGAGTCTTGCTCTGTCACCCAGTCTGGAGTGCAGTGGTGCGATCTCGGCTCACTGCAAACTCCACCTCCCGAGTTCATGCCATTCTCCTGCCTCAGCCTCCAGAGTAGCTGGGACTACAGGTGCCCACCACCACGCCTGTCTAATTTTTTGTATTTTTAGTAGAGACAGGGTTTCACCATGTTAGCCAGGATGGTCTCGATCTCCTGACCTCGTGGTCTGCCTGCCTCAGCCTTCCAAAGTGCTGGGATTACAGGCGTGAGCTACTGTGCCTGGTTATTTTTTTTTTGAGATTTTTTTTTTTTTTGGAGTGCAGTGGCGCAATCTCGACCCATTGCAACCTCCACCTCCCAGGTTCAAGTGATTCTCCTGCCTCAGCCTCCTGAGTAGCTGGGATTACAGGCACGTGCCACCATGCCTGGCTAATTTTTTGTATTTTAGTAGAGACGGGGCTTCACCATGTTGTCCAGGGTGGTCTCAAACTCCTGAGCTCAGGCAATCCACCTACCTTGGCCTGCCAAAGTGCTGAGATTACAGATGTGAGCCACCGTACTTGGTCCTGATGGTTTTAAAAATGGGAGTTTCCCTGCACAACCTCTTGCTTTTTGCCTGCTGCCATCCACATAAGATGTGACTTGCTCCTCCTTGCCTTCCACCACGATTGTGAGGCCTCCCCAGCCGTGTGGAACTGTAAGTCCATTAAACCTCTTTATTTTGTAAATTGCCCAGTCTCAGGTATGTCTTGATCAGCAGTATGAAAACAGACTAATACAGTGTGCTCCCTCTCTGTCTCTCTTTCACACACACAAACATCTTATTGTACTATATTCATCTATTTTCAGACTGCACTTGACTATGGGTAACTGAAACCTTGGAAAGTAAACTCATGAATAATGGGATCTACTTCATTATTTTCAGAGTTGATGTAAAAGTGTGTAAAAGTACATACAGCTAAACTGCACAGTCTGTCTAGTGAGGTTAGTTACAGAATTTAGCTGATTCTGAAATTTGCAGAGCAAAAGCTGAAGAACCAAGTTCAATTCTTTTTTTTTTCCCCCAACCTCTGCTGCAGAAGAGTGAGAGGAAGTTCACTTGAAAATTGGAAGTCAATTGTTCCATGGTTGTGACACTAGCAACAAAAGACTACGTGTGGCCAGTGGCCTTTGCTGTGATTATAACTAGGAAATTGATCATGAAATCCCTAGTTTTATTTTGTGGAATCCAATGATTTTTTTTTTTTCTTTTTGACGGAGTCTCACTCTGTCACCCAGACTGGAGTGCATGATCTTAGCTCACTGCTACTTCTGCCTCCTGGGTTCAAGCAATTCCCCTGCCTCAGGGGCAGCCTTAGTAGCCGGGATGACAGGTGACTGCCACCACACCCAGCTAATTTTTGTAGAGACGGAGTTTCACCATATTGGCCAGGCTGGTCTCAAACTCCTGACCTCAGGTGATCTGCCTGCATTGACCTCCCAAAGTGCTGGGATTACAGGTGTGAGCCACTGCATCCAGCACCAATGATTGATTTTAAGTGAGATGTCAACCCTTGTTAAAGCATTTATTTACTGTACCTAAACATGTTTACATGTTCTAAATACTGCTGTTACTCTGTGAACAAATTCATAATCTATACACTTATTATTATCTTGGTTAATAACATCACTGTGTGTGTGTGTGTATATGTACATATATATACATATTAGTGCATACTTTTGCTAATAATGTTTTCACTTTAATAGATATTTGTTGATATTTGAGCTCTCCTACAGTCTCCTACCAGATAATGAGGGATCACTTAAAAGGTATTTTTTTAAAAATACAAATAAGAAAAGATCTTTCACATACATTCTCATTTGACCCTCACAGGCCTCTGAGGTAGGCAGCACGGATATTTTTCTCATTTAACAAACAAGGAAAGTGAGTCTCAGCAGTTAACTGATGTGGTGCCCCAGGTTCTACAGTTAGCAAATACTTTGTATTAATATCAGTCTTTGACCTAAAAATTCAGCACCCAACTTCCCCTTGTACTTGCCCTACCTACTTCACAGGAATAATGAAGGTAAAATGAATTCAAGGCTAGAAAAATACTTTGAGAGAAATATCACTGCGATTATACTTAGAAAGTATAATTTTCCATGATATTATGGCTCACTCCCCTTCTCATCCCAACTTGTGCGTGAACCGCAGATTTTATGTTGCCTTTGTTCTGTGCTCAACTAAGCAACTAAGTAAGGCAGGGAACAGTGTGATTCTGTTTAAAGTTATATAAGTTACATTTGGTGTAACTGCTATCATTAAGCGAATTGAAAACAGCACAGAAAGGCCAATGTGCAACTAGGCTTCACTAAAGCACAGAGCGAAGCAAGGAAAGATGATCGGATAGGGCATGATAGCCTAGAAGGAAAACGTGGTGTCAGATTTCTGACTGGCACACACAGTTACCTAAGGCACAATGGTGGCAAAGCAGAGTTATTTGTTCCACATTATATAAACAAGAAGAGAAAATTAATGGGAACCCATGCAGAAGCATCTTGTGACACACAGATCTCTCCAGCTGCCTACAGGAAATATAAACAACAGTGCCCTCTTCATTTAAAAGAATGGCTGTACCTGTGCTCATTTTTTAAGCTACACCAAGGATTACCTCCATGCTAAACTTCATTGGCAAAAATACAAACAGCACCATCATTCCTCATCAGACTAATAAACAGAATATCTTTTAGGGTAATGAATTAGATGGATGTGTTTAGTTTTTTTTTTTTTTTTTTTTTCTCACTTTGGATTCTTCTGCTTTAAGATTCAAAACAATTTATATTGAGTATTTATAGATGATTCTAAGTGTGTTTATAATAGTAAAGTGTGATAGGTGAATGTAACATATTAAAAGAATTCTGTAGCATCTATCTAGCAAAGATTATGTAGTATACAAACTATTCAAGTTATACAAAACCATTTTTTAGTGTCTTTTCAACTGAGAAGAATTCTATCCTGCACACTTCACCTGTGGTGGTTCATATTTATCTTTCATTTCTGTCAATTCTAGGGAAAGCAGTTCTATTTCTGGATTTTCTGGGGTAGCAACTCCTAAGTGATGCTTTAAAAAACCAAAGCAGTATTAGGTTTCTCTGGTTCTTTTCTAAGGCTACCAGCACCTTCATTCAGCACCCCGGAGCCCTAAGCACCTCCAGAACTGCTTGATCTTGGAGTTAGCAGTGTTCTCATGGGCCATAGTGACAGCTGCAGTGACATAGCTGGCACTGAGACCTTGACTGGTAGCGGGCTTGGAGATGCACAACTTATGCCAAAAGCTAAATTTTTAAGAGTTCTATTGTTGCATAGAAGTGAAGCTATCCCCATTTGTGAAATTTTTAATAAATAGCAAGAGATACATTGTGTAAAAGGTGCAAGACTTGAAGTTCATGTGTTAGAAAGTCTGGGTGGGGTTGAGAGGTGGGGAGAAAAACAGAACTAGTTCTCATTTGGGCAAGAGTTAGATCACTTTGCAGCACCTATGTGCTAATCTGCAACATAGGCAGAGCTGATTGTGCTGTTTTTCAGTTTTCCTGTTATACATACAAGTACATGTATGTACATGCTGTGAATGACTCTCTTTCCAGTAGGAAAATAAAATAAAAGGTTTTTCAAAACTTTAAGTTTTAGAACCTAGTTATTGTTCTGATTGGAGGAAAATGCCTTCTTTTTTAAACAATAGGGCATCATTCTGTTGCCCAGGCTGGGGTGCAGTGGCACGATCTCAGCTCATTGCAGCCTCTACCTTCCTGGGCTCAAGTGATTTTCTCATCTCTGACTCCTGAGTAGCTGGGATTACAGGCAATGTGCCACCATGCCTGTTTTTTTCTTTTTTTGTGATGGGGTTTCACTGTGCTGCCCAGGCTGGTCTTGAAGTCCTGGGTGCCAGCGTTCTGCCCACCTTGGCCTCCCAAAGTGTTGGGATTATAGGCGTGAGCCACTGTGTCTGGCCAGAAAATGCTTTTTAAGTAAGCTAGACCTAAGTTACTTTTGCAAAAGTAACCTTGAGCCCAGGAGTTCAACGTTACAGTGATTGTGTCTTCTATCTTTTCTCCTTTCAAATTGTGCTTCAAATCACTCTCCCTTGGAATATATAAGAAACCCACAGTGGCCTTGCTGTTCCAAGCAAGCCTGGCCATCTATTCTTTGTCTTCTACAACCTCAACCAAGTTACCATATTAACATGAATATGTAACTTTGTTTTGTTTTGCTTTTTCTGTGCAGCATGTTTATAATTTTGTCTTAAACATCATACTGTGTTCCATTGCTTTCTTTCCATCTTAGTACATGATTCCTTAACCCAACCTGAGAATATTTTTTTCTCACTCTCTGATACATAATCTGTATATGTTTCCCTGGTCAAGGATGGCTGTGCTGTATACCTTGCACAAGAGCTGAAGTGACTTTGATATTTTTATTAATTTTTATTTTTTGAGATAGGCTGTCACTCTGTTGTCCAGGCTGGAGTGCAGTGGCATAAGTCACAGCTCACTGCAGCCTCAACCTCCTGGGCTCAAGCAATCCTCCCACCCCAGCCTCCCAAGTAGTTGGGACTATAGGCGTGCACAACCAGGCTTGGCTAATTGTTTATTTTTGTAGAGACAGGATCTCACTATGTTGCCCACACTGGTCTTAAAACTTGGGGGCTCAAGTGATCCTCCCACCTTGGCTTCTCGAAGTGCTGGGATTACAGGTGTGAGCCACCATGTGTGGACCGGCTAGACTTTCAAGGTTACAGTGAGCTATGACCATGCCACTGCACTCCAGCATGGGTGACAGAGCAAGAGCCTATGTCAAAAAAAAAAAAAAAAAGGTAAATAAATAAAAATAAAAGAGACTTAATCCTAGCGTTTTGTAGGCTATAGTGGGAGGATCACTTGAGCCCAGGAGTTCAAGACTAGCCTGGGCAACATAGCGAGACCCCCGTCTCTATACAAAATAAAAAAACTAACCAGGCGTAGTGGCATATGCCTGTAGTCCTAGTTACTCAGGAGGCTGAGGCAGGAGGATTGCTTGAGCCCAGAAGGTCGAGGCTGCTGCGGCACTCTAGCCTGAGAATAGAGGGAGACCCGGTGCTCCCCTCCCCCCAGATAAGGGTACAAGTCTGCATTTTCTAAAGCAATAAATGATATCTTAAATAATTATTTAATAATCTGTTTAAAATTTGTTAAAAATAAGTATATCGTTAATTAAGTACATCATATATTTTAGTGTTTCTATTCTTACATAATGTAGCATGTTTGCATTTCTGGTTGATATTTTCTGTTCATTTTGTTTCTTTAGTTTCACGCTATGGATACATTGTATAGACACAGCTATGATTTGAGCAGTGCCATTAGTGTCTTAGTACCACTCGGAGGACCTGTTTTATGCAGAGATGAAATGGAGGAATGGTCAGCCTCTGAAGCTAGCTTATTTGAAGAGGCACTGGAAAAATATGGCAAAGACTTCAATGACATACGGCAAGATTTTGTAAGTAGAAAATTATGAGTAAAATAAAATGTTGAGATGGGAATATTCTGTTTTAGAAATCTGGTAAACCTTACAGTATTCATTTAGCAAGTTTGTAACTTTTATCTGCTCAAAGTAAAATGAAGGCTAGTCTTGTAAAGGGAGAAATTGATAATTATTCGGAGGACTAGTTGTATTAAGACCCACAATATCAGGCCGAGTATGGTGGCTCACGTCTGTAATCCCAGGACTTTGGGAGGCCGAGGTGGGTGGATCACGAGGTCAGGAGTTCGAGACCAACCTGGCCAATATGGTGAAACCCCATCTCTACTGAAAATATAAAAAATTCACCGGGCGTGGTGGCGCGCGCCTGTAGCCCGAGCTACTCAAGAGGCTGAGAAAGGAGAATCTCTTGAACCAGGGAGGTGGAGGTTTCAGTGAGCCAAGATTGCACCACTACACTGCAGCCTGGGCGGCAGAGCAAGACTCCATCTCAAAAACAAAACAAAACAAAAAAATCCCCACACTCTCAGCAAGTCCTGTGTTCTTGGTGTAAACCTTGGCAATATTAATTTATCCTATTTACCTCTCTCTGAGTTCCGAGTTAAAATATGGTCAGCTCTTCTCACCATTTGCACTAAACAATCTGATATCTGCTTTTAGACTAGTTGTTCTGCTTTAAACTTTCTGTATTTTTCTAGTTGTCTTACTAATTGTTGAGCCTGAATTTGATGCGGACCCTTAATGAAATGACCTCTGCCAAGCACAGTAGGAGAATTTGTTTTATGGGCTTTTGATCTTTGATTCTTAATGATACAGAGCAATGATCCCCAACATTTTTCGCACCAAGGACCAGTTTTGTGGAAGACGGTTTTTCCATGGACTGGGAGTGGAGGGAGCTTTCAGGATGATTCAGGTGCTTTACGTTTATTGTGCAAGTGCACATTTCTATTATTATTACATTGTCATATATAATGAAATAATTATATGTCTCACCATAATGGAGAATCAGTGAGACTTCTGAGCTTGTTTTCCTGCAACTAGACAGTCCCATCTGGGGGTGATGGGAGACAGTGACAGATCATCAGGTATTAGATTCTCATAAGAAGTACGCTACCTAGATCCCTCGCATGCACAGTTCACAATAGGGTTCGCGCTCCTATGAGAATCTAATGCCGCTGCTGATCTGACGGGGCAGAGCTCAGGGGCCAATAGGAGTAATGGGGAGTGGCTATAAATACAGATGAAGCTTCGCTGGCTTTTCCACTCACCTCCTGCTGTGCAGCCCAATTCCTAACCAGTTCGTGGCCCAGGGATTGGGGACCCCTGAGTATCCTATGTATATTTTTTATTATTAAATTTTTTTTCCCTCAGCTTTACTGAGGTATAATTGACAAGTAGAAAATACATATTTTCAAGGTATACAGTATGATGATTTGATATACATATACATTGTGAAATGATTACCACAATTAACACATTCATCACCTCACTTATTTACCCCATGCAGTGGGGTAAATACCAGGTCATCTTGTCTACTATAGTATGTACTGTTGTCTTTGTGTTTATGGACTTATTGTCTTTAATTAAACTTACGGTTTCTTTGAAATGGTGAAATTTCCATTTGAGATTTTCATAAATAGCTTTCTATGAAGTCATCCTTTATTTTAAATTACAAAAATAGAATCTTTATAGACTATTACATTTTTGATGTGAGTCAGTAGCCTGCCTTTTATGTTGCTGCATCTTTACTGAATTGTTGGACACAAAGTTGTTACTTACCAATATGGGTTGATAAATTAAATCCCAGACATGGTAATTAAAACTGTTAGTGTCACTGATAATTTGTTCTTCTGGCAAAACTTCACTCATACTTAACTTGTTACATGCCATGATTTAAATTTGTAGGATGCGCAGTTGAAAATTTAAAATGCATTGGCTTTTAGCTTCAGATGGTCAGAATAACATAATAGTGCAATGTTATTAATATAACAGTTATAATAGAGCTACAGCTACATAGAAATTACAAAGAATAAAACCTAGTGATTCAAGTCTACACTGTGAGGCTGAATGAAAATTCAAAAAAGATAAAGCAGCCATAAAAAAGGATGAGTTCTTGTCCTTTGTAGGGACATGGATGCAGCTGGAAACCGTCATTCTCAGCAAACTATCTCAAGAACAGAAAACCAAACACCACATGTTCTCACTCATAGGTGGGAATTGAACAATGAGATCCCTTGAACACAGGAAGGGGAACATCACACACCGGGGCCTATTGTGGGGAGAGAGGAGGGATAGCATTAGGAGATACACCTAATGTAAATGACAAGTTAATGGGTGCAGCACACCAACATGGCACATGTATACATATGTAACAAACCTGCATGTTGTGCACATGTACCCTAGAACTTAAAGTATAATAATAAAAAAAAGATAAATAAAACCTGCAGATCTGATAAAGGAGTAGGAGGTGAGAAACACCGAAAGTGAAAATACTTTTCCCTGCGCAGAATGTAATACCTTATTCTATGTTCTAGTGGTATTTACTGAGTACGGGTAACACGCCAGGCCTGCAAAAAGGCACTAGGCATGCAACAAAAATTGAATGTGGTCCTTGCTTTAAGGAATTAATTCATAGTTAAAATCAAGAGATTGAAATATACCCCCAAGTAAAATATAATTAATTATTTCTCTCAGTACATAAACAAGTATATAGGAATATTAAAAAGGATTCAGTGTGCCAAAGTGGGAGAGGCTTGATGGAGTTAACCGGCATTTCCTCTGGGTCTCTAATAGGTAAAGAGAGAAAAGAGCAGATAGCAAGGTAAACACTGAGGTGTGAAACTTCAGCACTCCTAGGCACTTAACACAGGACTAGAAGATAACTCTGTGAACCCTAGGTTAGTGCAGTATACTTGAACATAGAGGCTGGCATCAGTATCAGATAAAATTAACAATGAAAATGAGTGTAACAGTAATAATACTGTTAGATGATTTTTTTGTTGCCTTTATGGTCTAACAAAATTACAGATTTGTAGCATGGTATATATTAGTTTTTCTTTCGTTTTACCCTAGCTTGTTTGAATAGAAAGCTTATTGAAACATTAAGTACTGGGGAAGATGAAGAAATACACATCAGATTGGGCCTCCAAGATTGTGACTTTGACAGTCACACTTCAGAATGGGCCAGCTAAGGATACTGCCGTCCTTGCTGTGATGAGAAACCATTAGGAAGTAGGAAGCTACCATTCTGTCTGTGGCTCCAATGTGCTGTCTCTCCCTCAAACCCCACCAGCAGGGTGCCTTTAGTACCAAATCTGTCTGTCTTGCCAGTGCATCTATGGTGCAACCTAAATTATACCCAGAATCTTAGATGCAAGGGAGTCTGGGAAATGTGGATTTTAACCCTGGAGACTGCCCCCTAGGTGGTGGTTGTTGGAAGGCCAGTCCGGATTAGATTTGTTGTATTTTGGAGACTGGAATTGGTTACTTGTGTCAAGTAAAAGAAACAGGATAGAATGTCAGAGTGTTAAACTGCTCAAAGGGTTTTGTGCTTTTTGTGGTAGGTAGTGTTTTTAAACTTATCATCCCCTCTTTCTCTCCATACTTAAAAAAGTAATATATAAACTTACTAGAAAATAAAATGCAAATAATGTTATTTCCTATAATGCCATCACAGGTACATGATGTTGTTGGGGCAATGTATTTCTTATGACATGAAGTTTTAAGAAGTGTCCTTTTAGAAATTGTCAGGTAGTGTATGCAACAAAAAGTCTCCTGGGCCTCCTCTGCTTAAATACTAGACCTTTACCTGAGCACTGAGCAACTGTGTCATAATGGTGAGTTTTTTAAAGTGATTTCATCCCACTACCCAAAAGTGATCATTGATTATTTTCTGCTTCCAGTGTCTTAGTTTTCCCAAGTGAATGAATATATTATTGTGTATTTGTACATTTAAGAACAAATTGTGTAGAAGGCACATATTTGGGTATAGATATTTTTATATTTAGTGTTTAGTGATAGCTTTATTCCAAAGCTTAATTTAACTTGTTTCAAAATTTATACACAGTAAAATTCACTCCTTTACAGTTTTTTACAGTTAAAGTTCTGTGAGTTTTTATTAATGCATACTCCCATAACCATCACCACAGGCTGGGTGTGGTGGGTCACACCTGAAATCTCAGCACTTTGGGAGTCTGAGGCAGGAAGATCGCTTGAGCCCAGGAGCTCAAGACCAGCCTGGGCAACATAGTGAGACTCTGTCTCTTAAAAAAAAAGAATAGTCTGGGCGCAGTGGCTCATGCCTCTAATCCCAACACTTTGGGAGGCCGAGGTGGTTGGATCACTTGAGGTCATGAGTTCGAGACCAGCCTGGCCAACATGGTGAAACCCCATCTCTACTAAAAATACAAAAAAATTAGCTGGGCATGGTAGTGCAGGCCTGTAATGCCAGCTACTCGATAGACTGAGGCAGGAGAATCACTTGAACCCAGGAGGTGAAGGTTGCAGTGAGCTGAGATCACGCCACTGCACTCCAGCCTAGGTGATAGAGCAAAACTTCATCTCCAAAAAAAAAAAAAAAAAAAAAAAGACTGGGCATGGTGGCTCACACCTGTAATCTAAGCACTTAGGGAGGCTGAGATGGGCAGATCACTTGAGGCCAGGAGTTTGAGACCAGGCTGGCTAATATGGCAAAACCCCATCTCTACAAAAAAATACAAAAATTAGCCGGGCCTGGTGGCACATGCCTGTAGTCCCAGCTACTTGGGAGGCTGAGGCACGAGAATTGCTTAAACCTGGGAGGCAGAGGTTGCAGTGAGCCAAGATCGTACCACTGCATTCCAGCCTGGGTGATAAAGTGAGACTCTGTCTCCACAAACAAACAAAACTCATCACCACAATCAAGACACAATACAGTTCCATCACCTCTTCCGTCAAGTCTCCCCTTTTATAGTCAACGATACCCTAGCCCTAACCCTGGCAACCACTGATTTATGCTCCATCCCTATAGTTTTGCCTTTGTCTGAACACTGTGTAAGTAGAATCATTTAGTAGTATGTAACGTTTTAATTTGGTTTATTTTACTTAACATAACGCATCTGGTATTCATCAGTGTTGCTGCATATATCAGTAGTTCATTTTCATTACCTATTCCATTGTGTGAATGTACCACAATCAGTTTATTCATTCACCTGTTGAAGGGCATTTGAATTGTTTCTGATTTTTGATGATTATGGATAAAGTTGCTGTAAACATTTTGTATGCTAGTTTTAGTGAATGTAAGTTTTTGTTTCTCTTGGGAAATATGAGCCATGGGGTTGCTGGGTCTTACATGATAACTGTATGTCTAACTTTATAAGAAATTACCTTTGTTAGCTTTATAACTTATCAGTGTAGCCAGACTGAACCACGTTTTCCAGAATTCCCTTCCCGGTATGTTGCCCTTTAGGGTGGGCCATGAGAAATTCTAGTGCAGGATTTGGAGAACAGAAGTGAAGCACCAGCCATTTTTGTAGCTCATATGTGTTCTCGTTTATCTGCTGGCCCACTTTGTTGGCATGAGGCAATGTTGGGACTGCAGTTGCTCTGTCTTCCCTAGAATCCCCCTTCGTCATCTCTGACTCCAGGGCAAGGTGTGTGTTTGTGTGTTTAGCACCATGAAGAAAGCCTTAGTTTCTGCAGAACATGCATACCATCAGGGTCAAAGGCAGTCACTACTTACAAGGGTTTTTCCCATCCTTGTAGGCTCCAGGTTGTGCTGTCATATTTTGCTAGTTTGAATGCAATTGATACAGCCACTTTGGAAAACAGTTCGCTTATCAGTCAGGATTTAGTTAGAGAAACAGGACCACTAAAACAGATGTGGCATGATCATAGCTCACTGCAGCCTCAAACTCCTGGGCCCAAGTGATCCTCCTGGCCTCAACCTTGCACATAACTGGGACTACAGGCATGTTGTACTACCATGTCTAGCTAACTTTTTTAAAATTATTATTTTTTTATATAGATGCGGTCTCACCATGCTGCCCAGGCTGGTCTCCAACTCCTGGGCTCAAGTGATCCTCTTTCCTTGACCTCCCAAGTTGCTGGGATTACAGGCGTGAGCCACTGCACCTGACACATTATTGTCATTTTTTAAAAAGCCATTATAATAGGTTTGTAGTAGCATTTCATTTCGGTTTTAATTTGTGTTTTCCGTAAAGACTAATGATAAGCATCTTTTCATGTGTATCATTGCCCATCATATGTCCTTGATGTGAAATGGTTTTCAAAATCTTCTGCTTATTTTAAAAGAGGGCTTTTTTTGTTTGTTGATTTTGAGAGTTTGTTATGTATTTTGAATTCAAGTTTTTTTTTGGTAACATTCTGTCCTAATATGCAGCTTTTATATATTCACCTTGTACTCTGCAGCCTTGTGAATCTCTTGCAGTAGTTATAGTCGGTTTTTTTTGGTAGATTCTTTGAGACTTTCTACATAGATAGTTATGCTATCTGCACATAAAGGGCAGTTTTTGTTTTTATTTCCCATCTGTATGCCTTTTATTTTTATTTATTTTGCCTTATTGCACTGGCTAGTATTTCCAATGTAGTGTTCAAAAGAAATGGTAAGAGCAACATCCTTTTCTGATGTTAGGGGATCTTAGGGGAAATTCATTCATTTTTTCACTATTACATGTGAGATCAACTGTAATTTGTTTTATTTTTGTATGTGTCTTTTAATGACAAGCAAATTCCTTTCTATTCTTATTTTCTGAGAGTTTTTTTAAAAAAATCATGAATGATGTCAAATTTTGTAAGATGTGTTTTATGCATCAGTTGTGATTATAGGATGTTTATCTCTTTTGATATGGTGAATAACATAGTTATGATTGTTGAAAACAACCAGTGTTCCTGGCTATCAGTTCCACTTGGTCATGAGACATTGTTTTAATAAAATGCTGAATTTGATTTCCCAGTATTTTGTTAAGCATGTTTGCATCTGTGTTTTTGAAATTTATCTTTTTGAATTGACAAACTAAGACTTAATACATGTTTATTATGTGGAGCATGTTGTTTTGAATCTATGTTAATGATTAATACAGAACTTTTCATTTCCTTTTATTGTAATATTTTTGGTTTTATTTCAGGCTAATGATGGCTACTTAGCATGAGTTGGGAAGTATTCTCTTTTCTGTTTTCTGGAAGTGTTTGTGTAAACTTATTCCTTAAATGTTTGATAGAGTTCACTAGTGAAGTCATCTCCTTTTGGAAGGTTTTAAAACTGTGAAGTCATTTTCTTTAATAGATACAGGTCTTTTATTGTTACCTCTTTCTTCTTGAGTGATTTTGATAGTTTGTCTTCCAAAGTATTTCTCCCTTTTATCTTAAGTTGTCTAGTTTACTATTATAAAGATGTTTATAATAGGAGTTTAGAGTATTCTCATGTTATGCTTTTATGGTCTGTAGCATGGATTTGTAGTTACATCTACTGTCTCGTTCCTGATACTGATAATTTGTGTGTTTTTTAAATCTTTTTTCCTGATCAGTCTGGCTAGGAGTTTATCAGTGTTGTTGAACTTTGCAAAAAACGAACAAACAAACAAAGAAAACCCAGCTTTTGGCTTGATTGACTTTGCTCTATTTTCTATTTCATTGATTTCTGCTTGTATCTTTATTACTTCTTTCCTTTATATTGCTTTGGACGTAATTGCTTTTTCTTTTCCTAGTATCTTATGATTGAAGCTTAGGGCTACAGATGTGGTAACACACCCTGTAGTCCCAACTACTTGGGCCTTGGGAAGCTGAAGCAAGAGGATCACTCGAGCCTGGGATTTTGAGGCTGCAGCATGCTGTGATCATGCTTGTGAATAGCTACCGCACTCCAGCCTGAACAGGATAGCAGTACCCTATCTCAATTAAACAAACAAACAAATAAAAAAAGAGATTGAAGCTTACATCATTTATTTGAAACCTTTCCTCCAATATAAGCACTTAATGGCAGTACAACGGTGAATTCAGCTTTGCTTGAAAAACTCTGCTGTTCCTTAAAACATATTTCACGTTTTATATAATTCACTTTTTTCCTTTTCTTTTTCAGTGCTGTAAAGTTGTCTCTCTATCTGATGTACCTAGTTTCTGATGAGAAGTTCCTATGATGTGATGTTTCTTTTTCTTTGTCTTCAAAATTTTCTGTTTACTTTTGGTTTTTAGCATTTTTACTTCCACAATGTGCCTGAGTGTGTTTTTCTTTGTAATTATTCTATTTATAATTCTCTGAGCATCCTAGAACTGTTTTTTTGTTTTCCATTAAGTTTGAATAATTCTTAGCCATTTTCTTTTTAAACATTTTTCTTTTCTTTTAAAAATTTTTAGTTTTAGTTTTTGCTGGTTCATAGTAGGTATGTATAATTATGGGGTACATGAAATTTTTTTAAGTTAAATTTTTGTTTGTTTTTTTTTTGGGAGACGGAGTCTCTCTCTGTTGCCAAGCTGGAATGCAGTGGCGCAGTCTTGGCTCACTGCAACCTCTGACTCCCGGGTTCAAGCGATTCTCCTGCCTCAGCCTCCCGAGTAGCTGAGACTAGAGGCACACGCCACCAGCCCCAGCTAATTTTTGTATTTTTATTTAATTTAATTAATTAATTTTTTTTTTGAGACAAAGTCTCACTCTGTTACCCAGGCTGGAGTGCAGTGGTGCAATCTCTGCTCACCGCAACCTCCACCTCCCGGGTTCAGGTGATTCTCCTGCCTCAGCCTCCCGAGTAGCTGGGACTACAGGCATGCGCCACCATGCCCAGCTAATTTTTTTATTTTCAATAGAGACGGGGTTTCACTGTTGGCCAGGCTGGTCTTAAACTCCTGGCTTCAAGCAGCCTGCCCGCCTTGGGCTCCCAAAGTGCTGGGATTATAGGCGACCGCCACTAGCCCCAGCTAATTTTTGTATTTTTAGTAGAGACCGGGTTTCACCATGTTGGCCAGGATGGCCTCGATCTCCTGACCTTGTGATCTGCCTGCCTCAGCCTCCCAAAGTGCTAGGATTACAGGCATGAGCCACGACACCACAGCCTATGAAATATTTTGATACAGGTGTGCAATATATAATAATCACCTCTTGGAACATCTCAAACACACACACACACACACACACACGCACTGAAACCTAATAGTTAGAAAACTGCATTTTAACTTCATTCCCCTTTTTAACTTTTTGTTGATTCTGTGTCTTATTGTACTATGTCTTGGAAAGTTGTAGTTATTATTTTTGATTGGTTCATCATTCAGGCTTTCTACTTAAGACTTAAGTGTAGTTTACATACCACAATTACAGTGTTACAATACTCGATGTGTTTTTCTGTGTACTTACTATTACCAGTGGGTTTTGTACCGTCAGATGATTTCCTTTTGCTCACCGACATCTGGTTTTTTTTCTGATTAAAGAACTCCCTTTAGCATTTCTAATTGGACAGGTCTAGTGTTGATGAAATCCTTCAGCTTTTGTTTGTCAGGAAGTCTTTATTTCTCCATCACGTTTGAAGGATATTTTCACTGGATATGCTATTCTTGGGTAAAGGTCTTTTCCTTCAGCACTTTAAATATGTCATGCCACTCTCTCCTGGCCTGTAAGGTTTCCATTGAGAAGTCTGCTGCCAAACATATAGGAGCTCCGTTATAAGTTACTTGTTTTTGCTGTCTTGTTGCTTTTGAGGTTCTTTCCTTATCTTTGACCTTTGGGAGTTTGATTATAACCTTATTGAATATTGATGTTGATATTTTTCTCCAGGTTTGGGAAGTTCTCTGATATTATCCCTTTGAATAATCTTCTTGCCTCTCTTTCTCTACCTCTTCTTTAAGGCCAGTAACTCTTAGATTTGCTCTTTCAAGGCTATTTTCTAGATCCTGTAGGCGGGCTTCATTGGTTTTATTCTTTGCTTTTTTCTCTCCTCTGAGTGGGTATTTTCAAATAACCTGTCTTCAGGCTCAATAATTCTTTCTTCTGCTTAATTAGTTCCACTATTAAATGACTCTGATGCATTTTTTCAGCATGTTAATTGCATTTTTAACTCAAGAATTTCTGCTTGATTCTTTTTATTTCAATCTCTTTGTTAAATTTGTCTGACAGAATTCTGAATTCCTTCTCTCTGTTATCTTGAATTTCTTTGAGTTTCCTCAAAACAGCTATCTTGAATTCTTTTTTTTTTTTTTGGAGACAGAGAGAGTCCTGTTCTGTTACCCAGGCTGGAGTGCAATGGCATGATCTTGGCTCACTGCAACCTCTGCCTCCCGGGTTCAAGCAATTCTTGTGCCTCAGCCTCCCAAGTAGCTGCGATTACAGACATGCATCACTATGCCTGGCTAATTTTTTTTGTATTTTTAGTAGAGACAGGGTTTCGCCACGTTGACCAGGCTGGTCTCGAACTCCTGGCCTTATGTGATCCTCCTGCCGTGGCCTCCCAAAGTGCTGGGATTACAGGCATGAGCCACTGTGCCCAGCCAGCTATTTTGAATTCTCTATCTGAAAGGTCACATGTCTCTGTTTTTCCAGCATTGGTCCCTCCTGACTTATTTAGTTTGTTTGGTGAGGTCATGTTTTCCCGGATGATCTTGATGCTTGTAGATGTTCGTTAGTGTTTGAGCATTGAAGAGTTAGGTATTTATTGTAGTCTTCACAGTCTGGGCTTGTTTGTGTCCATCTTTCTTAAAAAGACTTTCTAAAGGACTTGGGCCCCAAGCCCAATATCACTGTGATTTTTGCAGACGCAAAGTACTCGCTTGGTGGTCTCGGATTAGATCCAGAATTCTCTGGATTACCATACAGACTCTTGTTCTTTTCCCTTTCTCTCAAAGAAACAGTGTCTCTCCTTCTCCCTCTCTCCCTCC
>NW_012101921.1:2267016-2268692 GCF_000951045.1 Mandrillus leucophaeus
CCCCTCCCCCCACTCCCCTGAGCTACCTGGAACTGGGGTGTGGTGATGCAAGCACTCTTGTGGCTACCACCACTGGGACTGTGCTGGGTCATGCCTACCATAACTGCTCACTTGCTACCACCTATGCTAACTCAAGGCCCTAGGGCTCTACTATCAGCAGGTGCCAAAGTGAGACAGGTTTGTGTCCTTCCCTTCAGGACAGTGAGTTCCTCCAAGCCCCGGTGAGTCCAGAGATGCTGTCTGAGAACCAGGGATTGGAGTCAGAAACCTTAGAAATTTATCTGATGTTCTGTTCTACTGTGACTAAGCTGGGACTCAAACCACAATATAAAATCAATCCTGCTTTTCCTTCCCCTTTCCACAGGCAGAGGGGCCTCCCTGTGGACACCACCACCCAGCCACGATTGGGGGTGGGGGGTAGTTCTGCCAGGCCACCTCCAGTGTACACTTAAAGCCCAAGGGCTCTTCATTTCAGTCAGCTGGTGGGGAATGCTGCCTGGCCTGGGATCACCCTTCAGGGAACTGGGCTTCTCTCTGGACCAAGACAGGTCCAGAAATGCGGTTCAGGAGCTGAGGCCTGAACCTCATTTCTCTGGGGACCCCAAGAGCCTGCTTGTTCCTCTACCCCACTGTGGCTGAGCGGTACCTAAGGTGCAAAACAACAACATCCCTTTACTTGTCTATCTTCTTAAACAGAAGAAGCCTTTCACCATAGCCACCTATAGCTGGGAATGTGCTGGGTCACACCTGTAGTCAGCACATCTCAGAGCCCAAGGCCCATGGCGTACTACCTGGGCATTGCTGCTGGTTACTCGGGGCCCATGGGCTCTTTAGTCAGCAGCTGATGAATCTTGCAGGGACTGGGTCCTTCCTTTAAGGCGGCAGGTTCCGTTTTGTCCAGATGGTGTCTAGAAACGTGTCTAGGAGCTAGGACCTGCAATGGAGGCCTCACGACTCTGCCTGGGGCCCTATCCTGCTGCGGCTGAGCAGGTATCCAAGATGCAAGACAAAGTCCTCTTTACTCTTCACTTTCCATCGCTTAAGCAGAAGGAAGGAGATGTTTTTGCCCCTGAGCTATACTGCCTGGGTTTGGGGGAGAGGTGGTGCAATCACTCCTTTAGCCACCCTGGGTGTCTCCCTAGGTCACGTGCCACCCTAAGTCCTCTGGCTCTGAGTCCAGCCCAGCCCTAGGAATTGTTTAGGAGTTGAAGTCCTTGTGTACCTAGACTGTCTTCCAAGTTTACCTAGGTCCTCAGAGCACTTCAGCCCATGGTCACCAGGCTTGTTGAGAAACTCAAGTTCCAAGCTATGGGATGGGTGGTTATCTTCTGGCTAGGTCTGGTACAGATTCTCCCTCCTTGCACAGGTACTGGCTGACCCCAGCATGGGTTTATTCTCTGCTGTCACAGGGCAGCACTAAGTTCAATGTAAAGTCCCCTAGTCACTGTGATGTTCTTCCCCCATATGCACAGACTCTGGCACTGCAAGGCCTCTGCCAGGAGATGGGAGGGGGGTGGCATCAACGATTCAAGACTGTCTGTCCTGCCCTCCTCATCACTTCTTTCAGCAGGGTGCAGTGACTCATGCCTGTAATCCCAGCACTTTGGGAGGCCGAGGCGGGCAGATCACGAGGTCAGGAGATCGAGACCATCCTGGCTAACATGGTGAAACCCCGT
>NW_012101921.1:2270187-2271641 GCF_000951045.1 Mandrillus leucophaeus
ACTACTTTAAACTATACGATTTCATATCTTTAGGATATTATTTAAGATTTTAATCTTAATATTTCCTTGATTTCAGCATGAATTACGATAAATATTTTGGAGAGATACTACTAGAGGGGCATTATTTTCCTTGCATTTGACTGGTACTTCATCTCTTTGTAGTTCATGGCAATGATCAAAGATGTGATGCTAACACAAACCTCTTGAACAAGTTATTTTTATGAAGAATTGAGAATTTAGACCAATGTCATCAGCCGTATAATTAGATATATTTTTAAAGATCTTCTGAAACTTCTTTACATGACATTTGTGTGGCTATACCCCCGAAATCCTTGACCTTAACTGTAGTAGTCTTACTAGTGTGGTGTTTTGGTACTGTACATAAACTTTTTCTTAAATTTAATTTTTGAGTCCTTCTCAAATATCCTAAATTCAGGTAACTCTCAATTACTTATTTTTTAAATAATATTACCTCTGGGGAATGGTACATTTTCCCAAAGTGACATCAGCCAATACTTGTGTTATATTTGTATAGGCACATATTAGAACTGATAAAGAAGCAAATATATTTAACACAGACATTATTTTTCCTATATATGTAGGTTGTACAGTGGCAACTATTAGATGCTATAAAAAAAATTTTATGACTCACTTTTAAAATATCATAGTGAGCTGGGTGTGGTGGTGTGCACCTATATTCCCAGCATTTTGGGAGACCAAGACAGGAGGATTGCTCAGCCCAGGAGTTCATGTCCAGCCTGGGCAACATAACAAGACCCCGTCTCTAAAAATAAATGAAAAATTGAAAACAAAAAGTACCATGGTGAATTGTTGAGGTCACGAATAGTGAATAGATACCCAAGGCTTGTTGAAAAATATAATATAATTCAGAAAGTGCTTATTATGAACAACTTAGGTATAGATCAAGACCATGTAGTCTGGAAACCTGTGTTATTAAATTTAAAAAGAGTCTCTAAAGATGGAGATGATGGTATCAAGGATGGTTGAAAAGTAGATAATATTCTTTCCAAAAATTTCAACCCTGTTCTAAAAGTTTCAAGTTTTCCCCCTAAGTATTTCTGTTTTCTCCTCATTGGGAAAATAGAAGATAGCCTTATATTCTGGTTTGTCTTATTTTTGGACATCAACCGTATGTTATTTTGCTTCTCTATTTGCCTACACTATCATGTTGGCCAGTGTCTGGATTTAATTATATAATCTCCTTCCCGTTCCTTTCCCTACATGTGGCTCCTAATTGGTTCCAGTAAAATAAGTTCAGCTGAGGTTTAAAGTTTAATGCGTATCTCCCAACATTTGAGAATAAATGTTTATTTAGTTCTACTTAGAATAGCCACAGTCACTCCTCTTGCCTGGATTTTGAAAACAAATAATCTCTGAAAATTTTCTAAAAGCAGAGAGAGAGAGAGTATATGTGTGTGTGTGTGTGTGTGTGT
>NW_012101921.1:2274841-2276487 GCF_000951045.1 Mandrillus leucophaeus
AATCCCAGCACTTTGGGAGGCCGAGGCGGGCAGATCACGAGGTCAGGAGATCGAGACCATCCTGGCTAACATGGTGAAACCCCGTCTCTACTAAAAAATACAAAAAAATTGGCAGGGCGGGTTGGCGGGCGCCTGTAGTCCCAGCTGCTTGGGAGGCTGAGGCAGGAGAATGGTGTGAACCCGGGAGGCAGAGCTTGCAGTGAGCCGATATCGTGCCCCTGCACTCCAGCCTGGGCGACAAAGTGAAACGCCAAAAAAAAAAAAAAGAAAGACTGTCTCTCCTACCCTCCTCAATGGTTCTTTCAAGGATATGCAGGGACCAAATGACACACAGTCTTAGCTGCCATCTTTGGAAGCTGAAGTAACTCAGGCTAAAGCTATTTAAATACCGTTTCTAAAATAGTGCTGCAGCCTCACCTGTAGCTTGAGAACTTTCCTGAGTAAGTCATGAAATGTTATTAGGGCTGGTCACGGTGGCTCATCTGTGATCCTAGGACTTTGGGAGGCTGAGATGGAAGGATTGCTTGAGCCTAGGAGTTCGAGACCAGCCTGGGCAACATAGGGAGAACCCCAACTCTACAGAAAATAATAAAAAATTAGCCGGGCATGGTGTCACACCTATAGTCCCAGCTGAGGAGGCTGAGGCAGAAGGACCACTAGACCCTGGGAGGTTGAGACTGCAGTGAGCTATGATCATGCCACTGCACTGCAGCCTGGGTGACCCTGTCTCTTAAATAAAAAGAGAAAGAAATGTTATCAGTTATGATGTTTATATTTTTTAGTAAAATTTATAAATGGAATGAGAAATGGAATGTATTGTGTTAGAGTCTCTTACTGAATATGACTTGTTTGGGGTACCGTTTCCTAAGGATTAATTTTAAATTTCTCAAATATTCTAGAATGAATCTTCCATATGGATATTTGCTTCATTATTTTAAAGAAGTGGTTTTTAAGGATCAGGTGTGATGGCTCGCACCTGTAATCCCAGCACTTTGGGAGGCCGAGGTAGGCGGATCACCTGAGGTTAGGAGTTGGAGACCAGCCTGGCCAACATGGTGAAACCTTGTCTCTACTAAAAATACAAAAAATTAGCCGGGCATGGTGGCATGTGCTTCTTTCTAATCCCAGCTACTTGGGAGGCTGAGGCAGAATTGCCTGAACCCAGGAAGCGGAGGTTGCTGTGAGCTGAGATTGGGCCACTGCACTACCTGGGCAACAAAGTGACAGTCTGTCTCAAAAAGAAAAAAAATAAATAAGTGGTTTTTAAAGGAAAGTACTTTCTATAGTAGCTTATTTTCATCTCATTTTATTGCATGTTAACATAGATGATATATTGATTTTTTTTTTCAGCTTCCTTGGAAATCATTGACTAGCATCATTGAATATTATTACATGTGGAAAACTACTGACAGATATGTGCAACAGGTAATTTTTTTCCTATTGCTACCAATGTGGTTGCATTAAAATTAACTTTGATTATATTTTAATATTTTTTAGCAATGTACTAATTTTAAATTTGTTTACCTTACTTTTTCCAGACTACTTTAAACTATACGATTTCATATCTTTAGGATATTATTTAAGATTTTAATCTTAATATTTCCTTGATTTCAGCATGAATTACGATAAATATTTTGGAGAGATAC
>NW_012101921.1:2277612-2301088 GCF_000951045.1 Mandrillus leucophaeus
CAGCTGAGGTTTAAAGTTTAATGCGTATCTCCCAACATTTGAGAATAAATGTTTATTTAGTTCTACTTAGAATAGCCACAGTCACTCCTCTTGCCTGGATTTTGAAAACAAATAATCTCTGAAAATTTTCTAAAAGCAGAGAGAGAGAGAGTATATGTGTGTGTGTGTGTGTGTGTGTGTTTTCTTCTAGAAAGGCAGATAAGTAGTAAAGTAGAAACTAAATTTGAAAAGTAAAAATGGTTACTTTTTAAAGTTCCTGTTTATTCACTCATAGAGGAATGGAAAATGGAGTTGCTCATTGCTTTATTTTTTAAAATCTATGCCTAAAATGGTATTGTACCACAGAACCTAGTGACTTTTCTTAGACATTATTGCAGTTTAAGAATATGCATATGAAAGAAAAGCTTATCTTAAAATTGTAATTTTTGAATTACACTTTAATACATATTTTCTTGTGAATTTTTAAGACAATGAACAATAGTAATAATTAGGCATTGCATGTAAAATGTTTTATTCATCTTTTGAATTAGAAACGTCTAAAAGCAGCAGAAGCTGAGAGTAAACTGAAACAAGTATATATCCCAACTTAGTAAGTAATTGAAATCTTTTAAAATATTTGTTATGGTCTTAATTTTGTCATTGCAGAATATGTCATTTTGTTCAATTTCAGCAAAATTTGAACTTTTGTGTATCTTCCTTCTTCTACAAAGCATGAGACTTACTATTATACCAGTACAATAAAAAGGAACCAGTGAGAGAAACCTGAAATAGTCTAACCTAAAGAAGAGAGGAAGAAATGTACTATATACTATACTTTTATCAAATCAGAGCTGCAGGGAAAGTGTCAGAAAACCTATGAAACGCTGTATTATTTGAAGCAAATGTGTTTCAGAAAGCTAGCAGCTTTTCAAACTATAGATTTTGTTTGGGTAATGCATACTGCTCTTTGGAGGTTTGTTGTTTATTTGAGGATTTTTACATTGTTTTCTTGGTTCTAATGGCAATTAGAACCATACTTGGTAAATGTGTGATAAATAATGGAGAGGTTTTGATTTTTTTGTGTGTCTAGTGTTCTATCATTATTATACTTTGAATTCAGAAATCATTGTCGTCCCAAAATGAATGCCATTTTTTTTTCATTTGCTTTGTTTTAAATGAGGCTGGGCGTGGTAGCTCATGCCTATAATCCCACCACTTTGGGGGACCTCGTTTCTGCAAAAAATTTAAAAGAAATATAAATTGCTGTATTCTTCTGTTGAGATTTTCAGAGTTTGCTTATTCATTTGTTCAGGAAGAATTGGTTTATGAAGCACCACATGTATATTGTTCTATCCTAGATTCTTTTAGGATTAAAATGAAATTTATTGCACAATTCTATGTGCTGCTCCAAGCCTTTTCTCCCTCTTCAACCTATTTACAGTTGCTTAATAACTAGCCTTTTGTTTCTGGTCTGGAATTTTGATATTTTGTATAATACATGTTTTTATATACATATAGGAGGCCTCATAGACAATGAGTGGTGATCTTTCATATTGATCTTTTACCTCAAGGCAGATAACTCTGGTTTGATTTTAAGAACATGTAATTTTTAGAGTCTGTAATTTTTATTAAGAATTGTAATAGCCCATCTGCAGAGTGGTTTTCTAATTCCTTCTAAATCATATATTTTATATGATGAATTTATAAAAGAGCCACTCCTCAAATAAAATACTCGTGTGTCTTAGATTTTCAAAAGCAAGCATACCAGCTTTCTTATACTTCAAAGTGCTGCCACCATGAAATAATACATTTAACTAGTTTTGACCAAGTAACCCAGATAATTGTTTCCATTTGGCTTTACTTTGACCTTGCAGTCAATGTAATCTAAGTCAGGGATCAATAAACTATAGTCTCAAGCCAAATCTGACCTACTGCTTGTTTTTGTGAATAAAATTTTGCTTTATTTTTGTTTTGTTTTGTGAGATGGGGTCGTCTTGCTCTGTCACCTTGGTTTAAGTGCAACGGTGCAATCATGGCTCACGGCAGCATCAACCTCCCAGGCTCAAGTGATCCTCCCACCTCAGCACCCCCAAGTAGCTGGGACTACAGGCATGCACCACCACACCCGACTAATTGATTTTTTTGTAGAGACAGTGTCTCCCTATGTTACCTGGGAGTTCTCATAAATAGTGGAAATTGATTTTAAACAATGAAGAGTCATGGTCAGGTTAGCACTTTAAGATCACCTGCTATATGTTGGGAAATGGTTTGAGGAAGAGGACTAAGAGTAGATGCAGGGGGACCAGTTATGAAGTTCTTGGAGAGGAAAGATAACACTAGCTTGACCTGGAGTAGTAACTCTGGAAATGGTGTGATATTTGGAGGTGGCTGACTTTTATGGCAGGTAGGGAGTGTCTAGTGTGAATCCTAGGTTTCTGGCACAGTAACGTGGGTTACCATGCTATTTGTTAAGCTCAGAAACTGGCAGAGAATCAGGTTAGGTCATTCTGAGTTTATCGGAAAAGAGTTGTTCAATATGCTGTCACCAAATACTGGATGTATTGGTCTTAAACTCAGTGTGGAAAAGTCTGGACTAGAGATACATATTTGAGCTTCATCAGCATACAGTAATTATATTTGAAACCATAGATAAGATTTCTGAGGGAGAGCAATAAGAAAAGGGCCTTGACTTAGCCTTGAATAAATCCAGTATTTATAGATCAGATAGAATATGATAAGCTAAACAAGGATAGCTAGGTGAGTATGGTATCACAGAAGCTAAAAGAGGAGTATGTTTCAAGGAGGGGGAAAGAGATTTAACAGTGTTGGATGCTGGTGGGAAATAGCCAAGGAATTTAATAACATGGAGATCATTGGTGATCTTATTGGCATGGTGAGCACTGCTGCATATGAGCCAAGGAGGTACAAGCAGATGAGAGAGCGAGTGTACAGTGTTCTCTAGAGGGCAGGAGGGCTGGAATCTGGAACACAGATGAGGGGAGTGAGGGGAGATTTGAGCATCAGATAAAAGAAAGGGCAATTTCATATAATGTGTCTTTTAAAACGTTAAAAATGTTTGCTTACAGTCACAGATTGTCACAATGACATCAATCATTTGTCCCCTGGGAATTAATCTGTAGGTACCTGGTTTTGCAGAACATATTTTATGTGATTCACATGTCTGTATGCAGTCTTGGCACACTTGTTTTCCTTTTGTGATTAACATTAAGACAAGCGATGTATTCAATCAAATAACGTTCTAGATTCAGTTGAGCAATGAACTTTGCTCTCATTCTTTTTTAAGGCAGCTTAACTGTACATTTGTGTTAGCTCTTTTTCAACACACATATTTAGCCCTGGGTTAAATATCAGAAATTTTCATATTTCTGGGAAACCTCTGTCCAGTCATTTGACCCTAAGGGGAAATCAGTTCTATCTATATATAGTAGATTTTTAAAAAAAGGAATATTGTATATTATTGAAAATGCTAGTCATTCTAAATCGCCACTTTTCACTTAGTGTAGTTTCACCTGAAAACTATAAGAAGAGAAACACCTTCTATCTGATTTAAAATATGTTAATATGTTTTAGGGCCAGGTACAGTGGCTCATGCCTGTAAACCCAACAGGTTGGGAGGCTGAGGCAGGGAGATCGCTTGAGGCCACGAGTTTGAGATCAGTCTGCACAAAGTAGTGAGACCTCATCTCTACAAAAAAATTTTAAAATTACCCAGACATGGAGGCAAATGCCTGTAGGCCCAGTTACTTGGAAGGCTGAGGTGGGGGGATTGTTTGAGCCCAGGGGTTTGATGCTGCAGTGAGTTGTGATCATGCCACTGGAGTCTGGGCAACAGAGTGAGATCCTGTCTCTAAAAAAATTAAGTAGATAGACAGATAATAAATAATACATTTTAAAAAATGTATTTTATAACCAGGCATGGTGGTGTGTGACAGTAGTCCCAGCTACTTGGGAGGCTGAGGTGGGAGGATCACCTGAGCCTGAGAGGTTGAGGCTGCAGTGAGCCATGGTAATGCCACTGCACTCCAGCCTGGGTGACCCTGCCTCAAAAAAAAAAAAAAAAAAAAATTAAAGGTCAGGCATGGTGGCTCACACCTGTTGAGGTGGGGTGATCCCTTGAACCCAGAAATTCAAGACCAGCCTGAGCAACATAGAGTCCCTGTATCTACCAAAAAAAAAAAAAAAGAAAAGAAAAGAGCCAGGCATGGTGGCACACACCTGCAGTCCCAGCTACTTGGGAAGGTGAGGTGGGAGTATCACCTGAGCCCAGGAGGTCAACACTGCAGTAAGTGGTGATCACACCACTACATACCAGCCTGGGTGACAAAGTGAGACCCTGCCTCAAAAAAAAGAAAAATGTCTTTTAAAAACCAATTTGTTGGCTGGGCACAGTGACTCACACCTGTAATCCCAGCACTTTGAGAGACCGAGGTGGGTGGATCACCTGAGGTCAGGAGTTTGAGACCAGCCTGGCCAACAAGGTGAAACCCCGTCTCTACTAAAAACACAAAAATTAGCTGAGCATGGTGGCGGGAGCCCGTAATCCCAACTACTTGGGAGGCTGAGGCAGGAGAATCGCTTGAACCTGTGGGGGGCGGAGGTTGCAGTGAGCCGCGATCGTGCCACTTCATTCCAGCCTGGGTGAAAGAGTAAAACGCCATCTCAAACAAAATAAATAGGCCAGGCATGGTGGCTCATGCCTGTAATCCCAGCACTTTGGGAGGCTGAGGCGGGCGGATCACCTGAGGCCAGGAGTTTGAGAACAGCCTGGCCAACATGGTGAAACACCGTCTCTACTAAAAATATAAAAATTAGCCGGGATTGGTGGCAGGTGCCTGTAGTCCCAGCTACTCAGGAGGCTGAGGCAGGAGAATCGCTTGAACCTGGGGGTGGAGGCTGCAGTGAGTCAGGATTACACCATTGCACTCCAGTCTGGGTGACAAGAGCGAGACTTCGTCTCAAACAAACAAACAAACCAATTTGTCTTTAACATACATTGCTGACACAGGTTAGAAGTGTAAATAATAGTCCTATTTTATAGAATAGAGACCTCAGTGCACACAGTGTGGTTAACTGATTCCTTCTGGTAGCAGTGGTGGGAGTGTCACCTGATAGTTGTAATAACAATACCAAAAGGAAATCTTAGGGTCTTTGCTGTCAGGCCAGACCAGCTTTACAAACCAGGCTTTAACAGGTGAATGGAATTGTGGAAAGTGGGAAACCTTGAGTCAACTCTGACTTCAGCTGTCTTGATAGTTGTGAGGTCTCGTTGCGTCAGTAGATACGGGAAGACAGCATATAATCTGCATTTAGCCATTCAGCATTCATTTTCGATAAATAATTTACTAATTCATTTTGCTTATTTTCTGTCTAGCAAATAAACACAAAAAGTCATTTAGAATGAAAGCACCTTGAGGTCAGAGACTTTTATTTATTAGGCACTGAATACGTTAAAGGAATTATGAATTTATTGAGAACGTACTATGTATATCTGTGCAGTGTTCTTGGGCACAGCTTATAAGCAGTGGGAGAGTTAGCCTATCATACATGGGGAAAAGTTAGCCTTGTTTGCCTGGGAAATACCAAGATAATCTGGGCTACGTGTTTCTAAGGAATTAATGGTTCTGCTGACTTGGTCTTTGTGAAATTTGCATATCGACTTATGGTAGATGTCTCTTCCCCTCCCTGCTCCCCAAAAGAAAGGGTCTTCCTCTGTTGCCCAGGCTGCAGTGGAGTACAGTGGCATGATCATGGCTCACTGTAGCCTCTAACTCCTGGGCTCAAGTGATTGATGCTCCCACGCCAGCCTTCTGAATAGCTGGGACTACAGGCACATGCCACTATGCCTGGGTAATGTTTGTTTTTGTTTTTGTAGAGACAGAGTCTCACTGTGTTGCCCAGGCTGGTCTCCGAACTCCTGGCTTCAAGTCATCCTCCCGCCTCTCTTTTCTCCTCTTAAAAAAATACTCTCTTAAAAAGGAAAACCTCCAAATACCTTTACTGGTTTTTAAAATTTCAAATGCTATGTAATATTCCTTATAAAATTTCAGATGTAATAAGAGTGGTCATCATGAGTGGCCAGAAGCTCCTGAAGTCCTAAGTAACCTGGAGATGGACCCTGTTGACCCCGCAGCATCTGCTAAGCGTGTGGCTTTTGTGCATCTCCCTGGAGAGCTGGAGTGCAGTAGCCAGCAGCCCCCACACCAGCAGCAGAAACTGGACAGTGACAACAGCCATGTTGCCTTTCAGTTAATTTGTTTGATCCAAATAATTATTTTCTTGGGAGACTTTATAAACAGTAACTTGTCTCTTTCAAAAGTGTCAGAGGATGTTTTAAGAAAATTGTATTCGGATCAGAAAAGAGATGGGACAGTATTTACTTCATGAATGTCAGGCGTAAGCGATTCCTTTTTACATAGACTTGTTTTATAAAGATGAGTAGTGTGAGTTCATTTTAACACCTTGCTTTTACCAGTTTATTTCTTCTTCACCACACATTTTAAAATGTTTGTTTATGTTTATTAAATAGTGAAGGTAAATCAGTAATGATATAGAGCTTTTTGCCTTATTGTACAAATCATTTTATCACCTTATTTTAATTTCATTGAAAGCAGCAAACCAAATCCCAACCAAATATCCACTAGTAATGGGAAGCCTGGTGCTGTGAATGGAGCTGTGGGGACCACGTTCCAGCCTCAGAATCCTCTTTTAGGGAGAGCCTGTGAGAGCTGCTATGGTAAGTTTTCTCCAGCAGGTCAGTTAAGCATCAGGAACTGTTATGACTCATGGGGTGTGAGCGTCTGGGATTTGCCTGAGGTCAGTACAGTGTACCTTGGAAAGCAGAAGTGTGTCTCCTCCAAATGAGCAGATGCCCCTCCTTACCTTTGGCTTGGAACAGAGGGACTGTTTGTTGAATCCTTATTACATAGCACACACTCAAGTTAGGCGTTGGAGTTCCTTTGATGTACTCTTATGGTTTGTTGATTATTTCATAGCAGTGTTTGCTGAGTTGTGTTTAGAGTCATATCAGCTTTGCAGAAGCTGTGGTCCCACGATGCATACCAAATCCCCTTTTGGAGTTTCTCCGTATACTTTGACACATTAAAGCTCCAAGTAATTCTGTAGGAAAGGCCTCTGTGTGGATAAGCTGCTGTTCCCTCAGCGCACCAGTTTGGGAAATGCTATTCTATGATACTTGCTTTTGACCTCAGGATCCCACTGTATTTATCTATGCTGGCAGTATTTTATTTGCCCATGGTGTTAAATGGGGTTGGTGAAGTGAACTGTTAGGTAGTTGATAGACTTTATGTGTTTCTTTTAAATCTCAAGCAAGGATACGATATCTTAATGGGGCATTGGTGATATTATCATCTGTTTCCTTCCAGTTAAGGTAGCCTGGGATGGGAGAGGGAAGGAAACTAATGTTTACTGAAAACCTACTTGGTGCCCCATTTTGGGTTCTTAGTAGCTCTTTGAGAGTACATGTAGCCTACTGTCTCCAGGAAGGACATAGAAATGAGGGACAGCTATGAGTACAGTTACGTCCACTGATCCCAAGGAAGGTGTGAGCCAAGTTGCTGAATTCATAGAAATGGTACATAGGGATGTGTTTAACAATTTTTTTGACCATGGGAGCACAAAGGGAAACAATTTGTGGAAAAAAATTCTTTAGTCAGGCTTTTACATGGATAGCATCATAAATACCTTGAACTGGGATTTCTTGGATTTCGAAGTTCGTGTATATTTAAATGAAAATAAAAAGAATCCTACAGACAAATGGTAGTGGCTTAATTTTAACTTGCAGGCAGGGCGCTGTGGCTCCCAGCACTTTGCGAAGCCAAGGCAGATGATTCACCTGAGGTCAGGAGTTCGAGACCAGCCTGGCCAATGTGATGAAACCCCATCTCTACTAAAAATACAAAAAATTAGCCGGGCATGGTGGTGTGCACCTGTAATCCCAGCTACTCAGGAGGCTGAGACAGGAGAATAGCTTGAACCCGGGAGGCAGAGGTTGCGGTGAGCTGAGATTGCGCCATTGCACTCCAACCTGGGCGACAGAGTGAAACTTCGTCTCCAAATAAATAAATAAATAAATAAATAACTTGCAAACCCCTTTCACACTCACGTATATCCCCTTAAATGATTATTCTATTATTTTTGTGTGTGCATGATGAGTAAGCTATTTTTATTTTATAATACTTACTTTAGACTCATGTATTACTAATCTCCATGATAAAATGTATCTTAATGTAAGATTTATCCTTATAGAGAGGTAAAACTTGATGTTTTCTATTTATTAAATGATACCTACTTTCCAGTTGAATTTGAGTTATTTAAGGAGAAAGGCATTTATTGACAGTTATTAAAATGATGTGCATGGATTGATTAGTTTACGTAAAACATATGTTTTAAGTGAAATTTTATATTTAGAATTCAAAATAGATTCATAGCTTAATGTTTTAAGATTTTTAAAATTTGTGTCTTAATGACTTATTAGTTCTAAATTATAGGAGGAAAGGCTTTTAGGCTTTCATTTGTATAAAATATTTATTTGTATAAATAAAAGCCTAAAACAGGCCTAAAATATTTACACAAATAAAAGCCTAAAATAATAATCCTCCAAAAATAATACATGATGGGTGTACAGTGTTATTCCCAATAAACATGAATATAATGGTCTCTGTATTTTCTCTTTTTCACATTGGTTTGTGAAGTGTTAGTTGATATCTTGATGTGCTGTTTGAACATTTGAACAGTCTGATAAAGGTAACTTACAGGTCAGAGAAATAATATTTTAAGGCAGACCTACAGAATTGCAATTTTTTATGCACCCAGTTAATATCTCAACCTCAGTGTTTTCTCTTAAACTTCAGATCTATCGTGTATATTTTAAATGTCACATGTCAGTAATTTAAACTACAAAACAAAAACTAACACAAGCTTGCAGTGTTCAGCTAGCTGTTAAATCATCTGAGTTTTAGGCCTCAAGCATGCTGTGATGTCATCTGCCCATGCTCGCTTCATATGGATTTAGAGTCTTGAAAGGGATTCTGTCCATAAATGGAGATTTTAAAATAAGGATTTTGCCTATTGATTAAAATAAAGTAGTGTGAAACAGATACCTGTTTCTTTCTTCTCTCCTCCCCTTCTCCATCCCTCTCCCCCTCCCCAAACCCCTCCTCCTCCCCACTTCCCTCTGTCACCCAGGCTGGAATGCAGTGGTGGAATCACAGTGGCCTCAACCTCCCAGGCTCAAGCAATCCTGCTGCCTCAGCCTCTGTAGTGGCTGGGACTACAGGAGTTTACCACCACACCTGGCTGACAGATACCTGTTTTTATTAGATTCCTGACTTTATCAATGGGACCTCCCTGAGTACCTTAAATAATCCCTGGAGTGGTGTCTCAACCCTGGGTTTGGAAACCTGGATTTTTTTTTATATATATATATATATATATATTTTTTTTTTTTTTTTTCTTTTCTTTTTTTTTCTTTTCTTTTTTTCTTTTGAGATGGAGCCTCACTCTGTTGCCCAGGCTGGAGTGCAGTGGCATGATCTCAGCTCACTGCAACCTCTGCCTCCCAGGTTCAGGCAGTTCTCCTGCCTCAGCCTCCTGAGTAACTAGGACTACAGGTGCGTGCCACCATGCCCAGCTAATTTTTTTTGGATTTTCAGTAGAGACGGATTTTCCATGTTAGCCAGGATGGTCTTGATCTCCTGACCTCGTGGTCCACCTGCCTCAGCCTCCCAAAGTGCTGGGATTACAGGCGAGAGCCACCACGCCCAGCCCCAGATTTTTAAAATACTACTAATAATATATTTTTGAGAACCTATTTCCAGAAACATACACAATAGAGTATTTTTAATCAGTAAAACAAAAACTCCCTTGGCAGCAAAATGCATAATACAGGATGCTTCACTTAATAGCTTTAACAGGGCCACAAGCACTTTATATAATGATAGAAATAAGTTGGTTTAATGAATTCTGAGTATTAAAAAAACACAAATATACTATTATGTTTGACTTGTAAGCTGGGAACAATAACATTGTAAACTAAGCATGACAAGTATTTTTTAAATATTTGATTATTTTGTGTTGATGTTACAAATTAAATAGCCTTTTTCTTATTTTTCTTGTTTTTCTTCTGCTTTAGCTACACAGTCTCACCAGTGGTATTCCTGGGGCCCACCTAATATGCAGTGTAGATTATGTGCAATTTGTTGGCTTTATTGGAAAAAATATGGAGGCTTGAAAATGCCCACCCAGTCAGAAGAAGAGAAGTTATCTCCTAGCCCAACTACAGAGGTACAGTAGTCTTTTTAGTGTTGAAAAATGTCCTGTTTTTAAGTGGCTTGATTATTCCTTGGAAACAGAAGTACAGTATAGGATAATTAAAAAATGAAGAAAGCTACCTTTGTAGGTAAACATAGCACTACAATATTCAGGGTAGGTGTGGAGAGAAGCAGGGAGAAATTAAATTTTATCAGATATTCAGAATAATGGTCTCAGACAAAAAAAAACAATGAATGTGGGAGATGTTAGCATAAGTAGAGAGCTTACAAATTAAATGTTTAATTGCTTTTGAAAACAGTTTGTGTAACCTTTACATTCTGTTGAAGGCGTGTCTTACTACATAAAGTCATAAATGCAAATTGAGCATTTTTTCTCCCTGTGGCTATTTTGGAGGGATAAGAAGTATGGACTGAATCTTGAGGTGAACAACAGTTTAAATGTGATTTTGGTAAAATCCTCATAGATTGAAGATGCCAACCATCTGTGTTTACCAGTGGGTGACGACTCTTTTTCAGTGCTGACAGGCTTTCAGGACTCCTTAATTTAAAAAAAAAAAAAAAAAAAAAAAAAGTGTAGTTAACCCCCCTTGGCAGTTTCTTACTACCTATTGTTAATGTTATTATGGATTCCTGTACAATAGTACAGTGTTCTCCACAGTTCCCTTCTCTACTCCCCACCTCTTTCCCAAAAGTGCACACTTTAATTCTTTTAGACGTAGTGCACCAAGTGATGTTATAGATGCTTCATGAAAGATTTAAAAGTTGCACTTTTCTTTTGAGCGTGATGCAAACAGTAATGCGTTTGGGCAAGTTCATTTCTTTGAGTGTTTGTTGTTTTCTGATTTTGCAGGACCCTCGTGTTAGAAGTCACGTATCCCGCCAGGCCATGCAGGGAATGCCAGTTAGAAATACTGGGAGTCCAAAGTCTGCAGTGAAGACCCGCCAAGCTTTCTTCCTTCATACTACATATTTCACAAAATTTGCTCGCCAGGTCTGCAAAAATACCCTCCGGCTACGGCAGGCAGCAAGACGGCCGTTTGTTGCTATTAATTATGCTGCCATTAGGGCAGAATGTAAGATGCTTTTAAATTCTTAACCTTATATGTTGTGCTTCTGACCATTTTCTCTTTTCTTCTCTTTCCTTTTTTTTTTGTTTGTTTGTTTGCAATAAACATAAGTTCTTGTGTACAGCCTTTTATTTGGTTTATTTTTTTAACATTGTTTTTGTGTGCTGCCATTTGTATCATGCCAACCTGAAAAAAAAAATCAAAACATTGAAACTTCTGTACTCTTTACCAGAGAGTAGTGCTTAGCAAAAGATTGGTGGGAGGTGATCCTATTCCGTGGGGTTTTGTGATGGAGTTGCCTACAGAGCCCTGTTGAAGCACTTTTACCTCTTAGGTAGTGCCACAATGTAACCCCTTAGGATGCTGTTATAATGAGACTCCATAATTGAGACAGTACAGTCCAGTCTTATGGATTCATTAGGTTTAAATAAAATTTGCCAATTTACACTAATTAGAGACCGTATGTCTTTGTAAATCTTGTTTTTCCCATGAACCTTTTACAATTGTCATACAACATTATGGAAATTCACCAGTGCTTCATAACAAATACTATATTTATTAGAAGGTCTAGCAAATTATAAGTAAACTTTAAACTGATTTCTGCGTGAATTTTCTGAAAGTACACATTTCGTTTTCTTAAGCTAGCATCTAAACATATGGTTGAGCAGGCTGTTTGTCCAGTTTGGTTTCCATTTCATGATCGTGTATCATATATATCACCACATAACATTTACATAACTTTTATTTTCAACACATTTGGTCTTGCTTATCTTTTTTATTTTTATTTTTGTTAGCACAGAGATCCTATGTATCCATGAATTGTAGATTGTTTTGTCATTACCATGTCTCTGACAATATGTGTATAATTAATATGTTCGCTCTGGAGTCACATTCCAGGCTAGCATGTTAGACCTGTGTGGCTTTTGTTCCTTAAGAGATGAGAAAACTTGCTGTTTGGCTTAACAGTTAGGAAATCTTAAAGCTATTCTAAGAATTCTCTTATTATGAAAAGCTCCCCTTTGATTTAAAGAGGATATCAATAAAAGGAACGATGACTAAAAAAACCATTTTTTGTTCCTAAAGGTAATTTTTAGGAGAATAGTTGAAAGGCTTTAAAACTTAAGTAATAGCTCTATAAGAAGAAAAATGCTTTGTAAAGGGAATTGAGGGCTGGGTGTGGTGGCTCATGCTTGTGATCCCAGTACTTTGGAAGGCCAAGGCGGGTGGATCACCTGAGGTCAGGAGTTCAAGACCAGCCTGGTCAACATGGTGAAACTCTGTCTCTACTAAATATACAAAAATTAGCCAGGCGTGGTAGCAGGCGCCTGTAATCCCAGCTGCTTGGGAGGCTGAGGCAGGAGAATTGCTTGAAACCAGGAGGTAGAGGTTGCAGTGAGCTGATATAGCACCATTGCACTCCAGCCTGGGCAACAAGAGCGAAACTTCGTCTCAAAAAAAAAAAAAGAAAGAAAGAAAAAAGACAAAATGGTAACAATGTCAGAGTCCCACGGAGGGGAAACTACTATATTAGATTCATGTATATTTGAGAGTTTAGGCTTATATTTAGGTTTTGTGCTAGCATTTGAGACCTCATGGACTTAGTTAACACTTTCCCATTTGGGGAATTGGAAATATTTATATTCTAAATTGTTCAGCTCATTTAAAACACATTTTTATATAATTTTTTAAATAAAAAGAATGGTGAAGGCCAGGCACGGTGGCTCGCGCCTGTAATCCCAGCACTTTGGGAGGCCTAAGTGGGCAGATCACCTGAGGTCAGGAGTTCGAGACCAGCCTGGCCAACATGGTGAAACCCCATCTCTACTAAAAATTCAAAAATTAGCCAGGCGTGGTGGCACATGCCTGTAATCCCAGCTGCTTGGAAGGCTGAGGCAAGAGAATCACTTGAACCTGGGAGGCAGAGGTTGCAGTGAGCCGAGATCACGCCACTGCACTTCAGCCTGGGAGACACAGTGAGACTCTGCATAAAAAAATAATTAAAAAGTGAAACATTTAAGAATGAAAATGAATGAGACTTTTCCCTTAAAATGGGTAGGGATCCAGTATCATCTTTGTCCTAGGAGTAGAAGAGAAACCATCACCAACTCAGTTGGCTGCTGAGGAAGCTCTGTTTCCCCAGGGCTTGTGTGTTAATTTTCAGTTAATTTGCACATTATCTTTGTTTTGCTTATTCTTCAATGAAGTATATTTTTCTTTTATCTCATTCTAATTTTTTTCTCAACTGATGGGCCATGCAGCTAAAAGGGATCATAATTAAGTTATCTGTATTTTATTTCTATAAGCATATAGATTATAGTAATAATAAAAGAGCAGTCATTTATCTGGATGAAATTCAGAGAGCATATGTTATTTTGTTTTGTATTTAGCTTCACCAGTCATTGAGTTTTACATAATCAGATTCTCAAATAATTTTACCTTAAGATTTAAAATGAGTGTTTCAGCAGCCATCTACTCATTTTTTTTTTCAGACAAGCAATTAATGAACTTTTCCTAACATCTAATTGATTATGCTATCATCTCTTCTGTTCTTGTACTTACCTTGTTACAACCTCTTCAGCAGATGTCTTGATCTTGGCTTGTTAGGGTGATTAGGTATTAATAACCTGATGTCCATAGGCAACCATGTCTGTGGTCTACTGGGAGTGTATAGGAGAGTGTGTGTGTGTGTGTTTTCCAGTAAGTTTTCCTTAGTTTCTCAAAGGCAGTGTTAGGCTCTCCTCCACCCTGCAGAAAGTTAAGAATCACTGTGATGCAGTGTGAATGTACTTTCAGATAAGGCAGAAGATTGTTATTCTCAAAATATTGATGGATCAAGAGTTCTCATTAATGCATTTTAGAATAATTTATTATTTTGGGAAAGTAATTCTTCCCTGTGGGCTTGAGACTCTTCCAAGCACTGTAGATGTTGAGCTCTTCGATTGTCTCTGGCCATGGCAGCACCATCACAGCCAGTGTCATAGTCAGTTTATGGGATGACACTGCATAAAAGTGAAGAAATGGGAGCTTTTTAAACCTGGATTAAAGCATACAGTAAAAACAGAAAAGGTCTTTGCAGATTCATAAAATATCTCAAAGAATATGTAAATAGTAATGACATCTGAGGGAAGGGAAACTGGGAGGCTGAGGGAAAGGGGTGGGAAGATTTACCACTCCTCATCCATACATAGGATTTTTTTTTTTTTTTTTTTTTTTTTTTTTAAGAGACAGGGTCTTGCTCTGTTGCCCAGGCTCTGGAGTGCAGTGGCACCATCATAGCTCAGTGCAGCCTTGAACTCTGGGGCCCAAGTGATCCTCTTACCTTCTGAGTAGGTGGGACTAGTGTGGCCCACCATATCTGGTTAGTTAATTTTTTTTTTTTTTAGAGATGGGGCCTCACTATGAAAAATGTATTTTTTAAACCAATTTCCCCAAATACCTAAATATTATTTTAATAATAGATCTTTATATGTGAATATATAAATCCATGCCAAAAGTTACTAACATTAATAAAATACTTGAGCCAGTTCTACCATGTAGATAGTGCTTATTAAAAATGGATTGGTAGACCAAAATCCTTCATTGCATAAGGAAACCTACTGTGTTCTTAAGATTTGTGGCCCAACAGCAAGGTTATAAAATACCAAGTTTGGACATCGTGCTCACTTCAGCAGCATATATACTAAAAATTGGAATGATACAGAGAAGATTATCATGGCCCTGAGCATGGATGACCACACAAATTAGTGAAGTGTTCCATATTTTATTTAAAAAAAAAAAAAAAAGCCATATTTTATTTTTTGCCTCTTAAGAACCTTCCCCCTAGTAAAAAAGCTATGTGTGGGAGAATGACATTCCTCTGCTATTGCCATCAGACATTATTTCAGAGACTTCACCAAAGATCTACAGAATTATCCAAACACCTGATACACATAGGATTATCGCCACTTGAGACTCAGGATCCTCACAGACTGAGGTTAAATAGAAGTAGGTTAACTAGCAACATTCCAAAGATGAAACTAAAGTGCCTGGAAAAGTAAATCTGGATGATTTGCCTGGCACCTTGGTGGCTTGCAGAGAGTGAAGTGGTTTGGGCTGATAACGCACCAGACTTGAATGGGCCACAGTGTTCCCCCGTATGAGGTTATTTGGGAGGAGCCTGAAGCTATTTTTCTGTTTGAAGATGCTAATTCGACTTTGGGGGTAGCTCAAGACCCCATTTCATGAAAAATTTATGAGATTTTTCTAGAGATTTCTCAGCTAAAGTTAATGATTGTATAAGCATTCCTGAAATTTTAAGCTTGAAACATGACAGAATAGTTGGTTTGCTTCTTTTGGTATTTTTGGTAGAGAGTTTAAAATTTTTTTTTAGTCTGTGCCTTGTGGTATAAGACGAGGAGTTTATTTTTAATAAAAATTTGGTTTTGAATGGATACTGAACATTTTTTTTGAAAGGTACAAAAGTGGTTACAAATCTCATCACGTTTCTCATTCCTATTTTACCCCATTCAGTGATAACCATTATCATTGTTGCCTTAAGTATCCAGAAGTATTCTGTGCATCTATAAGAATCTAAGTAGGTTTATTCTTTGTTTCTATATGATGTTAACATACTGTCTATATTGCTCTGCCCCTTGCTTTTTACTTAACATACCATGCCACTGCATTGAGAACTGCCTCCTTTTTGTGTCAGCTGCATAATCTATTTTGTTGTACTACACCTAGTTCCCTATTAAAAGCTTTTAAGTTATTTTCAGTCATTTTCTATCATAAATAATGTTGCAACAAATGTCCTTATGCAGATATCATTTCATACTGATGGATAAAATGGGAATGTGCCTTACAAGATAGCTCCCTAAAAGTTAAAGTTGGGACCAAGGAGCATACATTTTGAATTTTGGTGTAGTTTTATTGCCGTTAGAAAAACTGCAATTCACAGTCCCACTCACAACATCTAGACAATTCCTATTTCTCTAGAATTTTGCTGGCAGTGTTACCCATCTTTGAAACCTGTGACTAGTTGACAGATGACATGTTATATTAGCTTGCATTTCTCGTTTTGGATGAGATAGAAATCTTTGCTTGTATTTGAAAACCATTTATCTCCTTTTCTGTCAACTGTTTTTCCCCTGGCCAGTTTTCTATTGGTGGTATTACTGACTTGTGGGAACTTTTTATATTTTAACAAAGTTAGTTCTTAATCTGTGATATGTGATACAAATAGTTCCTCGTTTGCTGTTTGACTTTGTTTATGATGTATTTGCCAAGCAGATTTTTTTTTTAAAAAGACATATTAATACTTGAATTTATAAAAAAAATTAATCGGTTTTGTGGCTTCTTTAAAAATACCTTTCCAGTTCTAGAAGCAAACTCTACTGATAGTTTTATCTTGACAGGGGTCTTGAATGCACATGTGGGATATTTTTGTGAATTCTGTGTGTATATTGCAGGGTTTCTATCTCACTGCCCCCAGTATTTCCAAAACATTACAGAAAAATAAGCATGATTTTCAACAAAAGTAATAGTGTATTTCTTTTCTTTTCTTTTTTTGAGACGGAGTTTTGCTCTTGTGGCCCAGGTTGGAGTGCAATGGCAAGATCTCCGCTCCCCTCAGACTCCTGCTCCCAGGTTCAAGCCATTCTCCTGCCTCAGCCTCCCAAGTAGCTGGGATTACAGGCATGCCATGCGCCACCATGGCCAGCTACTTTTGTGTTTTTAGTAGAGACAAGGTTTCTCTATGTTGGTCAGGCTGGTCTCGAACTCCCAACCTCAGGTGATCCGCCCACCTTGGCCTCGCAAACTGCTGAGATTACAGGCATGAGCCACCGCACCCGGCATAATAATGTATTTCTAGGTTAACCCCAAGGAAATATAGATCATCCTCTAGGACAGTGGTCCCCAACCTTTTTGGCACCAGGGACCGGTTTCATGGAAGACAATTTTTTCACAAACTGGGTGGTGGGGGCGGGGATGGTTTTGGGATGAAACTGTTCCAACTTCGATCATCAGGCATTAGTTAGAATCTCATAAGGAGAAGGCAACCTAGATCCCTCCAGTGGCGGTTCACAATAGGGTTTGCGCTCCTGTGAGAATCTAATGCTGCTGACCTGACAGGAGGCGGAGCTCAGGCAGTATTGCTCACCTGTTGTCCCGCCCGGTTCCTGACTTGCTACCACTAGTACTGGTCTGAGGCCTGGGGCTTGGGGACCCCTGCTCTAGGAAATTAAAGATGTATTCCTTGTGACCAGTCAAGTGACCTGAGTGAGATACAGATGTTCTCTCTGGACAGGTTTTGATTCCTTCTGGGTTCTTTGGGCATTTCTCAGATTGCTTTCATTATCTGTGCAGTTCAAATGTGTATTTCTATGTTGAAGTGGAGTTAGGTGAGTAGTTTGGGAGCAAGGACTGGCTGACAAGTGGCACCACTGTTGGCCTGGCATTGAGTGCAGCCCAGCATTCCTTCTAACCAACTTAAGTGTGGGCCAGACAATCCTGCTTATGGCTATTTCCTCAGGGCCAACCGTATTTTTCCTACTGAATGGCTACAACTTTTCTTATGTTGAAGAGTGACTAAGGCAGTCCTAGAATCTTTTCACTGTAATTTTTTCACAGTTGAGACATAATTCTTGCCACCAACTACTTTTTTTTTTTTTTTTTTTTTTTTGAGACAGGGTCTTGTTCTGTCACCCAGCCTGGAGTGCAGTGGCGTGATCATGGCTCACTATAGCCTCTTAACTCAAGGGATCCTCCCTCCTCCTCCTCTTGAGTAGCTGGAACTTTCTGTAAAATATAATGAGGATTAGTGAAATATGCATCTTTCTAAAAAGCTTTGATCTCCCGCTCAGAGATACCCTGTAATGCAAATTGTCACTTGGAACATCACATAATTAATCCTACTATTTTTAATGAGAAATTAGAAGCAAATATAGTTTAAAATGAAACTTCTTTGGGAATTGTGTTGATGACCTCTCTGATGGATTTGTTGATAAGAGCCATCAATGTCTACCAATTGCTGCCATATAGGCAGTTTTCCTTTGGGCCGTATAGACTGGAATAAAAAGCAAATCTTATTACTAGTAATACAGTGATTGCCTTTGTCAAGACATTGAGGAAATAACCAAGATGACTCATTCCAGCTTTATTTTATTAATAGAGAAGAAAGAAAAATTTGTCTTGTCCTCATCCCAAATATAGCTTGAATTTCAGGTGAATCAGTAGTATTAGCAAGAAATTATGTAGTGTTAACTCAGTGGTTTGGCAGGCATTTGATCCTTACAGGGTTTGGGTTGCTTTCCAGTGTTTAGATTACTCTTCCACAATATGTTCATTATATTTCCACCTGTATCTTCACTATTATTCTACATTAGGTGAAAAGCTTCATAGCTTAGTAATTTATTTTTTCTCATGGAAATCAACTGAATAGGAAGAAAAGAAATTGGATCATTTATACTTGTCAGTGGTTGCATAATAATTAGCTGATATCTAGGGGCTATATATTCAGATTCCTGATTGTTTTAGGCTCTCTGCAGTATGTGCTTTGTCTATTTTAATGTTTTCAAACTTATTTTTTTAACGTTTAAGTTCAGGGGTACATGTGCAGGTTTGTTATATAGGTAAACTTGTGTCAAGGGAGTTTGTTGTACAGATTATTTCGTCATCCAATTATTAAGCCTAGTACCCATTAGTTATTCTTCCTGATCCTCTTCCTCCTCTCACCCTCCACCCTCCAATAGGCCCCAGTGTCTGTTGCTCCCCTCTGTGCGTCCATGAGTTCTCATCATTTAGCTCCGACTTATAAGTGCGAACATGCAGTATTTGGTTTTCTGTTACTGTATTAGTTTGCTAAGGATAGTGACCTCCAGCTCCATCCATGTTCCTGCAAAGGACATGATATCATTCTTTTTTTCTGGCTGCATAGTGTTCCATGGTGTACATGTACCACATTTTCTTTATTCAGTCTATCATTGATGGATATTTAGATTGATTCCATGTCTTCACTATTGTGAGTAGTGTTGCAATGAACATATACATGCATGTGTCTTTATGATAGAATGATTTATATTCCTTTGGGTTGGGTGATAGTCCTGTTTTCAGCTCTTTGAGGAATCACCACACTGTTTTCCACATGGTTGAACTAATTTACACTCCCATCAACCGTGTATAGCATTTCTTTTTCTCCGCAACCTCTGTTTTCTCTGCCATCATCTGTTATTTTTTGACTTTTTAATGATAGCCATTCTCACTAGTGTGAGATGGTATCTCATTGTGTTTTTTTTTAACCACAACGAGAATTTTTTTTTAATGCTCTTTTCCATCTTCTGTTTAATAATTTTCCAAACAGTTTGTTTTGTGAAAGGGCTAGAGCTCATAAAAACTTAATTTTTACTTAAAATTATTTGAAGTTCCAGACTTGCACATTTTAACTCTAGTAGAGCAAATAATTCCTATGGATATCAAAGGAAATTCCGTATGTGTATGCCCAGAAATGTCTCCATTTGCAAAAGGAAAAATTCTTCAGTAAATCAGAAAACCTGTAGGACATTTTTGTCAAATATTTGAAGGTGGGGAAAAGGCGTAAACATAGTAGAATCAAACAAGTTAAAGTGATTCTGTTAATATTTATGACAATATTAAAGTGTTTCAGTACACGTTTTGTCCCTTTGTCTTGCACATCTGCTCTTCCAAGTGACAACTAATTAAAACACAGAATGTTTGTATTGTATGCTTTAATTTTCTTTGTCTGAAAGTGTCTTACAATAGGGTATAATGAGCATCATGAAAACTTTGATTAGCTAATACCCATCCTCACAGTTTCTTATTATTCTGACTGTTGGATGAAATACTCTGCACACAGGTAGCCTTTTAAATCTCAGCACCAATGACATAGCTTGATCAGGGGTAGAAAACCAGTGATAAAACCAAATGGCCCATTATTACTCTTGCAAATCCCTAGTCTAACAATTGAGTTTCGCCAAGATGAGTTAAGCCTTCACGTGGGGATGGGATGGCCAAGTATGGCCCACCTAGGTCAGAGATGGCCAAGTTTGTTGCCTTTAGCAGCTGTCATTTATCTTCCATGTCAAATCAATCTTACATTAAGACTGATTCCACCTTGCGCTTTACAGCCATTATTTCTGCTATAATACAGAAATGCCATGGCTAGAAATGAAGCATATTTCTGAGATGGGCACACGCAATAAAAAAGTGTGAGTGTGTTGGATGTGCATTAGCTATACCCATGTGGGGCTTTAAAGTGCGTGTTTTCTATATTGCTCTGGTACCTTTTTTTTCTTTTGCTTTATTTCTCAGGGGTTAATGAGTTGTTTTGGTAGCCCATGAAAACATCACATGGTTATTGTAAGCATGACCTAGATAATGGTGGTAATGTCGTTGAAGAGTGCTGTCTGTATCTCTTGCATGTAAATTGTTATTATTATTATTATTGAGATGGAGTTTCGCTCTTGTTGCCCGGGCTGGAGTGCAGTGGCACGATCTTGGCTTACCGCAACATCCACCTCCTGGGTTCAAGCAATTCTCCTGCCTCAGCCTCCCAAGTAGCTGGGATTACAGGCATGTGCCACCATGCCCAGCTAATTTTGTGTTTTAGTAGAGACGGGGTTTCTCCATGTTGGTCAGGCTGGTCTCGAACTCCCAACCTCAAGTGATCCACCCGCCTTGGCCTCCCAAAGTGCTGGGATTACAGGCGTGAGCAGGTGGGCAGATCACAAGGTTAGAAGTTCGAGACCAGCCTGACCAACATGGTGAAACCCTGTCTCTACTAAAAACACAAAAATTAGCCCCTCATGGTGGTGCTTACCTGTAATCCCAGCTACTCAAGAGGCTGAGGCAGGAGAATTGCTTGAACCCGGGAGGTGGAGGTTGCAGTGAGCTGAGACCACGCTGTTGCACTCCAGCCTGGGTGGCAGAGCGAGACTCCGTCTCAAAATACTACTACTAAAAATTACATGTTATTTTATATAAATCCCATTTAGAAATTGGGAACCAGAACTAGAAACCGTTTTCTCAGGCCCAAAAGGAAATTATGTAGGAATCTGGTGGCTATTTTGTATTGTTTTCTACTTGTACCTTTATTTCTGTGGTGCGTGTAGTCTGGCTAGAGAAATCTGTTTCATTGGTTATCTCCATGTTTCTTTCTCTCCTCAGATGCAGACAGACATGCTGAACTATCCGGAAGTCCACTGAAAAGCAAAAGCACTAGGAAACCTTTGGCATGTATCATTGGGTATTTAGGTGGGTATTTTCTAATAGAGGAAAATTTCAAAGAGCAATTTCTGAATATTATAGGTATTTGGCCATTCTAAATGACATACCTAAACTAATTCAGGCCCTTCAAATAGCTGGAATTGGATACCTTTATCTATATAGTCAGTTTATTTTGTTTCAGAAAGTTTTATTACCAACACACACAACACACACACACACACACAGAGTTATGGTATATATTTACTTTTTCCAAAAAGCCATCAAATAAAAATGTAATGTATATTCATTCATAAATAAGTGAAAAAGAAAATAAAAAGCATTCAATTAGTACTTATGATGAATAGTCTTTAGATTCTTCTTCAGATCCTTCCCCTGTTTCTAACTCACCTCACCTCTTTTTAAATAGAGAATTGATTTACTTATTAAAATGAGATCAAACTGGTTTATAACTTAAAATAATTATTGGTTTTAATTTTTTATTTTATTTGTTTTTTGTAGAGACAGGGTCTCGCTATGTTGCCCAAGCTAGTCTCAAACTCCTGGCCTCAAGCGATCTTCCTGCCTTGACTTCCCAAAGTGCTGGGATTACAGATGTGAGCCACTGTGCCAAGCCTAAAATATTTATAGTTTGGTGTGCTTAAGGCGACTTTGAAGAGGAGGCATGTATTGCTTTCTGGTTTTTATCATGCCGTCTGACTTGGCAGTCTCCAAAGATGATGGCTCCATTTTTATGTTGAAATATCACAATTAAGAATAGTATAAAAAATTACTATGCAATAATCTTTTTGTTTAAACAAAGTTTTAAGAGAACTTACAAAATAATGGTTTTCCACATACCTAGAAGCAAGAATGGCATGTTTTTGTGCTTCTCATAGTTCTTTTTCAGTAAAGTGAAATATGTACTCAGAGTTGCTTTGACAGAAAGATTTATAATTATGAAATATTCAGACTACAGACATCAACTCTTTTAAAAATCAATTGAATTTGGTATATTATCTAGTCCTTACCCGAATGTTCCAGGAGTCAGAGGCTCAAAGCTTCTTCTTTGATATTACTCTACTATCTTATTTCTTGCTTTCTTTCTTTCCTTCTTTCTTTCTTTTTTTTTTTTTTTTTTTTTTTTTTTTTTTTGAGATGGAATCTCACTCTGTTGCCCAGGCTGGAGTGCAGTGGTGCAATCTCAGTCACTGCAAGCTCCACCTCCCGGGTTGACACCATTCTGCTGCCTCAGCTTCCTGAATAGCTGGGACTACAGGCACCCACCACCACACCCAGCTAATTTTTGTATTTTTAGTAGAGATGAGGTTTCACCTTGTTAGGATGGTCTTGATCTCCTGACCTCATGATCCACCCGCCTCAGCCTCCCAATGTGCTGGGATTACAGGCATGAGCCACCGCGCCCAGCCATTTCTTGCTTTATTTTTCAGGGGTTAAAGAGTTGTTTTGATATCCCCTGAAAATGTCACATGGTTATTGTAGGCATGACCTAGGTAATGGTGGTAATGTCCTTGAAGAGTGCTGTCTGTATTCCCTGGCAGAACTGACTCCTAGATGCCCCTTCTCACTTTGCATGGAAAAGTTCCTGATCACAAAAAAACAGAATAGGCCAGGCGTGGTGGCTCATGCCTGTAATCTCAGCACTTTGAGAGGCAGGCAGATTGCTTGATTCTAAGAGTTTGAGCCTGGGCAACATAGCAAAACCCTGTCTCTACCAAAAATACAAATATTAGGCAGGTGTGGTAGTGCATGCCTGTGGTCCCAACTACTCAGGAGGCTGAGGTGGGAGGATCAATCGCTTGAGCCCAGGAGGCAGAGGTTGCAGTGAATTGAGATTGTGCCACCACACTCCAACCCAAGCGACCAGTTGAGACCCTGTCTCAAAAAAAAAAAAAAAAAAAA
>NW_012101921.1:2302524-2331595 GCF_000951045.1 Mandrillus leucophaeus
AAAAAAAAAAAAAAGAAAGAAAAAGAAAAACAGGAAAAGCATATTCTCCTCCCTCACAAGGCCAAGAGAACCAGATGAACAAAGGCTTCATTCACTGAGTCCAAGGACTTGAAAGCAGCTTGTCTGGTGTGGATGGAGCATAGGCTGTGGAGGTTAAATGAAACGCAAGGCTGACAAACTTGTCCTGTCATGTTGGAGAAAAAAAAAATCACTTTTTTGGGTGGCAGTATTTAAGCCATTTCTAAATTTTGGCAAATATGGGGACTTTAACCAGAGATGTAGTAATTCTAACAATTCCAATGGCTTTTCCTAAATTCCAGTAAATAAGGGCGATATCTCAGCCCTTACCTTCAGTGAAAGGGTGAGAAGGCAGGATGGCTTGTGTGTAGTTAGCCAGCTGCATGATGACTGAGAATCGGTGAGCTGGTTAAGCTTTAGAAAAAGGCTGCCCAGCTTTAGTAGTAAACTGAGGTTCTTAAATCCAGTGCCTACAGTGTTACGGTTTCTGTCCATCTACAATAAGAGCAAGTAGTTCTGGGCTGTATGGCTAACAACAATATACTTTTGTTAAACATGCATATACCAGTTTTGTGATATATCCTTAGATAAAGCATTTCATCTACCTCTTGACTATTGGACTTTGATTTCAGGTTTCATCTATATCAAAATGTTCTAGGCTGCAAGTAATTGATCCTGGTCCCATACTCTGTCTGGTTACAGAGCCAGAGGAGGAATCTTGTTTTTCAGAAAGCTCACATACCTGACATGGTGCCTGGTTTGACAGAGCACAGAGGTGTTTTACCCTCTTCGCCCCAAGGCTACCTCTCCAGATAGCCTTTTGATGTCTAATATCTTGAGGAGTCAGATGCCTTATTCCCTTAGTAAATCACATGTTGTATGTGACCTTCTGAAGTGGCTTTTTGTTTTGTTTTTGCTTGTATTTGCAACCCGAGGCTCAGAGCCCCAGCCAGCAGGGGAAAACCCAGCTTACTTGATAAGCAAAGCCATGGCAACACCACTTGAAGCTGACTCATTATGCAAGTCCTTGGCTGGCTCAGGAGGAACTGACTCTCAGCTCATTAAGTAATAAGATGTGTGCCTATTAGCCAATGTAAGTGCACATAGATTTTTAATATCATGTTCTGAATTGAAAAACCTTTTTCCCCCCATCAGAGATCCATCCTGCAAAGAAACCTAATGTAATTCGATCTACACCAAGCCTGCAAACCCCAACTACCAAGCGGATGCTAACAACTCCAAATCACACATCTCTGAGCATTCTGGGGAAAAGAAACTATAGTCATCACAATGGTCTGGATGGTATGTAAGCCCAGGAATTCTGGAGGCTGTTCTGACAGAGTGCCTCCACACTCAGACATGTGTCTGCCACATCCAAGAATATATTATAAATATGTTCTTGTGCTCCATGATTGAAGTATGTGGTTGAGGAATAAGGGGGAATATGGCCATATGCCACATTTTGCCAAGGGATAGTTCTCCATCCCATCAGGAGGTACCTATTTGCTCCCATCTCCTGTTAGGAGGCGTTTTTGGAGATGAAATCTGTATTTAGCAGATTGCTTCTGCTGGGTAATAATGTTCTTGTTGTGATGCGTACTCACTGCTCATTTAAGTTTTCTTGAGCAGAAGGGATTATTTTGCCTTATGTCTGAGACATCAGTGTTCTCTGGGGGTTCTTCAGTGTTCCATGGGTCATTCTGAATTTGGCATTTGTCACTTCTTTTACCTTATAAATGTTTTTAATTGCTCAAGAGTGCTACATGTCATGAAAGGAATTGCCTGGGTGATGTCCTAAATACAGAAATAATTATTTGCTTGAAATGGAAAAATAGAAATATCACCTCTTATCCAAAGTACTTCTCTTGGGCTTGGCCATATAATGACTCTCCAGGTGGAATTGAATTATCTTCCCATTTGGACTATAAACACAACCATAATAAATCATCCAGGCAGTATATATTGTTCATTTCAGTAGTTCTGGACTTTGAAACTGTCTTTATTGTTTAAATGTTGGCATTTATTTATGAATAAAACTCTCTCCAGGCTTTTCATGCCTCTGGAACTCTAAATTCCTTACGTGACAGTAAATTATTTATAATGAGGCCCCAGAGCAAGGATGTGGAATAAACCTTCTAATAATAATTTCCTATGGTTGTTTTTCTCCATTATGACTTTTGATGTTCACAATAATGTCAAAAATGTGTAAAACAGTGAGGGCGAGGAATTGAGTTTGCATTTATAGGTTATCAATGTGTTAAGATATGGTTTTCAATAATTTAACTACCCAGAAGTCTTACAGAAACACTTCCTTGCTAATGAGAACATTGGCCATCCTTGACACAATATGCCTGATGTCTAGACAGCGGAAAGAGTGTGTCAAAATGTGAAGATTGGATGTACTTCTTTTCAGCCTTTTCTTGCCCATAACCTTTAGATTCAGGCTTGAATGTAATCTAGAATCTCTCTTTTCCATTATACCACCTCCCTGGCCTTTCTAGGCATATAATCTTGCTGTAGAAAGTATAAAGTAAGTCCTGAAACACACACACACACACACACACACACACACACACACACACACACGTATATATTCTTTTCGGTAAAAAGACTGTCATTGTGGGCCAGGTCTGGTGGCTTATGTCTGTAATCCCAACACGTTGGGAGGCTGAGGCAGGAGGATCGTTTTTGTAGAGACAAGGTCTCTCTATGTTGCCCAGGCTGGTCTCTACAAAAAGTTTAAAAATTATCTAGTGGCGCATGTCTGTAGTCCCAGCTACTAGGAGGATCGCTTGAGCCCAGGAGGTCGAGGCTACAGTGAGCTCTGATCGTGCCACTGCACTCTAGCCAGGATGACAGAGACCCCATCACACACACACACACACACACACACACACACACACACACACACACACACACACACGACTGTCACTGTGACCGACGTTAGCATAGCAGCTTTCTGGTATCTTCTTTCACTTACACTCTGTGGTCATTCTGGATCCCAGTCATGGCCTGCAATACCTCTTCTGTTGCCGTTTCCTCAGTATCACAGGTACCTGTTTTTCCGGAATTTATTTAAAATGTCACTTTGTAGTGTTCCCTCTCTAGGGCTGCTTTGTTTCATTTCCCTCTGAATGAGTGCTGCCACAGAGTCATTACTTCTCTGCTCTGAACAGAAGGAATAGCAGGGCACACAGTGAATCCTTGGTTTTTTGTAGACAGAGACCTTCAGCCTTTTTGGGGGAAAGACCCATCTTATCTTCTGAAGAGACTTAGCTGCTGAAACACTTCCTTTTTTAAGACCCATTTGTATTTGCTCTCCTGTCATGGGATGGAGAGGAAGGCTGATGACATGTGCCTGGCACTGTGTTAACTCCCTTACTGAGTTCTTTCATTTAATTCACATGACAGGAAGTTCTGGGAGGTTAGGGAATTTGTTTTATACATCATTGTATCTCTATGCTTAGCATAGTACCTGGTACTTAGTAGATTCTCAATATTTGTTAATTGTATCAATGGAAATGATTGAGAAAAATGAGACCTAGAGAAGTGAATTAAATTTTCCAAAGTTACCAGGCACTGCAGAGACGAATTGAGATTCCTACTCAGATGTGACTGATTTCAGAATCTTCCCGTTTAACCACTGTTATGAATGAAATCGTGGCTCTCAAATGTGCTGTATTAGGTTCTATCAGCAAAGTAGAAACTACATAAGTTATTTCAACAGCTAATTTCATAAAAGAAATCAATATGATGAATATTGGAGGGCAGAATAAATCAACAGAGAACATGGGGCGGGGGCACAGGAAACAGCCACCATTCTCAGGGTTGGGAGAGCACAAGGAAGAAGCTGGGCTTATCACAACCCAGAAGCACAAGGAGGGCCTCAGAGCCAGAACCCAACCTGGAGGAGAGGGCACTGCCCTGCCAGTGCAGGTACCTCTCAGGAGGTGGGATGAGGTGGTTCTGGGACAAGCTGCTGCACCTACCTGGAGGGACACTGACAGGAGCAGGACTGAGCAGGTCCTACCTCCCTGCTCCAGCATTGCAGGATCCCTCTAGCGCCCTGCTGGTGTGACACAGAGCCAGACAACAAAGGGGAAGTGTGCTTGTAGAGTCCCCCCAGCCCCAGCATCATGGAGCTGAGAAACCAGAGTGTAACAGAGGCACACGTGTTAGAAAGTGCCCACGTTCTTGCTTACAAATGGACCTTTTCATTGGGATAATGGGCCTGTTTCCTATTTCCACAGGGTATAGGATCCTGATTAATCAGAGTTTCCAAGATGAACTCAAAGTACTGGAAATAATGTTCTACTAATAGTTTTCATGAGATAGTTATTACCATTATATACTGAAATAGATAGATACAAACTCATGGGAAAGCCTTGTTCTGTGTGATCCAATAATAAAATCAATTAGCATTGCTACTTAATTATCAACGTGTCAGACAAATGAGCATACCAAACAGAATGTTATGGGCAGAAGAAATTGAATTGGAAACAAAACCTGGGGCTGCTGAGATGTTTAGGCCTCTTAGTTTTAGGGCTGCCTGCCCACTTCAGTGGCTTGTCTCCTCTACTCACCCTCTACCTTTGCATTGCAGGTTCTTGATGATGGGAAAGGAGTCTGTGAATTTGGGCTAGCAGAAAGGATTTTGCTTGGCATTAGAAAAAAAAAGATGGACAGCTTCTTATTTCCTCTCCGAAAATCACTGTCTTTCCTGGCCCTGATAGAGACCTTTTAAAGAAAGGCCTTGGTATGGACTGGGTGCAGATAGTCAGAACTCTGTATGCTCTATTAAGGAAACTCCAGGGCCACACACAGGCCCTGTGACCAATCTAATAGAACCTAAACTCCAAAGGTGAAGATGAAATATATATACATAGGGGGAGTGGTGGCTTGCACTGGTAATCCCAGCTACTCTGGAGGCCAAAGCAGGAGGCTCACTTGAGCCCAGAATTTGAGACCAGCCTAGGTAACATAGTGAGACCCCAACTCTAAAAAAATTTTTGTTTTAAATTAGCTGGGTGTAGTGGCATGCATCTACAGTTCTAGCTACTTGCGGGCAGGGCTGAGGCAGAAGGATTGCTTGAGCCCAGGAGGTCGAGGCTGCAGTGAGCTGTGATTGTATCACTGTACTCCAGCCTGGGTTACAGAGTGAGATCCTGTCTCTTAAAAAAAAAAAAAAAAGGAAAGAAAGAAAGAAATCTGCATACACAAGAAGCCTCAGTGCTCAGTGCAGGGAGTCAGTAATGATAGAATAAAGGTTCAAAATTAGAGATCTGCACAGTGCCTTGCCAGTCTCTCTATACTTCAACCTTTCTCTGTAGGATGTTGGTCCAGCAGTGTGCCGTATGCTGTCATTGTGGTTTCCAGTCCCATCTCCTCCATTTCCTCCACTGTGGACATTTTTACTGCTAGCAAACCAGGTATCACCTACTGTGTTTGCCCTACTTGGTTAACTCCAAGTGGCTGTGAGTAGGTGAGGGCCTAGGCCAGCAGGGATAGAAGAGCCATTACTGGAAAACCTTTCCATGTCAGAAAACCCCAAAGAGAGGGCAGCAGGGGAGACAGAACTTGTCTGTGCCATGGGGGGAAAAAGGGGAATCTGAGTGTTTGGAATCAGATAGGATGAATTCCTTACTCCTCTGATTGCTTCTTGTGTGACCTTGGGTGAATCACATGGTTTTTTTTGTATGAGTTTTCTCCTCTATAGATCTGTAGAATACAGATGACATTTGCCTTACAGAATTGATCTTATGATTGAAAATTTTCATGTACTTTATTTTTTTATTTTTAATTTTTTGTGGATACATAGCAGATGTGTGTATTTATGGGATACATGAAATATTTTGATACAGGCATGTAATGCTTAATAATCACATGAGGGTAAATGGGTTATCCATCACCTAAAGCATTTATTCTTTCTTTGTGTCTCAGACAGTGCAATTTTACTCTTTTAGTTATTTTTAAATGTTCAATAAATTATTGTTGCTGTAGTCACCCTGTTAGCTATCAAATACATCTTATTCATTCTAACTATATTTTCATACCCATTATCATACCCCCCACCACTGTCCTTCCTAGCTTCTGATAACCACCATTCTACTCTCTATCTCCATGAGTTCAGTTATTTTAATTTTTAGTACAAGTAAGTGAGAATGCACAGTTTGTCTTTCTGTGCATGTCTTATTTCACTTAACGTAATGTCCTCCAGCTTCATCTGTGTTGTTGCAAATGACAGGATTTCATTCTTTTTTGTCTGAATAGTACTCCATTGTGTATATGTACCACAGTTTCTTTATCAATTTGTCTGTTGATGGACACTTAGGTTGCTTCCAAATCTTGGCTACTGTGAATAGTACTTCTGTAAATATGGGAGTGCAGATATCTCTTCCATATGCTGATTTCATTTCTTTTGGTATATAACAGCAGGATTGCTGGATCATATGGTAGTTCTATTTTTAGTTTTTTGAGGATCCTCCAAACTGTTCTCATAGTAGTTGTACTAATTTACATTCCCACCAACAATGTATGAGGGTTCCTACCAACAGTGTATAAGAGTTCACTTTTCTCCACATCTTTGCCAGCATTCGTTATTGCGTGTCTTTTGGATAAGAGCTATTTTAACTGGGGCTAAATGATATCTCATTGTAGTTTTGATTTGCATTTCTCTGATGATCGGTAATGTTGAACACCTTTGCAAATGTCTGTTTGCCATTTGTATGTCTTCTTTTGAGAAATATCTTTTCACATCTTTTGCCCATTTTTAATCAGATTATTTGATTGTTTTCCTATTGAGTTGTTTGAGCTCCTTGTATATTCTAGTTATTAATCCCTAGTCAGATGGATAGCAGATATTTTCTCCCATTCCGTGCATTGTGTCTTCACTTTGTTGACTGTTTCCTTTGTTGTGCAAAAGCTTTTTAACTTGATATGATCTCATTTGTCTATTTTTGCTTTGGTTGCCTGTGCCTGTGGATATTACTCAATACATATTTGCCCAGAACAATGTCCTAGAAAGTTTCCCCAGTGTTTTCTTTTATTAGTTTCACAGTTTGAGGTCTTAGATTGAAGTACATAATTTATTTTGATTTGATTTTTGTATATGGCAAGAAAGAGGAGTCTAGTTTTATTCTTCTGCATATGGCTATCCAATTTTCCCAGTGCCGTTTATTGAAGAGACTATGTTTTCTCCAATGTATGTTCTTGGCACCATTGTTTTAAATGAGTTTAAAATGAGTTTCTACTGTAGATGTATAGATTTGTTTCTGGGTTCTCTATTCTGTTCCATTGGTCCGTGTGTCTGTTTTTATGCCAGTACCATGCTGTTTTGGTTACCATAGCTCTGTAGTATAATTTGAAGTCAGATAAAGTGATTTTTCCAGTTTTGTTCTTTTTGTTCAGGATGGCTTTGGCTATACTGAGTCTTTTGTGATTCCATATACATTTTAGGACTATTGTTTCTATTTTTGCAAAGAACATCATTGGTATTTTGATAGGCATTGCATTGAATCCGTAGATTGCTTTGAGTTAGTATGGACATTTTAACAATATTAATTCTTCCAATCCATGAATATGGGATATCTTTGCATTTTTTGGTGCCCTCTTCAATTTCTTGCATCAGTGTTTTATAGTTTTCATTGTAGAGATCTTTCACTTCTTTTTCAGATAGTTTACTGTTGTCATATAGAAATACTACTGATTTTTGTATGTTGGTTTTGTATCCTGCAACTTTACTCAATTTGTCTGTTCTAGTAGCTTTCTTGTGGAGTCTTTAGGTTTTTCCAAATATAAGATCATATCATCTGCAAACAAGGATAATTTGACTCCTTATTTTCCAATTTGGTTGACTTTATTTTTTTTCTTGTTTTATTGCTGTAGCTAGGACTTCCAGTACTATGTTAAATAACAGTGGTGGAAGGGGGCATCCTTGTCTTGTTTTAAATCTTAGAGGAAAGGTTTCAGTTTTTCCCTGTTCAGTATGACACTAGCTATGGATCTGTAATATATGGCTTTTATTGTGTTGAAGTATGTTCCTTGTATTCCTGGTTTTTTGAGGATTTTTATCATGAAGGGATGTTGAATTTTATCAAATGCTTTCCAGCCTCAATTAAAATAATCATATGGTTTTTGTCTTTCAGTTGATGTGATATGTTACACTGATTGATTTGTGATTGATTTGCATGCTTGCATTCCTGGGATAAATCCCACTTCATCATGATGGATAAACTTGTTAAATGTATTGTTGAATTCAATTTGCTAGTATTTTGTTGAGACTTTTTGCATCAGTGTTCATCAGGACATTGACTTGTAGCTTTTTTTGATATGTCTTTTTCTGGTTTTGCTATCAGGGTAGTACTGGCCTTGCAGAATGAATTTGGAAATATTACTTTCTCCTTTATTTTGTGGAGTAGTTTCAGTGGGATAGGTTTTAGTTCTTCTTTAAATGTTTTATAAAATTTAGCAGTGAAGCCATAGGGTCCTGGCCTTTTTTTCTTTGCTAGGAGACTTTTTATTATGGCCTTGATCTCATTACTTGTTATTGGTCTGTTCAGGTTTTGGATTTCTTGATGATTCAGTCTTGGTAGGTTGTATGTGTCTAGAAATGTATCCATTTCTCCAATTTGTTGGCATTTAATTGCTTATGATAGTCTCTAATGATCCTCTGAATTTCTGTGGTATCAGCTGTAATGTCTCCTTTTTCATCTCTGATTTTATTTGTGTCTTCTCTCTTTTTCTCTTAGTCTGGCTAAAGGTTTATTGATTTTGTTTATAATTTCAAAAAATCACCTTTTTGTTCAATTTACCTTTTGTATTGTTTCGTTCATTTTGATTTAACTTATTTCTGCTCTGATCTTTATTATTTCCTTTCTTCTACTAATTTTGGGTTTAGTTTGCTCTTGCTTTCCTAGTTCTTTAAGATGCACTGGTTAGGTTATATGAAGTGTTTCTACTTTTTTGATGTAGGCTTATATTAGTCTGTTTTCACACTGCTGATAAAGACATATCCGAGACTGGGAAGAAAAAGAGGTTTAATTGGACTTACAGTTCCATATGGCTGGGGACGTCTCAGAATCATGGCAGGAGGCCAAAGGCACTTCTTACATGGTGGCAGCAAGAGAAAATGAGGAAGAAGCAAAAGCAGAAACCCCTAATAAACCCATCAGATCTTATGAGACTTATTCACTATCATGAGAATAGCACAGGAAAGACTGGCCCCCATGATTCAATTACCTCTCTCTGGGTCACTCCCACAACACGTGGGAATTCTGGGAGATATAATTCAAGTTGAGATTTGGGTGGGGACACAGCCAAACCATATCAAGGCTCTTTTTGCTATAAACTTTCCTCTTAGTTTACCTTTGCTATATCCCGTAGGTTTTGGTATGTTGTATTTCCATTATCATTTGTTTTGAGAAATTTTAAAATTCCCTTCTTAATGTTTTCATTGACCCACTGGTCATTCAGGAGCATATTGTGTTTTTGCTTGTTTGTTTTTGTTATTGTTGTTGTTTTGTAGAGACAGGGTCTCACTATGTTGCCCAGGCTGCTCTTGAACTCCTGGGCTGAAGCAATCCTCCTGACTCAGGTTTTCCAAAGTACTGGGACTACAGGTATGAGTCACTGCACCTGGCCCAGGAGCATATTGTTTAATTTCCATGTGTTTGTATAGTTTCCAAAATTCCTGTCGTTATTGGGTTCTACTTTTATTTTATTGTGATCAGAGAAGATACTTGATATAATTTTATTTTATATAAATTTTTAAAGATTGTTTTTGTGGCCTAACATATGGTCTGTCCTATGATCCATGTACTAAGGATAAGAATATGTATCCTTTAGCCTTTGGATGAAATGTTCTGTAAATATTTATTAGGTTTGTTTGGTCTACAGTGCAGATTAAGTCCTAGGTTTCTTTACTGACTTTCTGTCTGGATGATGTGTTCATTGCTGAAAGTGAGGTATTGAAGTCTCCAGCTATTATTGTTTTGTGGTCTCTCTCTCTCTATCTCTCTGTAGTGCAAATAATATTTGCTGTATATATCTGGGTGCTCCAGTGCTTGGTGCCTATATATTTATAATTGTTATTCCCTCTTACTGAATTGACCCCTTTATCATTATAAAAATGACCTTCTTTATCTCTTTTTATAATTTTTGTCTTTAAATCTGTTTTGTCTGATGTAGGTATAGCTACTCCTGCTTTTTTGGTGTCCATTTGCATGGAATATATATATATTTCCATCCCTTTACTTTGATTCTTTGTGTGTCTTTATAGGTAAAGTGTGTTTCTTATAGGCAACAGATCATGGGACCTTGTTTTTATTTTTATTTTTATTTTTTTGTTATTGTTGTTTTTAATCAATTCAACCACTCTGTGTCTTTTGGTTGGAGAGTTTAATCCATTTACATTCAGTGTTATTGTTGATAAGCAATGACTTAATCCTGCCATTTTGTTATTTGTTTTCTGGTTATTTTGTGGTCTTCTCTTCCTTATTCCTGCCTGTCTTCCTTTTAGTGAAGGTGATTTTCTCTGGTGTTATATTTTAATTTCCTGCTTTTTATTTTTTGTATATCTGTTGTATGCTTTTTTTCCTCTGGTGTTATATTTTAATTTTCTGCTTTTTATTTTTTGTGTATCTGTTGTATGTTTTTTGATTTCTGGTTACCATAAGGCTTGCAAAAAATATCTTATAACCTGTTATTTTAAACTGATGCCAACTTGACACTGATTGTGTAAACAAACAAACAATTAGGCAAAGAGAAAACTAATGGAAACTCTCTGCACTTTAACTTCATCCCCTGCTTTTTAACTTTTTGTTGTTTCTATTTATATCTTATTATACTGCCTGTCTCTTGAAAAGTTGTTGTAGTTATTGTTTTTGATAGCTTCATATTTTAGTCATTCTAGTCAAGATATGAGTAGTTTACAGACAATTACACTGTTACAATATTGTATGTTTTTCTGTGTACTTACTATTACCAGTAAGCTTTGTACCTTCAGATCATTTTTTATTGCTCATTAATGTCTTTTTTTTTTTTTTTTGAGACAGAGTCTCGCTCTGTCGCCCAGGCCGGAGTGCAGTGGCCGGATCTCAGCTCACTGCAAGCTCCGCCTCCCGGGTTTGCGCCATTCTCCTGCCTCAGCCTCCTGAGTAGCTGGGACTACAGGCGCCCGCCACCTCACCCGGCTAGTTTTTGTATTTTTTTTAGTCGAGACGGGGTTTCACCGCGTTAGCCAGGATGATCTCGATCTCCTGACCTCGTGATCCCCCATCTCGGCCTCCCAAAGTGCTGGGATTACAGGCTTGAGCCACCGCGCCCGGCCATTAATGTCTTTTTCTTTCAGATTGAAGAACTCCCTTTAGCGTTTCTTGTAGGACAGGTCTAGTGTTGATGAAATTCTTTAGCTTTTGTTTGTCTGGGAAAAATCTTTATTTCTCCTTCATGCTTGAAGGATATTTTTGCTGGATATACTCTTCTAAAATAAAAGTTTTTTTTTTTTTTCTTTTAGCACTTTAAACATATTGTGACACTTTCTTCTGGCCTGTAAGGTTTACACTAAGAAGTCTGCTGCCAGATATATTGGATCTCCTTTGTATGATATTTGTTCCTTTTCTCTTGCTACTTTTAGGATCTTTTTAAAATCCTTGACCTTTGGAGTTTGATTATTAAATGTCTTGAGGTAGTCTTCTTTGGGTTAAATGTGCTTGATGTCCTATAACCTCCTTGTACTTAAATATTAATATCTTTCTCTAGGTTTGAGAAGTTTTCTGTTATCCCTTTGAATAATCTTTCTACTTCAGTCTGTCCCTCTACTTCCTCTTTAAGAACAATAACTTCTAGATTTGCCCCTTTGAGACTATTTTCTAGATCTTTTAAGTGTGCTTCATTGCTTTTTATCCTTTTTTCTCTTGTCTCCTCTGACTGTGTATTTCAAATAGCCTGTCTTCAAGCTCACTAATTCTTTCTTCTGCTTGATCAATTCATTAAGAGACTCAGATGTATTCTTCAGTATGTCAATTGCATTTTTCGCTCCAGAATTTCTGCTTGATTCTTTTTAATTATTTCAATCTCTTTCTTAATTTTATCTGATGGGATTCTTTTAAATTATTTCAACATCTTTCTTAATTTTATTCTATTATTGAATTCTGTTGTGCCTCCTCAAAACAGCTATTTTGAATTCTCTGTCTGAAAGGACACATATCTCTGTCTCTCTGGGATTGGTCACTGGTGTCTTATTTTGTTTGTTTGGTAAGGTCACGTTTTCATGGGTGGTCTTGATGTTTGTGGATATACTTCAGTGTCTGGGCATTGAAGAGTTAGGTATTTGTTGTAGTCTTCACAATTTGGGCTTGTTTGTCCCCATCCTTCTTGAGAAGGCTTTCCAACTATTAGAAGGGATTTGGGTGTTGCGATCTAAGTCTTTGGTCATTGCAGCCACACCTGCATTAGGGGGCACCTCCAGCCCAGTGATGCTGTGTCTCTTGCCTTGGTTGTCTTGGGTAAGATCTGGGAGAATTCCCTGGATTACTAAGTGGAGACTCTTCTTTTACTTTCACTCAAACAAATGGGCACTCTGTTTCTGTGCTGAGCTGCCTGGAGCTGGAGAAAGGATGATGACACAAGCACCTCTGTGGCCACTATCACTGGGACTGCTCTGTGTCAGACCTGAAGCCAATACAGCACTGGGGCTCACTCAAGGCCCATGGTGATCACTGCCTGGCTACCACCTGTGTTCACTCAAGGCCCAAGAACTCTCCAATCAGCAGGTAGCAAATCCAGCCACACGTCTTCCCTTCAGGGCAGTGAGTTCACTGTGGCCCCAAGTAGGTCCAGAGATGCCAAGTGGGAGCCAGGGCCTGGAGTCAGGAACCTTAGGAATCTACCTGGTGTTCTACCCCAGTGGGCCAAGCTGATACCCAAGTTGTAAAACAAAGTCTTCTTATTCCTCTCTCTCTTTTCATCAAGCAGAAAGAGTCTCTCCTCATAGCCATCCAGCTGGGAATGTTCTGGGTCACATCTGAAGCCAGCATGTCTCTGAGTCTCATCCAAGCTCACAGCAAGTACTGCCTGGATACCACTGCTGATTATTCAGGGCCCAAGGGCTTTTTAGTCAGCAGCTGGTGAATCCTGCCAGGACTAGGTCCTTCCCTTCAAGGCAGTGGGTTTTCTTCCTGCTTGGAGTGTGTTTTCAAATGTCATCTGGGAGACAGGGCCTAGAATGGGGGCCTCACGGCTGTGCCTGGTGCCCCATACTACTGTGGCTGAGCCAGTATCCAAGTTGCAAGAGAAAGTCCTCTTCACTCTATCCTTTTCTCTCCTAAGCAGGAGGAAGGAGTCTCTGTAAGAGCTGCGAGCTGTGCTCCCTGAGGTTGGGGGAAGTGTGGTGCAAGCATTCCCTTAACAGCCCTGGCTGGTATCTTACTAGATGGTATGCTCCCCAAGTCCACTGGCTCCAAAACCAGCACAGCACCAGGATTTGCCCAGGAATTGCAGTCCCTGTGGCCTAGACTGCCTTTCAAGTTTATTTAGGAACCCAGAGCACTGTAACCCACAGTGGAAGGGCTTGCCAGAAGTCAGGTTCCGACTGCTGGGATGAGCTATTCCCCTCTGGCTAGGGCTGGCCTAAATGCTCCTTCTGTGGGTACTGGCTGAGTTCTGCCTCATATTGCTTTCCACTGTGTCAGGGCAGCACTGGGTTCCAATGCAAAGCTTCACAATCACTGTGTTCTCCCTCCCTCTTCCCTTCCCTCTTCAGTGCCTGTTTTCTTAATATGATGTTAAAATCAGGTACTGTGATCACTTACCTGATTTTTGGCTCTTATGAAGGTGCGTTTTTGTGTAGTTCTTCAATTTGGTGTTCCTTCGTCAGGGACAATTGCTGAAGGCTTCTGTTTGATCATCTTGTTCTACCTCCCTCTTTTCATGTACTTTATATCACTTGATTTTCCAAACACTTTATGAGGTAAATGTTACAACCTACATTTTAGGAGTGGAAAAAGTAGAAGCTCAAGAAGGTTAAAGAATTTGCCCAAAGTCACATTGCTAGAAAGTAGCAGAGATGGGATCTAAACTCCAAATGTAGTGTTTTTTCCACTAGATGAATACTCACTGCCATGTCACTGCACTCCAGCCTGGATGATGAAGCAGGACTCTATCTTGAATGAATGAATGAAGGAATGAATCCATTCATTCATCCATCTGTTCATCCATCCCAGAATGGATGATAGATGTTGTGCTAGCAGACATGAAAACAACATTCATCTCCTTGTACATCTCCATCAGAGCTCTTGGGTGACCAGGTGCCTTGTTAATGAGCAGCCATATTTTGATTTTTTTTCCCAAGCAGTAAGTCTCAACAGCAAGGTTAAAATATTCAGTAAACCGTGCTGTAAACAGAGGTGCTATCATTTAGGCTTTGTTGTTCTATTTATAAAGCATAGGCAGAATAGATTAAGCATAATTCTTAAGGGCTGTATGATTTTTGGAATAGTAAATGAGCACTGGCTTCAACTTATAAAGTCATCAACTGCATTAGCCTCTAACGAGAGAGTCACCAGGTCCTTTGAAGCTTTGAAGGCATTGACTTCTCCTCTCTAGCTATGAAAGTCCTAGATGGCATCTTCTTCCAGTATAAGGCTGTTTTGTCTACATTGAAAATCTGTTGTTTAGCGTAGCTGCCTTCATCAGTGATCTTAGCTAGATCTGGATAACTTGCTGCAGCTTCTACATCAGCACTTGGCTGCTTTACTTGCACTTTTATGTTTATGGTGATGGCTTTTTTCCTTAAACCCCATGTACCAACCTCTGCTAGCTTCAAACTTTTTTTCTCCAGCTTCCTCACCTCTCTCAGTCTTCATAGAATTGAAGAGAGTTAGGGTCCTGCTCTGGATTAGGCTTTGGGTTAAGGGAATGTTGTTCCTGGTTTGATTTTCTATTCAGGCCACTTTCTCCTTATCAGCAGTAAGATTGTTTCACTTTGGTATCATTAATGTGTTCACTGGAGTAGCACTCTTAATTTCCTTCAAGAACTTTTCCAAGTTGCATTCACCACTTGGTTAACTGTTTGGTGCAAGAGGCCTGGCTTGCAACCTCTCTTGGCTTTCAATACGCCTTCCTCATGAAGGCTCATCATTTCTGGCTTTTGATTTAAAATGAGAGATGTGCGACCCTTCTTTTCACTTGAACACTTACAAGCCATTGTAGGGTTATTTATTGGCCTAATTTCGATCTTGTTGTGTCTCAGAGAATAGAGATGCTCAAGGAGAGGGAAAAAGACAGGGAAAGGACAGTCGCTGGAGCAGTCAGAGGACACACAGCATTTACTTTTTTATTTAAAAAACGTTTTTTCACGCGGGCGCGGTGGCTCAAGCCTGTAATCCCAGCACTTTGGGAGGCGGAGATGGGCGGATCACAAGGTCAGGAGATCGAGACCATCCTGGCTAACCCAATGAAACCCTGACTCCACTAAAAAAATACAAAAAACTAGCCGGCGAGGTGGTGGGCACCTGTAGTCCCAGCTACTCGGGAGGCTGAGGCAGGAGAATGGCGCAAACCCGGGAGGCGGAGCTTGCAGTGAGCTGAGATCCGGCCACTGCACTCCAACCTGGGCAACAGAGCGAGACTCCGTCTCAAAAAAAAAAAAAAAGTTTTTTCAGAGCTCCCCTCAAGAAAGCACACACACATTTATTGATTAAGTTTACTATCTTATATGGGCGTGGCTTGTGGCCCAAAACAATTATAATAGTGACATCAAAGATCAGTGATTACAGATCAACATAACAGACATAATAAAGAAGAAGCTTGAAGTATTATAAGAATTACCAAAATGTGACACAGAGACATTAAGTGAGCATGTGCTGTTGGAAAAATGATATCAGTAGACTTGTTCAATGCAGAGTTGCCACAAAGCTTCAATTTTTAAAAAAGCACAGAATCTGTAAAGCTCAATAAAGCAAAGCTTAATAAAACTACATATTCCTGTACATAGGAGATGTTCATATTTTCTTTATATAGGAAATGGGTATGTTTGTGAATGTATAGAGAAATATAGTGGGGTATTTTTCTTTGCTCAGACCATAAAGCCATCACTTTCTTTCTTTCTCTTTTTTTTGATGTGGAGACTCGCCCTGTTTCCCAGGCTGGAGTGCAGTGGTGCGATCTCAGCTCACTGCAACCTTTGCCTCCTGTTTCAAGCGATTCTCCTGCCTCCGCCTCCAGAGTAGCTGGGATTACAGGCATCCGTCACCACACCCAGCTGATTTTTGTATTTTTAGTAGAGATGGCCTTTCACCATGTTGGCCAGGTGTGTCTCAAATTCCTGACCTTAGGTGATCTGCCCGCCTGAGCCTCCCAAAGTGCTAGGATTACAGGCATGAGTCACCGTCCCTGGCTGAAGCCATCACTTTTTAATAAAACCCCTTCACCGTCATTTTCTGCCTGTGTAAAGCTCGTCTGCCGATATACCAAATATGAAAGTTGGGAGGTATAGGAACTATATTTTTATGGAAGTTGGGGCATAGGGGCTATATTATTAATGTTAGAGAGAGAAGGGAAAAAAAGAAAGAAGATAAAATTCACAGAATCACCTAAAGGTGAAATATATTTAAATCGAATTATATCCCTTCCCAGCATAGTCTCTGACTCATAGTAGGTATTCATCAAGTGTTAAGATTCTATCTCTGCCTTAAAGAATAGCTTCTATTAAAGTTTTATTTGGAAAATTTCTAAGATATCAACCATTTTTATAGTCCTGAGAGCTGTATATAAATAATATTTCAGTACCTTCCTTATAACTATATTTATTTCTTACCTAAAAGTATGATTTTCAAAATGTGACTTATGGATTTGCTTGAAGGTACATGGTTATGTTCCAATGGATATTTGTACATTAGAGGGCCCCAGTATCTATAAAGAGGAACTGCCCTTGGATTAAGTTATTTTGAGGAGCATTAAAGGCAGGAGTTTAGGTTTATAGGAAAGACTCACTTAGCTCCCTGTGGGCTCCTCTATCAGAGACCCTATAGTAGAGGAGATAGAACATCCTGACCTTGAGACAGTAGAATCTTATTCAGAGTGAAGGCTGAATCAGAAAGAATCCTGGAGAGAAGAAAGGCGGATGGGCTGTACAGGCCTCTCATCCTCTCCTGACCCTTAAGAAGATGCCCTTGGTTCTTCCCACAGTGACAGCTTCTTGAGCTTTGTTCAGTCTGCAGATCTTCCATTCCAATGCACAGGGACAAGGCGACTGCCTGCTATCTCAGTCTTTATCAGATGGGGACCTTGAGAAAGACTTCTTCTGAAGTGATAGAGACCATTGGTTGGAGGTGTTCTTAACCTTTTTCCAAGATGACATAGATTTTGGTTCCAGGGGTACTGAAGCAGGACTCAGCATGTCAGCAACAGGCTCAGAAGAGAGGTGAGTTTTCAGTGTGACAGAGTCAAGGCATCTGAGCCAAGGAAAGTGATGAATTGTACAATAAAGCCCTTCTGAATTTGCTGTCCTCTGGCTTATTTCCCCTAGGGCACGTGAGTACACTATAGATCTGTTTATATTTCTTATTTATTTTCTGCATTGAGTATACCATTTTTGAGACTTCCATGAAGAGGGTATCTAATGTAGATGCCTCTGTAAGTACAATATTATGATCTGGAGTGTGAAGATTGTCCTTCTAACGACTTGAGTCTGAAATCAGTGATTCAACAATTCTAACTGTTGGCATCCCAACCCTGGGAAATGGGTGGTGGTGAGAGCCATTGTACCAGTGAGTGAGCTCTGAGAATGCATCTGCTGTCTTCACAAATTCCAATAAAAATAGACTGCCAGGGACAGCTGATGGCACTCTTAGGCATGCTTAGGCCCAGGCTGCCTTCTGTCAAAAACTCATGCCATTTCAAAAGACTGCAGTTTTTAAAAAATCTTTTAAAACATTGTCTCTGGAAGAACTCAAGTGTCCCTAGACTAACCTCTGCTCTCCTTGTCTCAAAGGGTAGTGTCATAACCTGGTTAAATATATTTTTAAAACCTTTAAGATTCAAAAAAATATTTCATAAAGGACTATTATGCCCCCAGGGTTACTGAATGGGAAGCAATATAGCGGAGTACCTTATGTATTGAGAGGATTTGGGGACTATTGAAGCATTGTCTGAGGGCAGCAGACGATCTCTCCACCTCTGAAGCCATGAGGAAGACAGATCCAATTGCATTAGGCATAAGTAGTCAACAAGTTGGTGTTTTAGAATATTCTAGAAGGATGCCAAATTAGCCACCCCTGGGACCATTCCTGGGTTTACTCATATCACAGCTTCTCCCAGAGAGTACTTCTATCATGTCTCTGAGGGAAGCACTAGTGTGTGACTCCCTAAGAGGCTTAGACTTGAGACCCTCTCAGCAGTATGGAGGTCCTAGAAGAGTGACAGCAGTCCATGGTTCACTGCCTCCTCAATAATTGTCTCTGACCCTCTGTTCCCCTTCCCCCATTCTCAGTGACCCATAGAAGGTGACCTCTGAGAAGGAAAGTGTAGCTCTGACTTGAGAGCTAGGTCTCACATGTTTTGGGAGGAGGAGTAGAGGTTTGCGAAAAGAAAGGGAAGGAGACAGCAGAGGGAGGGGATTAGGTATCTGAGAAGAGGATTTGACTTAGAAGAGGTTTGACTCATCCATCAAAAGAGCGGGCACAACTGTCTGAGAAAGCCATTGGGATATCAGTACGGTAATGTCTCTTGACACCCTAGGGAAGTAGAGAACAATCCCAGAAACCGATTGATTTAGGCATCCCCCTGAGCAATCTGTTCAGGTCCTCTTGAAGAAGTGAGGAGAAGCCTTGTGAATCTGCAGAGCCCCCAGGGCAATGGAAATGGAAGAATTTGTCACAGTCTAGTTGATTTGGAAACCTCCACTGGGTTCATTTAAAGCTTCTCAGCCCTGCTCACTGTTATTTTATTTCACTGTTTTCTCTTTTCCCTTTCAAATGACTGAGCACTCTTTAAGCTCAGAAAACATCTGAGTTATAATCTATGCATTTTCCTCTATCAGCCAGATATTTATTTTTATCAGCAACTATTTACATATAAGTGAATATGAAAAGTGATGACATATAAATGAGTATGAAAAGTGATTAATGTGAAACCAAGGTGCAGACTTGAAGTTAACTTTGTTAGATGGAGATTCCCAAAGAAGAGACCTAAGAAGACCCTTTCTGTAATGTACTGATTCCAGCTTAACTGAGTGAGCCCCTCTAGGACAGCCAGTGAGCAAGACGAAGAGTAAGTGTTTGGGAAAATAGGGCTGACCACATTTAAGTCATCTGCGACTGAACATTCAGCAGGAAAAAAAGGGTAGGATATTGTTTGGACCTCCTGGACTGGCCCTCTGATTTTCTTATTGTTTCTCTCTAGCCTATCATCTCTGTCTTTTTATTCTACTTTCTAGGAGACTTTCTCAACCTTTTTTAAAAATAGTTTTTAAAATTTATTTTTACAGAGATGGAGGTAGGGGATCTCGCTGTGTTGCCCAAGCTGGTCTCGATTTCCCAGACTTAAGCCATTCTCCTACCTTGGCCTCCCAAAGTACTGGGATTACAGACGTGAGCCACTGCACCCAGCTGAGACTTTCTTAACTTTATATGCCAACCAGATGTATCTGTTTATCCCTTTAGTTTGTCAACTTTTGCTTCAGGTATTGAAAAATTCTGTTATTGGGTATATTTATATTTAGGATTTTTATGTCCTTTTGAAATGGTCCTCTTTATCTCTGTTAATACTCCTTGTCTTGAAATCTTTGTCTGATTTTAATATGGTGACACCAGTTTTCTCTATTTTTCCGTGGCTTTTAGGTTTTTTAACAAACTTTTTTCTGGTTTTATTAAACTTGAAATAGAATGATTCTTACAGCATCTCTAAAGCCAGCAGATGTTGTTAGAGCACAGATTTTTAAAAATCCTATTAAGGGGAAAAACACACTCAGAGCAGTTGCTTATTTTCTGTCCTCTCACTGAACAACAATTGACACAGAAGACTTCTGTGACCAAATGTGTGGGGATTTTCCCCCACACACCAAGCAAGCAATCAGTTTTGCAGCAGACATAAGCTAGGTGTCCTCCAATTCAATTCTGACACTGTCTACCTGGAGAGTGTCAGAACCTATAGACTGAGGGCTCCCCCAGTTCCATAAGGCTGCCACCTGACTTCCAGTGCCGGTCACAAGCCCCAGGCTGTTTTTCCTGTGATTCTGACCGGCTGGCTACAAATCAGGAATTCTACAACCCCCTCCTTGGGTTCAATTAATGTGCTAGAGTAGATCCTAGAACAGGAGAAACATGTTTACCCATCTATTATGAAGGATATTATGACAAATACAGATGCAGAGATGCACAGGGCAAGGCATGTGAGAAGAGGTATGCACCTTCCATGCCCTCTCCAGGCACGCCACCCTCCCAGAATCTCCATACATTCAGCTCTCCAGCAGCTCTCCAAACTCTGCCCACTTGGGCCTTTTATGGAGACTTCATTGGGTAGACACGATTAACAACCATGTAGAAATGCGATTGGACAAAAATGGTATGATCTAATACAAATGGACTGAGGGGGGACACGCAGCAAGCCTTGTCTGTTCAGGTTCTTCTTTTTTTTTTTTTTTTTTTTTTTGAGATGGAGTCTCACTCTCTCACCTAGGCTGGAGTGCAGTGGCATGATCTCAGGTGACTGCAACCTCTGTCTCCCGGGTTCAAGCGATTCTCCTGTCAGCCTCCCGTGTAGCTAGGACCACAGGTGCATGCCACCATGCCCAGCTAATTTTTGTATTTTTAGTAGAGATGGGATCTCACCGTGTTGGCCAGGCTGGTCTAAAACTCCTGACCTCAGGTGATCTGCCTGCATCAGCCTCCCAAAGGCCTGGGATTACAGGCATGAGCCACTGCACCTGGCCTTCTATTCAAATTCTTCTTGACCTCTCTGTATAGCATTCCTTCCTCTGGGGGGCAGGATCCCTTCTGAAATGAGGGTCTTTTGGCCAACATAAGACAAGGTAGGTCAGAGCTCCAAGACAGAAAGGCACAGGGGTGGGGGTGTGGAAGACTAGCATATGTTTTTGGTTTCTAAGGTCTGCCTTGGGGAGAAAAAGGAACAAGTGAAAGGGGGGCAGGAGAAGGTCAGGGAGAGAGATTCTGCTTTCTGAGGCCTGCTCTTAAAGCTCTGAGGGGCCCCAACAGTCTAACAAGCACAAGGGAAATTTCTGACTGATAACTCCCATAGTGCTTGTTACACTGTTGGGGCACTTAAAGCCTCAAGAGCAGGCCTCAGAAAACAGAATCTCTCTCTTTGACCAACATGTAACCAGTTATTATGTAACTCCCACAGAGCTTGTTTATATCCTACCTACAAAGCCATTTTTCATTACCATTTTAATAGCTTTATTAAGATATCATTGTCATTTGGTAAACTGTATATTATTAAAATAAACAATTTAATAAGTTTTGAAATATATACAGCAGGAAACCATCACCACAATCAAAATAATAAGCTTAATCATCACCCTCAACAGTTTTCTTGCACCCCATTATAATCCTTCCACCTGCCCTCCCTATCTCCCCCACCTCACCCCCAGGTGACCACTGATGTGTTTTTTGCCACTATAGGTTCATTTACATTTTCTAGAATTAGGTTTTGTTTTGTTTTGTTTTGTTTTGTTGAGACGGAGTCTCCCTCTGTCGCCAGGCTGGAGTGAAGTGGCGCGATCTCGGCTCACTGAAAACTCTGCCTCCCAGGTTCAAGCGATTTCCCAGCCTCGGCCTCTCGAGCATCTGGGACTACAGGCATGTGCCACCACACCCAGTTAATTTTTTTTTTTTTTTTTGTATTTTAGTAGAGACAAGGTTTCACTGTATTGACCAGGATGGTCTCTACCTCCTGACCTCGTGATCTACCTGCCTTGGTCTCCCAAAGTGCTGGGATTACAGGCGTGAGCCACCATGCCTGGCCTGTTTTCTAGAATTATATATAAATGCAGTCATACAGTGTGTACTCTGTCATTTTGGATGATTTTTAGAGTTCTGTCATCAGGTTGACTGATTACTTCTTCTACAGTATCAAAGCTGCTATTAGTCCCATCCAACACATTTTTCATTTTAGATTTTGTATTTTTCGGTTTTCAGATTTCCATTTAGTTATTTTATACTTCTAAAATTCCCTACCTTGTCACCTGTTATGCCTGTCTTTTTCTATAGATTCTTTAGCATATTTCTAGTAAATATTTTAAGTCCATAGCTACGAATTCTAACATCTGAATTATCCATTAATCTAGGGACTGTTTTTTCTTCTGATTATGGGTTGCATTTTCTTGTTTCTCATGTCTAATCTGTTTTTTGTTTTTTTGTTTTTTTTTTTATTGAGACAGAGTTTCGTTCTTGTTGCCCAGGCTGGAGTGCAATAGCGCAATCTCAGCTCACTGCAGCCTCTGCCTCCCAGGTTCAAGCGATTTTCCAGCCTTGCCTCCTGAGTAGCTGGGATTACAGGCATGCGCCACCATGCCTGGCTAATTTTGTGCTTTTAGTAGAGATGGGGTCTCACCATGTTGGCCAGGCTGGTCTCGAACTCTTGACCTCAGGTGATCCACCCACCTCGGCCTCCCAAAGTGCTGGGATTACAGGCATGAGCCACTGCACTTGGCTATGTCCAATCATTTTTAAATGCATACTGGGTCAGTGTGAATGATGAGTTATAAAGACTCAGGATTCTGTTATTTTCCTTTGCAGAGTGGTAAATTTTGTTGTAGAAAGGACTTACATTGGAGGTTTGGTTTAAAGCTTTATTAAGCCTCACCTATTTCAATTTTGTCCTTATTCCCATGGGATTTCAGTGGAAAGACCAAGTTGTTTACCAGGCTCCTTTAACTTCACAGAATTTGAACTCCAAATTCTGTCTTTGCAGCACTGGACAGCTCCTGAAGTCACTGCTCAGCTCTTTGAGCCTTCTAGCTGATGTTTTCCACTGGACTCCTGGGAATCTCACCCTGTACTTGCATAGTTCAGAAATAAGCAAGTAATGTGAGGGGAGTTTGTATGTAGATTTGAGGGCTCCCCCTTCTGTGTCTCCTTCCTCTGTAAGATCTCTTCCCTCAGTTTCCAGCTGTATTGGCTGCTTGAAACTCTGACTTCTGGTTCCTCAGCCCAGTAGACTGTAGCTTTCTGCCTGAAATATATTCACCTCATACTGCATGAACGTGCTCGCAGGCAAAGATACTTAAGAGTGGCTCTCACCTTGTCTCACTTTTTCTTACCTTGTCTCACTTTTTTCTAGGTTCATAGCCCCTCCAATTTTTACCTGATTTTGGTTGCTCTCTAGTACTTTCAAACAGTTGTTCTTTTTTAAAAAATTTATTGTATTGTATTTTTGAGACAGAGTCTCGCTCTGTCACCCGTGCTGGAGTGCAGTGGCATGATCTCGGCTCACTGCAACCTCCACCTCCTGGGTTCAAACAATTCTCCTGCCTCAGCCTCCCAAGTAGCTAGAATTTTGGGTGGCCATCACCATGCCTGGCTGATTTTTGTATTTTTAGTAGAGACCGGGTTTCGTCGTGTTAGCCAGGCTGGTCTTGAACTCCTGACCTCAAGTGATCCTCCCACCTCAACCTCCCAAAGTGTTGGGATTACAGGCATGAGTCACCACACCTGGCCTCAAACAGTTGTTCTTTATATTTTGTCCAGAGTTTATCACTGTTACTGGCTGGAGAATTAGGCAAATTAGCCTACCATGATAGGAAGCAGAACTCCTCAATCCTTCTATCTGCTTCCCCCTCCTGTTTCTCTCAGTTAAGAAAAAATAACATACTATTTATGTTTCATAGATACGTATCTTTCACAGATCTTTTCTTCTCTGAGGATATTAATGATAGTGGCTTTTTATTTTTATTTTATTTATTTATTTATTTATTTTGAGATGGAGTCTCACTCTGTCACCAGGCTGGAGCGCAGTGGCACAATCTTGGCTCACTGCAACCTCCGCCTCCTGGGTTCAAGTGATTCCCCGGCCTCAGCCTCCTGAGTAGCTGGGATTACAGGCACGTGCCACCACGCCTGGCTAATTTTTATATTTTTAGTAGAGACGGGGTTTCACTATGTTGACCAGGCTGGTCTTGATCTCTTGACCTCGTGGTCTGCCTGCCTTGGCCTCCCAAAGTGCTGGGATTACAGGCGTGAGCCACCGCACCCGGCCGTGTTTTTTGTTTTTTAAGTTTTCTTCTCTATTTCTTCTCTCTGTTTCTTCCAATTTGTATTCTTCTGTTGATTATTTGTTATTTGGTCTCTAACACTTGTGTTAGAGGGTTTTTTTTTTTTCTTTTCCCCTAGTGACCTTTGTTGTCAAATAATGTTTAAAAGTAGGAGACTAAAAATCAGAGTGAAACCTCTGTGCCTGTTCTTGGCAGAACCTGTAGTGCAGTTCACTGTAGGGTGATCAGGTTGGCCTGGTGTTTGGACCATAAATGTCAGTTTCTTTAGGTATTTTGTCGTGGGCTTGTCAGATTCCCCAGAGAGGTTTCTTCCTATCTGTTCCCCAGAGGATAAAGGTTTGTTACCTGCATTCTGAGAGCTTCATAGGAAGAAGGCTGGAGGCTCACCATTCAGTGGATATAGGTTCACTTGATCTCTCTATGTTAGAGTTGTAGCCTTGTCCTTAGCTGTGCATGGTACCTAGTGCCCCCTAGGCCTGAAACTTGTTTTTGTCCTCTTCAGAGAATAAATGTCCCGACTGGTGGGACATAGCCAGTTGCCTGGTGGTGTGGAGTCGACAGAGCTTCTTGCGATCCAGCTGCTTCTCAAAGAGCCTTTAACTCCTCTTCCTTGCTTCAGTCCCCTCCCCCACTTCCAGAGGTACCCGGTATCATTTCATGAGCCCTTTGGGGTTCTCTGGACAAATTGGGTCCTCAGCCTTCCACACTGAAACTTCAAGTCTGTCTGTCTTGAGTGCATAGTCTGTTTTCACTCATTTATCTGCTTTCTAGCCTCTAAAATTCTGATGATGGTTTCTTCTCTGATTTTCAGAAGGGAAGGAAACTAACTCAGAAGGCAGCAACTAGCTGGCTAGGCTGTTTTCATTGGACTGGTTGATTCAAGTGCAGAATCTCCAAGTCCATGGACTTCAAGTACTTCTGAGTAGTCAGACCATTAGGGAAAATTTTGCAAAAAAAACCCCAAAAAAACCAAATAAGTGCCTGTCAGTCAGGGTGAGTACATACCACAGTGGCAAATATAGGTTAACACATTTGAGAATAAATAAACAAAAAGAGAAACGATTTGGGCTACATCATGGTCTAGGAAGGAGACTGAGAATTGATACAGACCTTTCCTGGGGCTCTCTGCCTGTGCTACTGTGCTGAGTCTCTGTATCTGGCTCTTGTTCCTGCTTCAAGGAAATGCAGAGGATCTGGGGAAGCTCTGAGCAGAGGAGAGTGAAGTGATAACCTTATAAGGGCAGGTGGTGAGTACTGGGATTCTTCAGCCTAGAATACAGAGAGGTGGCCTGTCTCAACTGAAAACTGTGGCCAGGGTGGAGAAGGCAGATTGGAGCCTGGGCACCAGAACCTGAGATGCTAGGAGAAGAGGGTTGTCTCTGAAACTGCAGCAGGCAAGATTGGCACAAATAAAAACACAGTTTTCCATGGCGGGCTAGAAACTTGGGAAACTATTAAAAGCAGCTCTTTTGATAGGTGATTTAATTCCATAAGGGTTTAGACAGATGAATGACAGAGCTCCTGCTCCACTAAATACAAAAAGAGAGAGTAGCTCCTAGGAGACGCTGACACATACATAACCTTCCATTTAGACACTGAGGAGGTCAGGATGCTCTTACTGGGCTGTTAGCAGAACACTAGGCTGGATGGAGAATGAGCAGCTTGGTGTAGTAGGAAAAACTTGACCCATATTAAGATATAAAGTCAAACCTTGACTCCTCAGCTTACTTACTATGACCTTGAGCAAGTTCTTAACGTCTCTGACACTCCCAAGATTCTGCTGAAGGTTAAATAAGACAGTTACATAACCTACAGTGTGTTCAATAAAGCAAGGTTAGCCTGATTCCTAAACTGAATTTATCTGGGCCTTTATTTAACACATATTTGCTGAGCTCATATCAAATACCAAGTTGGGTACATATATCTTCCCTATCCTAGAAAAGCTCATGAAGTGAAAGCACAGCTCTGCTCCATCCTGCAGCCCCTTCCTCGGCATGCTCTGAGGCTGTGAAGGTGAGCATTGCTGGGTCATTTCCTGGCTGCAGGGTGGTGTGCCTGGGGCAGAGAATATCTGAGCATCTTACCTCTTCTCAGCAAACAACCCCTCCTAGCCACTTTCCTAATAACTAAGTAAAAGCTTTCACAACTTTCTGAGTAATACAACACGGTGGTGATGTGGTTTGCAGGCCACTTCTGCTTTTTCATTTACTTGTTTCTACTGTAGTCTCCAGATGGTCAGAGTTGAAGGTTTTTGGGGAAGTGGAGGGGGTGGGAGTGAGGGGCATAGGAATAGTTCCTGACACTGTGGGAGAGTGAGGTTCACTCCCCTCCTACAAGAAATGTGTTCATAGCCTCTGGGTGCCCACATCATTATGATTAATTATGATGAGCTCAGATGAGATCGTGCCTCCTCCCAGCCAACTCTGTTCCCCATTCCTTAGTATCCGTCAGGGAAGTTCCATGAGTCTCTTCTCTTGCCTGGTGTACTGTAGCACCTTTCCAGTGACCACTAAACCCGCCTGTTCAAAACCCAGCTTTTAAGATCTTTCCATCCTTCAGTATCAATTATATATTTTATTGGCTTTAATTAAACTTTCCCTTTGATCCAGTGTTAAACTACGTTGTGAGCCTTTTTTTTTTTTTTTTCAGACAGGGTCTTGCTCTGTCACCTGGGCTGGAGTGCAGTGGTGCGATCACAGCGCACTGCAGCCTTGGCTTTGTGAGCTCAAGCATTCCTCCCACCTCAGCCTCCGGAGTAGCTGGGACTACTGGTCAGTAGCTGACCCCCTGAGTAGCTGGCATGCACCACCACACCCAGCTAATTTTTTATTTTTATTTTTGTAGAGACAGAGTGTTGCTATGTTGTCCAGACTGTCTTGAACTTCTGGCCTCAAGCCATCCACCGGCCTCGGCCTCCCAAAGTGCTGGGATTACGGGTGTGAGCCACCACACCTGGCCTAGTCACGAGATTTTCTTTGACCTACTGCTGAACCTCCTTTCCCTGAAGGTTGTGATGTTGGGAGGGCTGAGCCCATCCTCCCTTTCATCTTGCCTCCACCATCAGGACTTGTTTAACCTTCACCCTGTTTCTTCCCTTTTCTAGAACTCACGTGCTGTGTGTCAGACTGAGCTTTCCCTGATTCATTCTACAATCCAAGACTTGCTGCACTGTCCTGCTGATGTTCACAGTCGTGCCTGGGAAGGAGGAAGCCCCACTCCCAGTACATTTCAGTGGGAGACCTCTGCGTGCATCCATGGAGACGCAATGGGGCGGGGAAGGAACTGTGGGAGTGCACGTTCCAAATCCTGTGTCTCCACGTGTGGATCAGCAGCACTTCGCTTTCTTGTCAGAGACCTCGCTGTTACAGAGCGAGACCTGCTGAGAAGTGAGGGGCTGAGGGAACCCCTCCACCTCCTCCCTTCTGCAGCACCCTGCGCCCCTCCCAGCAACAGCGGTCACTTGGCAGTGGGGCTGCTGCGAGCTCAGAGCCGCTGTCACCCTGCATGTGTCCGCTCAGCTCGGTCTTATGCTGTATAGTTACTAAATATGTACAGGAGGGCCATGGCATCTTTCTGAGTGGATTTTTCTTAAGAAATGTGCCAGTGTTTATGAGATTCATGGTATTTCCCTGTCCTTGCCGTTACCGTCACTCAGCTTTTTCTCCATAGGCTTCATACTTTTTTTTTTTTCTTGAAATGGGGGAATCTGCTGTTTGCCCCTGGCATTCCTATATGTGACCCTCCCTCCTACTCCTCCAAGGAACAGAGTTGCCTGAGGTTCTGACAAAAGATAAGCCTGTAAACTCATCATCTGTGTTTTGTAGTTGGAGAGAAGCTGGTGTTCTGCCCAGCTCTGCTTGGTCCCAGACAGCTCCAGCAAGAGCAGGTGTTAAAAGTGGCAAGCATGTGTATCACTGTGATGAGCCGTTTGCTTACTGCCCTGTTCCCTTGCAGCCACACCAGCTGATGAAGAACTGCTGCCAGGTGGGTCCTTCAGCAGGCCACAAATGACCTAGTTTCATTTTAAGCAGACAGACTCTGTTTGGCCCAGGGGCGTGGAGTGAGAGAACTGTGTTTGTGGGTATGAGTCTGTATGGCCAACCCCATGACCCCACCCCTCCAGCCCAACATCCTGTGAGCACATGTGACCTGGGCCCCAGGGACCTGTCTGTTCCTCTGGCTTGGGCTCTTGGCGTTTCCCACCTGCCCTCGGTACCAGCCCTTGGTGGCATCACAGTTGGCCACTCAGCTGCTCTGTGCTGGCAACTGCAAGGATAGGAACAGCTCAGCGCCCGATGAGCTCCCTGGGCAGATGTGAGGCTGGCAACTCCCCTGCCCTCTGTTTGCAGGCATAGGCCATGGGGCACAGGGTCACAGTCCCATGAAAGACAACTGGAGTCTGACCTCCCAGCCATCTATGGGGTGACTGGGAGACAGCTGGATAGCAGGTATGAGAGGCCCAGATAGCCAAGTTGTTGCAAGACAGAGTGGCTACAATTGAATTGACCCCCTGGGAAGAACGAGGTAACACAGTAAGGGTAATGATGCTCTAGATGTCTGTGTCCTCGGAGGCTGGGCTCCGCTTGGCAGAGGGAGCGTGGTGTGTGAGGTGGAGGGCGGTTTTGCAGACATCTCAGCTGCTTTTCTGAGGAGGAGTTGGTTCTCATCTCAGGCTTCTGCAAGGGCGATCATGGGATGTTTCTACCACCACCCACTCTTGGAGCTGTACTGGGTCTTGGCTTGGGGCCCCGAGGGTGGGGCCTGTGTCAGAAGCGTTTGGTGAGATAGGTGGAGGTGGCAGGCAGGTATTCTCAGGGTTCCCACTGA
>NW_012101921.1:2331645-2372460 GCF_000951045.1 Mandrillus leucophaeus
AGCCCCACTCCCAGTACATTTCAGTGGGAGACCTCTGCGTGCATCCATGGAGACGCAATGGGGCGGGGAAGGAACTGTGGGAGTGCACGTTCCAAATCCTGTGTCTCCACGTGTGGATCAGCAGCACTTCGCTTTCTTGTCAGAGACCTCGCTGTTACAGAGCGAGACCTGCTGAGAAGTGAGGGGCTGAGGGAACCCCTCCACCTCCTCCCTTCTGCAGCACCCTGCGCCCCTCCCAGCAACAGCGGTCACTTGGCAGTGGGGCTGCTGCGAGCTCAGAGCCGCTGTCACCCTGCATGTGTCCGCTCAGCTCGGTCTTATGCTGTATAGTTACTAAATATGTACAGGAGGGCCATGGCATCTTTCTGAGTGGATTTTTCTTAAGAAATGTGCCAGTGTTTATGAGGTTCATGGTATTTCCCTGTCCTTGCCGTTACCGTCACTCAGCTTTTTCTCCATAGGCTTCATACTTTTTTTTTTTTCTTGAAATGGGGGAATCTGCTGTTTGCCCCTGGCATTCCTATATGTGACCCTCCCTCCTACTCCTCCAAGGAACAGAGTTGCCTGAGGTTCTGACAAAAGATAAGCCTGTAAACTCATCATCTGTGTTTTGTAGTTGGAGAGAAGCTGGTGTTCTGCCCAGCTCTGCTTGGTCCCAGACAGCTCCAGCAAGAGCAGGTGTTAAAAGTGGCAAGCATGTGTATCACTGTGATGAGCCGTTTGCTTACTGCCCTGTTCCCTTGCAGCCACACCAGCTGATGAAGAACTGCTGCCAGGTGGGTCCTTCAGCAGGCCACAAATGACCTAGTTTCATTTTAAGCAGACAGACTCTGTTTGGCCCAGGGGCGTGGAGTGAGAGAACTGTGTTTGTGGGTATGAGTCTGTATGGCCAACCCCATGACCCCACCCCTCCAGCCCAACATCCTGTGAGCACATGTGACCTGGGCCCCAGGGACCTGTCTGTTCCTCTGGCTTGGGCTCTTGGCGTTTCCCACCTGCCCTCGGTACCAGCCCTTGGTGGCATCACAGTTGGCCACTCAGCTGCTCTGTGCTGGCAACTGCAAGGATAGGAACAGCTCAGCGCCCGATGAGCTCCCTGGGCAGATGTGAGGCTGGCAACTCCCCTGCCCTCTGTTTGCAGGCATAGGCCATGGGGCACAGGGTCACAGTCCCATGAAAGACAACTGGAGTCTGACCTCCCAGCCATCTATGGGGTGACTGGGAGACAGCTGGATAGCAGGTATGAGAGGCCCAGATAGCCAAGTTGTTGCAAGACAGAGTGGCTACAATTGAATTGACCCCCTGGGAAGAACGAGGTAACACAGTAAGGGTAATGATGCTCTAGATGTCTGTGTCCTCGGAGGCTGGGCTCCGCTTGGCAGAGGGAGCGTGGTGTGTGAGGTGGAGGGCGGTTTTGCAGACATCTCAGCTGCTTTTCTGAGGAGGAGTTGGTTCTCATCTCAGGCTTCTGCAAGGGCGATCATGGGATGTTTCTACCACCACCCACTCTTGGAGCTGTACTGGGTCTTGGCTTGGGGCCCCGAGGGTGGGGCCTGTGTCAGAAGCGTTTGGTGAGATAGGTGGAGGTGGCAGGCAGGTATTCTCAGGGTTCCCACTGATGGGTCCCTTCACCAGAGACCTGGGAGGAGGTCTTTGCTCTCCAAGTGCCGCACCATGTGGGATGTTTCTTCCCTAAAGAAAAAGACACAGGAAAGTTGTCTGTCTGTGCCCTGCTCTGGATTTATTGTTGTACTTGGACCCAGAAAGGGAAATGCTTCCCTCACCCTTTCACTTTCTTTCTGAACCCCTGTTAAGTGATGACTGCAGATTCTGGAAACAATTAGCTACCCATGACTCAGCTGCCAGCTTCATTTTCTCTGCCTTTTGGGAGAGGCCCTCTCACCCAGGCCCAAGAGATTTGGAGACAGGAGTCAGGCCAGGTCTGAAGCAGGAGAAGGGAGGCCCCTCCTGTCTACCCAGCTGAAATTTGGCTTTGGGAAAAGCACAGCTTGTTCGAGCTACATGTGCCAAGCAGGCTTTTCCTTCCTCTTGTAAGTAAAGTTCATGTTTCTGCAGTCCCATCATCCTAGGAGGGTTATATTGACTGAGATTCAAGCTCTCCCTTTGTCTCTGGAAACTGCCCCCTGGTTCTGACAGACTCCCCCAGGCAGTGGAGGAAGGATGCCGAGGTGCCTCTAGTCCATGCCTTTGCTGTGGGAAGCATTTGGTGCTGAGAGGGTTTCCCAACCACCCCATCCCTTTCTGGGGCCACAGTGTCGCTGCTGTGTGTCAGTGGCATGTCACTGTGGTTCAGTGAGCACATGGGTGGACGTGCAGAGACTGTCTGCTCAGCCCCCAGCAGACATGCCCCTGGGGTGAGGACACAGGCTCTGCAGGGCATCTCCCCCTCTGGCTCAGTCATTGCCTGCCCACCCTTCACTTCTTAAAGGTGCATAAGAGAGGAGGGCCGGCTGGAGGGTGTTGTCGGAAGGTTTCAGCCTACCCTTCACAATTCCCCTTGTGCACAGCTCAGTTTCCATCACTCAGGGCCCACCCAGGAAAATGGATTTCAAATGGTGGTTTTCATCCAGAGATTTGTTTAACACAAAACAAGAAAAGCTGAGAGGCAAAACAGGGGAGTGAGGGGCAACCCAGAGGTGGGAACAGCAACAGCAAGCTGCCCCCATCCTGAAACTGGCTGGGCACCATGGGAGGACGCGTCACCAGAGCCTGGGGCCAAGGCCACTGGGGGACCTGCCATACCGCGGATCTGTCTGGTGGGAGCTGGAGCCTTGAGAAGCCATGGTTCTTGTCAGAAACATTTCCCCAGGCGGAGAGAGGGGGCCCCGGCCTCTCCCCTCCTCTTGGCCTCCAGAATCCTGCAAGTGCCTCACAATAGTGAAGCCCAGTTGGAAGCAGCTGCCCTGGGAGCCTGGGACAGGCAACCCACCAGGTCAGTCCCCTGCCACTCAGAGCAGAGCAGAACAGCGGGCTGAGGGCAAGCAGGTGGGGCTGTGCGTGGCCTCAGTGCACTCGGTGTCATGTCTGAGCCTGGTGTTCGTGCCCCACTGCTGTCCTAAGTCCCTGGCGAGGGGAGGCGGAGGAGCTGCCCCGTGGGTGTTTGGAGATTCTGTTTTACTCTGCCATGGAGGAAACGGTTTTGGGGAGGGAGGGGGAAGCCTTTATTCTTTACTGTTGTCCCTGTTTTCCTTTGGGGGAATTTACCCAGTTAGCAGCCCCTCCTCACCATTCCCCCCAGGAAGGCCATGTCCCAGTTTTCTGTCCACCCCTCCTGTTCCTCTGCACCGTGTCTCTGATTTTCCCTGCCACGGAAGCTAACCCAGAGCACACACCCATGCTCATGAGTGTTTCCCCAGGATAATTCGTTCTGAGCATGATACCGCAGTGTGGACTGTCTGTCTGTAAGAAGATGCCATCTACTAACTAATTTGTATTGTGTTTCCAATAAATTCCTGGAAATTTTGCCTGGTTTTACGCTGTTCTTTACTAGGATGGTGACTCAGGTGTAAGACTGTGTGTGTGTACCCCTAGGCCCAGCATCAGGTGGTCCTTGTTTCAGAACCTTGAGCTCCGAGGGCCCCCGGGAGGTAACAGGCCAGGCCAGTTGGTCTGCTGTGCCCCGGCTGCACTGAGACTCTCAGAGGCCTTTCCCCAGGGTCTGCATCTTCTTCTGCTGTCTCATAAGCCACATCCTAGGGACATGGAAGTTTCACGAGGCCAGGTCATCCCAGTAGAAGGCCTTTGATCCTGTGCCCCCAGGCCTGGAGGTATGAGGTGCAATAGGCAGCCTTTTTCTTGTGAACTACCCTGCAGTGTGACTCGTGCCCTGCTGTGGCCAGTGCTGGGTTGTGCGGCTGGGTGCTGGGGTGTTCTGGTGGTGCGCTGAGGAAGGCTGCTGTGCCCCAGCAGAGGGTTTCCTCTTTGGCTGGCTGGCTGTGTAGACTGTCTCAGCTGCTGTGCCAAGGTCATTATGGGGGTGGGGGGTGAAGCTTGGCGCCCTTGGGACCCCTCCAGCCTGTGTTTGTGAAGTACATATATTTGTGACTCTTGTTTACTGGGCTTTCTGAAGTATTTTCTTAAAAGGAGACACTAAGCTTATTTTTTTCTTTTTCTTTTTTTCAGACATGGTCTTGCTCTGTCTCCCAGACTGGAGTGCAGTGGTGTGATCTCAACTCACTGCAACCTCCACCTTCTGGGTTTAAGTGATTCTCGTGTCTCAGCCTCCCAAGTAACTGGGGCTATAGGCGCACGCCACCATGCCCGGCTAATTTTTGTATTTTTAGTGGAGATGGGGGTTTCACCATGTTGGCCAGGCTGGTCTCGAACTCCTGACCTCAGGTGATTTGCCCTCCTTGGCCTCCCAAAGTGCTGGGATTACAGGCATGAGCCACTGCGCCTGGCCTTCTTAGTGTTTGTTTGTTTGTTTGGTTGTTTAATTAAGGCTTTTAATGCAAAATCAAATATCACCTCCCTTTTTCTGGAAGCTCCTCTGTAGCTTGGAGTGTTGCATGCCATACCTCCCAAGGGGGCTGACCTTAAGCTCCATACCAGGACTGGGTTTTTACCATCAGCCTTCCTAGGAGGTTTCTTCTGCCCCTCCTTGGATAAGTTTTACCCTTGGTTTCTTCTGATTCTTTTTTTTTTTTTTTTTGAGACGGAGTCTTGCTCTGTCGCCCAGGCTGGAGTGCAGTGGCCAGATCTCAGCTCACTGCAAGCTCCGCCTCCCAGGTTCACGCCATTCTCCTGCCTCAGCCTCCCGAGTAGCTGGGACTACAGGCGCCCACCACTTCGCCCGGCTAGTTTTTTGTATTTTTTAGTGGAGACAGGGTTTCACCGTGTTAGCCAGGATGGTCTCGATCTCCTGACCTCGTGATCCACCCGTCTCGGCCTCCCAAAGTGCTGGGATTACAGGCTTGAGCCACCGCGCCCGGCCGGTTTCTTCTGATTCTGCTCCTGGGTGTAGAGGTTGCTGGAGGAACCACACCACCTATTCACGACCTCACAGCTTAACTCATCAGGGTGCTCAACTCACCAGGCCCCTTTGATCCACTTGCTTAGTGACCCTTTTCTATGTTCTTTGGGAGCTTGTTTTCTTCTTTCCAGAACCAACTCTTCCAATCCTTTGCCACTTTTTAAGCTCTTATCCCCTGAGAGCTACAGCTTCTAAGAATCCCTTCAGCTTTATTCCCTCTGTCCCAAGACCTACTGAAATAGTGCCATTGCTCCAGCTCAAGGAGGCAGCCTTCTATCTTCTGGGGACAGACCCTCCTGCCACCCATGAGCTGGATTCATCCTTCCGCCCCCTTAGGGCCTTGCAATAGTGTCCTGACTCAGGCCAGACTGCCACTTACTAGCTGGATGACCTTGGGCAAATTATTCAACCTCTTTGTGCCTCAGTGTTTCCATCTGTAAAATTGGATAATAATGCAATCTCCTTCATCAGGACTAAAAAAATTAATAAGTATAAAATGCTTAGAAGAAGGCCTGGTACATACCAGTCTCCAACATCATTCCCCTCCTCCCCAATATTTTTCTTTTCTCCCTTCTCCTCCTGTATTTAAAATCTCTTCATCCAATCCACCAAATAACAGAACAGTCAAACCACCAAAACATCTGTCCTCTGCTTAGTTTCATCTAAAGCTATTATCTTCTCTCCTTTTACTGGCACATTTGTTGAAAGGGGAAGAGTTGTCTCCATTACTTCAAATCTCATTAATTCCTCAACCCATCATAGCACTTTATGGCTTCCATTCTGCCCCCACCCCCATCCACTCACTGAAATTGCTCTCAATAAAGTCATATTTAACGACCTTCTAATTGTTAAATCCAGTGCTATTCTTAAGTCATCCTCTTTGAGCTTTCTTGAGCATTTGAAACTGTTGTAGCCATATGAATTTTCTTCCTTCGTTAACACTGATCCCTTTATTCTCTACCCAAAGCAATGCTAAGTAACATGCAAATGTCACTCATCGTCGTTTTTCAGATTTTTTTTTACAAAGATAATTTCAGATCTAGTAGTAAGTCACCTGTGTGCCCCTTCCCATTTTCCTCCATCTCAGAAGTAAGTACTCTCTTTAATTTAGTGTTTATCATCCCATACATGATTTTATACCATTAATGCATATGTATGAATCCATAAATGATAGAGAGCATGTTTTGCATATGATTAAATTTCATACAATGACAACCTATCACTTTTTGAAAAGCTTTTAAAAAATAGACCCAGACAGTGCATTGTTAATCCAGGTTGTCCATCCAGTGTTAATTGACCAGACAGTGTCAGACATGGACACTGGTTTTCAGATCAACTCTCTTCAATATGTAATTAGGAAACACTTTTGAAAATGCTCTGTTCCTGCATGATGCTCTGTTCTTGTAGGAGGCACTTTGCAGACTGGGTATTTTATGTTTGGCTTTTACCTTCATAAAAGATGGCTTGATTCTGTTCTTTTTAGTGGGCAATCTCTTTACTTGGGTGAAGATTGCCTTGACTTCTTTTCTTCTGCAGTCCTGTTTTTTTTCCTGCTTAAAGGTTTTTTGTGTGTTTGTTTGTTTTCTGAGCATTTCACTGGGTTTTCCTACATGCTTCCCTTACTTGCAGGGATTTTTTAAAGGATGGTTCTTGATTCTCTTCATTCTCAACAGATGACCACATTCTTTCCCAGAGCCCTGGTGAGTAGAAGATCCTTACTCCTATCTCCAGTCCGAAGGGTGCTACTGTACATGTTTGCCTGGGTGTCTTCCAAGCCCCTACAACTTGTTTTACCTCCAAACCTGCTCCACCACCTGCATTCTCAGTGTGTCACCCACACAGCCTCCTCATCTGGACCCTCTGTGGTCTCTGCTGCTGCCTTTCTTCAGGCCTTTGCTTGGAATACAGACATTTCCTACATAGGTCATCTCCCACGTCCCCTACTCTCATGTTATTGCCAAGAGTAACTGAAGAAAATGCAAACCAATCATCATCTTCCACTTAACACCCCTCTCCTGCCATACTGTCTGCAGGATCAACCCAGACTCCCGGGCTTGGCACCAGGGCCCTTCTGGGTCTGGTCCTCTCCCTTTCCTGCCTGTCCTCTAGCTCTGTGGTAGGCCTCCTCCTCTCTTGCCTCAGTGATCTCCTCCCCACGCCCCTGCACACTGAGTCTTCTCACAGCTGCATGCCCTGGCCATGCTCTTCCAGAACCAGGGATGCCTTTCTCTTCTCTCCTTCCTCATCCTCTAAGATCCAGCTTATGTGCATCACTTACCTGACAGCCCAGGCAGAGTCAGCTCTTCAAGCCTCTGCTCTCAGGGTGCATCACCACCTAAAAGACCCTGACCTTCCCTGGGTTGCATTGCACTGGTTCCATTTGCAGGTCCGTCTCTCCCCGGCTTAGCCTGGGAGGCTCAAGGTGAGAGTACAATTGTCTGCTTTTGTAGCTTAGTGTCTGGCCCATGGCAGGTGCCCAGTAAACACTGGCAAGTTAGTGACTGCTGGCCTGTGACCCAGCCCTGCCTGCTTGCCCGTCACCCAGCCCTGCCTGCTTGCCCCCCTGCTCAGGAGTCCCTGGAGGAATGTAATGCATGCCATCTGATCCTCTCTTAGCGTGGCAGTTTATGTTAGGAGAAAGAACAGAAAAAAAGGTGGAAGACGCTGCCCAAAATTCACACTGGATAGTGCAGCCTGTCCCTGAGACCAAAATGCCATTTAGAACCCAAATGTAGGAAATGGGGTCTCAGCCTGTCCCCAGCTCCCGTTATACCACCACGGGTACTACTACATCTCTAGGAAACCCTGCACTTAAACACAGTTTTCTTTCTCTTCCCACTCCTCTTCCTTATGCCCTCCCTGCTCCACATAACTGCCTTCCTCACCAAGTGCTCTGGGCATATAGTTACTCCCATCCCCAGCCCCTGGAGCTGGGCAAGGGCCAGGATCACTATTCCTATTCACAGATGGAGAACTAAGTCCAGAGAAGGGTACAGTGGGCTGCGGCCATGGTTAGGACCAGGGAGTCAGTCCTACCTCCATATGGGGGCAGCCTGAAGCCTGCTTCATGAGGGAGCACCCAGCCCCCTTTACAGAAGGCCTTGCAAAGGATGGAGAGGCGGGAAAGGGTGGCGTGCCCCAACATCAGCAGAGGAGCAGTCCTCAGGGTCAAGATGGGGGGCAAGGAGAATCCAGGGCAGGTTAGGAGTGCGGGCCTGAACCCTGTGACCAGCATCTACCCAGGAACTCCTCAAGGGCGGCCTCTGCTCCCTCCCTTGATGGGAAAAGACAGGACTACAGACATGCCTGTGAACCATGGGAGTATCTGCCCATTTCCCTTCCATCAGGTCATGAAGAAGTGAGTGCAGGTGCTGGGGGAGGTGGGAGGACTTGAGGGAGGAGTTGGTAGGAGAAGGGTCCAGGGAAGAAGAGATTGAGGAAATGGCCTGTGGAGCTGCCCTGAGCCCAGGTGGGCACATTCGGAGGCAGAGATGGTACCAGAGGAAAGGTGCCTGGTGTTGAGCTGGCAGCAAGTGTTGGCACCCCAGGTGGGGATCTGCCCGAAGGAACCGCTCAGTCCCCACCCCTCCAGGAGTGTGCGGGCCTTTCCTAAAAGACCTGACTCAGGCTGAGGCGGCTCACGGAGGGCGTGGAGAAGCCCCTAGGCGTGGCCCCAGGGAGTAAAAGGGAGCAGTAGGAGTTGAGGGGGCAAGGGGGGCCCCATGGGGAGCCGAGAGACAGAAGAGCAACCCTGGAGGGGGCCCAGGTGGCACCCCAGTACCTCGGTAGGTTTCTGAGTGCAGCAGGTAGATTTTCAGAACAGGGGAGTGGGCTGGAGATACACGGTGGAGGTGGGGTCCGGTACTCACCTGCCCATCCTTCCCAGGCCTGCCTCCCTCTGCCTGATACTTTTTCTCTGGCTCCCTCCCCAGCATCCACACGGACCCTTGACACCACCCTCCTGGTCTGTGTGCAACACTCCGGGGCTTTCACTTCTATTCCTGATGACTTTAGTAGCTGGGGTGCATCCTGTCCATGATATGAGAGGGTTGGGCTAAGTGGATTAAGGGAACTGGGGAGGGATGTTAGGTCCTCAGCATCAAACTGTACCTGAGGGCCTGGAGCCCTGGTGGCCTGAGGCCCTCACCCAGGAAAGCAGTTCTGCTTTTCAGGGCATGCCAGGACGTCCCAGGGACGGGACTGCGGGATGGCTTCCCCACTCTCTCCCAAGTTTCCCTTCGCCTTGGGGCACTCACTTTGACGCCTACTGACAGTCCCAGGTTAGAATTAAAGACATGTATTTGGTCTTGCAAATAAATATATTTAGAAGGGAAGTTTATTCATATTGGAAGGGACAAACTGGAGAGCACAGAACATGCAGCTGTCCAATTTCTAAGGCGACTCTGCTGTGACAGTGATTGGCCTCTGGCCCCTGCAGCTGCACAGGTCCCTGTCTGAGCTGGCATGCCCACAGCACCCTGCCTGTCTCCTCCACCTGGCATCCTGCTCTCCCCTGCATTCTGGGAACGCCATCCTGGACACACTGAGAGGCCCAGGCGGGTTTCTCTGCCTGTCACCCACCTGAGTCCTGCCAGTGCTTTGGCCTGGACCCTGGCCTGCTGCCATCCCTTGTCCAGTTGCTTGAGGCACCGTGTGCTGGCCTTGTCCCTCCAGGCCAGAGTGCGGCAGCCCTTACCCCCACAGCACTGCAGTCCTGCAGCTGGCCCTCAGCCCTGGGAGGAGCCTTCCTTTTCCAGAGAGACCTCGGCCTGCACTTCCAGCTTCCCTATGGCCTCCACCTTCCTAGAGGCCTCCCGGTGGCGCCACTGCCTGGAGGGTTGGTAGGAGCTCTCGTCACTCACTGGGCCCTGCCGGCCCCTCGTGAGGCCCAGCAAGGCCCGGCTCTGGTGGAGGAAGTTGGGGCTAGAGAAGCAGTAGAGCACAGGGTCCAGGACGCTGTTGAGGTAGGTGAAGGCCAGGGAGCCGTGGAAGAGCTGTGTGCAGACGTCCAGGGAGCGGCAGGCAGACAGCCAGAAGGCCACCATGGAAGCCATGCCAAAGATGACGCTGGGCAAGAAGCAGATGGTGTAGACGGCCACCACCACGGCCAGCACGCGCATGGCCCTCTGCGGACCTGCCTGCCCGCCCAGGCCACGATTCCGGATGGTGAGCCCAATGCTCACGATGGCGAAGAGGATGAGCACCAGTGGCAGGAAGAACTCCAGCAGGTACAGCGCCTGGTGCCAGCGGAGTGAGGCCGAGGGCTTCGTGCCCACCCTGTAGCTGAGGCAGGAGGGGCCGGAGAAGGTGCCCAGGAGCAGGTGCCCGTTAAGGAGCAGGATGCCCACCCAGAGTCCCCCGGCCACCCGGGCAGCTGCCCCCACGGAAGCACGGCTCAGCGCGTGGTGGGGCTGCACCACCTTCAGGTAGCGGTTGAGCGCGATGGCTGTGAGGAAGACGACGCTGGCCGTGCGGTTGGTGGACAGCATGAAAAGGTTGATTTTGCAGGCAGGATCCCCAAAGCGCCAGGTCTCATGGAGGAGGTAGTAGTCCACGCGGAGGGGCAGGTTGCTGATCAGGAGGAAGTCAGCGGCCACCAGGCTGACCAGGAACACCGTGTTGGAGGTCCAGGGCCGCGTGTGGACACAGAAGATGAAGAAGGCCAAGCTGTTCCCCACCAGGCCCAGGACAAACTCCAGGGCCAGGATCGGTGCCAGGAAAGCAGACACCAGCGAGGAAGAGGTGGGGTGGCAGGGCCCTCCAGAGGACCCCCCCACAGTGGTAAAGGCAGAGGGAGCGGAGGAGGGTGAGGGAGGGAAGGAGGGAGGGAGGACAGAGGAGGAGGGAGAGGGAGAGGGAGAACTCAGGTTATGAAGTTCCATGGGCTGCTTGAGCCAAGGACCTGAGAGAAGGTTCTGGAGTCTTCTACCCCTGCAGGAGTGCCCAGGACAAAGTGGGATGATTGGCACTATCAGCCGGCCACCACGGTGACACAACATCCGGGGGGTTTCATCAGTATTCTCACAGCCACTGAGAAACACCCTGTGTTCCTGTTTGTAGGCCAAGGGGAACCCTGCAGCCCTCCCTCCTTCCCTCCCCCTCGGGGCACTGAGTGACCACACGAGGTCTCTGAGCCCAGCCTGGGGGTTGTGCTGCTGGTAGAGGAAGAAGCAGGGCTCAGCAGGGGCAAGATGGAAGCCCAGAGACACCCTGAAGTGGGAGGAAAGTCCAGTCGGGTAAGGTGTGGGAGAGTATTTGCAGCCCTGTGTTCTGTGGCTCTCAGGATCATACAGCCCTCCCTGAACGCCCCCTCCTCCACTACATATAGAGGCTGGTGGCTGCCTCCCTGCCCCCACCAGCTCTGGCTTCAGGGACCGTGGAGCCAACAGGACATTGTCCCAGGAGAGGTGGGCAGGGAGTCAGTGAAGACCTCCACCGCTCTGCTGGTGGCCTGGAGGGAACCAGTCTTACTTGTGCTCTGCCCGCCTGCTGTGTGTCTGAAAGCCCACTGCAGTTCAGCTTTCAGTTGCTCCCAGATTCCTGATGGTTCCGAAGTCTGTGATGGTTCCAAGTCTGGGTACATGGTGAAGTAAGCCCCATAGGGGATGCCCCTGCCAAATTTCTACTGCCATGGCATGGGGACCTGGGGGCATCTCCCGCAAACAGAACAATCTTGATTTCCCCTCTCTGTGCCTCCCCATGGCTCCTTGTCCACCCCTCTCCCTGCCCCCATTAGCATTGACTGTGGAATGGGGAGTGGGAGGCTGGCGCTAGCTCCATACAAGGTACAAGTCCAGCTGTCCCATGGTGAAGTATTCTCATGAACCCACGGGCTGGTCCTGTGGGTGGAGATGAGGGCTTCAGGCTCCTGATTACCCGGGACAGCAGGGCCAAGGGAGGCGGTGGTTCTAGGCTCCAGCGCCTGACCCCATCACTGCTAACTGGCTGGGGTCAGCAGTCTGCCATGTGTGGCCTGGCCTCTGTGTCTTCGACACAGTGGCCCCTGGCCTCTCTTGGCTGTCCTGGGCTCCCATTTGGTCGAGGCTGAGGACAGACATCCCTGGGAGAAGCAGGGTGGTGAGGCCCAGCCTAAGCTTCATATGCAAACAGGCCTGGGTTAGAAACAGAGTTGCCCTACTTCCAAACCTCTCTGAGCCTGATCTGTAAAATCAGGCTCTACCACCTTCTTGGAGAGTTGTGAGGATAAAGTGATATCATTTATGTAAAAACTTCCAGGGGATTCCTTGGGACAGAGCAAGTGTTCACAAAAACAGATCTAATTTTCCTGACTTTCTCTCTAGATTAGGCTTGCCCTGTGTACGAGAGTAAACTGTTCTCCTCATGGCTACCTGTGTTCTGACCTGGGGCCTTCCTGGAACATTCTGTGTCCTCTTCTCAGGTCTTGCACGGAGCAGTGCATTGCTACAGGCCAGGAACGAGCCGCGCAGAGCCTCTGCCCGCACCTGTCCTGGACCATTTGTGTTTGGAGGAGGCTGATGGTGTTTTTTCTTTGCTTGCGGGAGAGGAAAGCCCTTAGGGGTGAAGAGGTGGGTGCAGGTCCCGATGTCTCTCAGGGCCAGTAGCCTTTTCAGCCAAGGCAGGTCTTTCTCTGCTCCCAGTGGAGTGTAGGAAGGCAGTGAGCCACTGGGCTGGGGCTGCGGGAGACAGGGCTCAAGTGTTCTTTTCTAGAGGAAGCTTTGAGTCCACACAGGGACCCGTTCTGTCCAGATCTGTCACTCTCATGTGCATGCCCTCATTGACTTCTCACGGAAGTCCCAGGAAACTGAACTGTGCCCACTGCAGGTTCCACGTTCTTGTCTCTGCCCACTGGTGCCTCTGAGGCCTCCAGCATCCCTAGACGCCCACAGCAGGCTCAGGGGGCCCTCTGGAGTCTTTGAACATGGCACCTGTGCATGACAGGGGAGGGCAGGGGGCACAAGGCCAGACCCCCCACCGACACTGCTGAGCTCTTGGTACAACTACCTGCCCCTCCCCAGGCTGCTCACAGTCTTTAGGTATTAACAGTGGTTAGTTCTGGGTGGGGGGTTTTGTGTATTTCTGGGTTTTCTATAGTTAGCACAGATGACTTCTGTTATTGGAAAAAAACTCAACAGATGCTAGTGTTTTAAAGTTATGTAAAAAGACAGCCTGGCCAACATGGCGAAACCCCCATCTCTACAAAAAAGAAAAACTAAAAAAAATTAGCAGGATGTGGTGGCGCATGCCTGTAGTCCCAGCTACTCAGAAGGCTGAGGTGGGAGAACCACTTAAGCCAGGAGGGTCAAGGCTGCAGTGAGCTGTGATCGCACCACTGCACTCCAGCCTGGGTGACAGAGTGAGATCCTATCTCCAAAAAAAAAAAAAAAAAAAAAAAAAAAGGTAAAAAGAATTAATGAGAACAGAGAAGGAAGTGGAGAGATGACATTGGCTGTGCTCCCAGGACCAGGCATGGAGCATGCGTGGATCAAGTCACACACACAGTGAGGAATGCCCATCCACAAACAGGATGCCCAGTAACAGACCCTCCAACACGTCCATGGTCACCTGGTGCCCTGATGCCCCAGACACACCACATGGTCCTGGGGGCCACATGGGAACGCCAGTGATGACTGCCTGCAGCAGACCCACAGGTGTGCGTTCACCAGGAAGCCTTTATTGAGGGCCTTCTTGGCGGGGAAGTGCTGCACTGAGTCTACAGGGACAGAGGAATGGTCAGGAGCTGGGCCAGGAGTAGACCACCTGGTAAGACTGGCAAGGCAGTAGGCTGAGGCTGCTGGAGAAGACAGGGAGTTGCTGCCCGCTCAGGGGCGTGGCATCTGGGCTGAGAAAGGCAGGAGGGTGGGTGACAACAATGTCCAGGTCTGTGGGGGACACAGCAGCAGTACACAGACAAGCGGTGGGGCTGGGAGAGTTGTTTGGCAGGGATGGCACGCGAGGGTGCTTGCAAGGCACACCTGTGGCTGCTTCAGGCCATGGCAACAGGGTCACCACAGGGGCTTCTTGCAAGCAGGGTCCTGGGTCACAGACAGGGCCACAGAGCCTTGTGTTCGCTCCCAGGCATACCTGTGGACAACACAGACGAGCAGGGCTCACACAGAGCTGGACCCCGAGGATCCCAGGGAAAGGCTCCCCGCGTACTCACGAGGTCCCAGCTAGCACCAGGAGGCTGTCATCAGGGGCCAGGCTCAGGTGCCATCCCCCCATTGTCACCACCGAGGAGCCCTCCTGGAGAAGAGGAGCAGGAGAATCAAATGGAGACTGTTGGGCCTCAACACCTGGGTGAATGTCTGAGTCTGCCTGGGCACCAAGGCCCCAAGAGTGGGCCCCGTGTGGCAGTCCCAGTCCCAGGAGTGGGCTGATGCCCTCCGGCAGGGGGTTCTGCAACCCTGTCCCTGGGCCCCACTTGCCAGCTGCCACAGCCACACGTCCACATTCTGTCTCAGGCCTTCGCTGCTGCCTTGCCCATAGGCAGTCACCTGGTGGGAGGTGAAACAGAAACTTCTGGTGCCTCTTCCCCCACATGGGAGATGGTCTTGAACCTGCCCCCAGACACCAGGCTTGCTTGGAGCAGGGTTGAGGCCCATAAAACAGGCCCATCGCCATGTGCTGAGCAGAGACCAGGACTTGGAGAGGAGGGCTGCCTGGGCTGCAGGCCTCCCTGTGCCCGCCACTGCCAAAGGCAGGCATGTATTTGGGATCACACATGCCTGCCTTTCACGTGCAGTGCACCCATGGTCCCTCTGATGTGTGCTCATGCGAAGGCATGCCCACCAGGGCACACCAGAGACACATTTACGTCAGCTTCCCAGAGGGTGCAACCTCCCTTTCTCCGAGAGAGGTTTTGAGTTTGGCCTCAGGAGGCGGGAGGGACCAGGAGGGTGAGGCTGAGGCCTCTCTGACATGCACCAGCCTGGAAGCACGCAGCTGCTGTGCAGGGCCATGCTCCTGCTGCCCCGGAGAGGGCGCATATTCATTAATGTAAACCGAAGCAGGTAAGAGCAGCGTATGGCAGAGGTGGGGTGCAGGGCTGAGTGGCACTGCTGTGACATGTGCGCATGTTCTTGCAGCCCTGTGTAAGCTCAGGACGTCCCTGGTACCCAGGAGCAGCAGGCCGAGCCTCTACGGGAAGCCTGTGGCCATGAGCATCCCTGCACAGACTGACTCATTCAAAGCCCACGGGACGTGCCAGTGGCAAGCCGTAAAGCACAGGTGAACACAGGTCTCCCTGCACCACTCTTGCCCTCCCAGCCTCGTCCCCACACATGGTACAGAAACACCACTCTGGCCTGTCACTCCCTGCTTCAATACTTGGAGCGCTGTTGTCTTTAGGACAAGTCCTCCCACCTTGCCTAACCCAGCAGACCTACCAGGACCTGGGCCCTGCCTGCTGCTCCACAGTCCACCAGTCACACTTGTACCCCCACTCCCCAGCCCCGCCTCTGGCTAACTTCAGCTACTCCCAGTGCCGGGCTGTTTCAAGCCTCAAACAGCTCATGCTCATGCTTCTCCCTCACCTAGAATGCTCTCTCCACCTCCCTTTCTTTCTTTTACAAACTCCTACACTAGCTTTAAAATGCAATGTGCACATCACCTCCTCCGGGAAGCCTTCCTTGACTTCCCTTTCAGCCTGGATTCCTCCTTTATCCTTCTATAGCTTCCTATAGCTTTTCTATCAGATACTTTATCACGTGATTGTGGCAATTGTTGATTAACTTGTCCATCTCTTTAACAAACTATACATTCTTTAAGGTAGCAAGTCTATCCTACTCTCCCACTAAAGCCTGAAACATAACAGGCATTTAATAAATGCAGAATGAAAGAAAGTCAGCCTTGTTTGAATCCCTCTCTCCACCCAACCCTCACTCCCAAACAATTCTCTCCCTTTTGGCTTCCAAGGCTGTGACTGGCTGAAGGCTCAGGAATTCCTAGCGAGGGGAAAATTGCAGACCCCCAGGAAGCTGCCAGTGAGTGGGGGAGCCTCCAACTCTGAAAGTGAATTCAGTTCTTAAAATTGCTTGGGACCATATAGCCTCCACAGACTTCGCCAGCAGCAAAGCCATCGCCCTCTGTGTCAGGGAGGGAGCACAAAGGCCTATGCTCATGTCTACAACCTCTGAAATGTGGCGTGTGTGTGTGTTTGTGTGAGTGTGTGTGTGAAAGAGAGAGAGAGGCAGTGAGAGAGAGACTGGTTCCCATTTTCCAGGGCTGCTGGGAGGATGCCCCGGATGTCCCATGACTGCATTACCTGGGTCTCATAGGTGTCCCCAAACAGGCTGAGTGGTGCGCCTGCCTGCAGCTCCCTGCGGTGGCTGTCCAGCCAGGCCTCCAGGGACATGGGCTCCATGATGGATCGTGTGCTCAGAGGGAATGGTGGCTCCTTGAGAAGCTGGTCTGCACCCACAGCATGACTACAGTCAGTATCCTCAGGACCCAGGACCCAGCCCACCCAGCCCCAGTGGGCTGAGTTCCCAGGGGCCCCAGGTCTCAATTGCCGAAACAGGCTCTGGATCCGGCTCAGTGATCAAGCAGCCATGTAGGGGGTACCATTGGCTGCCGTCTTCTCAGTACCTTGAGAACTGGGCAGAATATTCACAAAGACTCCCCGGTCCCCTGGACCAAAACCCATCCTATTTTGGAAGAGGAGGGAGGGAAGGAGAAGGGCAGTTCCCAGCGGCCTCACCAGGGATGGGCTTTCCTGTTCTGTACTGCTCAGAGCTGAAGAACCTGCAGGGACGAACAGGGAGGAGCAGGAGTGGCGAGCACTCCCATTGGAGTGACCAGCGACACACACATACACCATACTCACGGTCAGGTGCAGGAGCCCACACACACTCATAGGGCCCTCACACAGCTGTGTGTTTGCCATCCTTTCCCTCCCAGCCCCGTGCTGCTGCTCCTCCCTCCCCCCAGCGGCACTGGGCTCTCTGGGCCAGGCTCCCCACCCTGGGAGGGGAGTCTCCCCTGGGAGGGGAGACTTTCTCCCAGGCCATCAGGTGCTGATGCAGAGCCCCAGGAAAGCAAGAGGCAGGGGCTGGGCTGGGCGCTCACTCCTGGATGATGGGGGCCAACTGCGTGCTGAGGTCCTTGCAGTAGAACCACTTCTCAAACAGAACGTCCATGGTGTCGCCCACATAGTACCTGCCAGGGCAGAGGACAGGCAACCCTGCTGTCCCCATCTGGGTGGCTTCAGGGCAGCCCCACTCAGGCCTGACTCTGCTGCTGTCTGCTCCACCCGTGTTAGCACACCCTAGTGGTCATTGGTCACTTAACACCTTGCTCTTCAGAAGCACACGTGCGCCCCGAGAGGGGTACTATCCCCAGAATTCACACGGCTCTGTCTGGTTCCCAAAACTAGACCCAAACTAGTTCCCGAAACTCGACAAAGCAGGTAGAAGTCTGAGGCTCAGAGAAGCTGAGCAATCTGGCAAGGATTACACAGCCTGTAAGTGGTGGAAGCAGGCCAGTCTCAAGACAATCTTAGAAACTTAGAGAGCTTCTAATCGCAGTGCTTTCGTTTTTCCCAAAGAGGAAGCTAAGGCTGAGCCTGAAACCAGGGCCAGTGGCTGGACGCTCTGCTGGCCTGCAGTGCTGTAGGCCAGAGTGCACGGACACTTAAGAAACCAACATGGCTGAGCACAGTGGCTCATGCCATCCCAGCACTTTGGGAGGCTGAAATGGGTAGATCACTTGAGGTCAGGAGTTCAAGACCAGCCTGGCCAACATGGTGAAACCCTGTCTCTACTTTTAAATAAATAAATAAATAAATAAATAAATAAATAAATAAATAAATAAAATAGCCAGGCATGGTGGCAGGGGCCTGTAATCCCAGCTACTTGGGAGGCCGAGGCAGGAGAATTACTTGAACCGGGAAGCGGAGGTTGCAGTGAACTGAGATTGCACTGCTGCATTCCACCCTGGGTGACAGAACAAGACTCTGTCTCAAAAGTAAATAAATAAGTAAAAAAAAAAAAAAAGAAGAAGCCAACACGCAGAAGATGTCCCCCAGTTAAGGGGTTCTTCTCCTGTCAGCGTCATGATTGCCTTTGAGAGTTGGAGCAAAGCTTTGAACTCTTTTCTGGGGTAAGGCCCACGTACATGTATGTATAGCCTTCAGTAGACCCCTACAGCCCACCCCAGCCCCCAGCCTGGCTCAGTGAGCTCCTCCCCTGGCCTGAGGAGCGCCTGGCAGGCTGGGATGGGCCCCAGGTCCCTGTGTGTGCTGCACATGGTGGGTGCCAGGAACGCCTGTTGACTGAATGCCTAATGCCCAAACCCAGCTCCTGGGCCCAGGCCAGCTCTGTCTGCTCTTAAAAGGGATGTGGTCCTGCTGATGGGAGATGCTTTACAGACACACAGTGCATCCACCCACCTGGCAGCCTAAATCCTAGCCTGGGATGGAGCTGGCCCCGGAAAGCTTCATAACTGGATGGCAGTGCCCTCCAGGAACTGCCTTTGGAGTGGCATTTTAATGTTGAGTCCCTGGCTTTTATTAAAGGTCAAAAGCAGCCAGATGAAATGTGTTATTGAATTTGCTATAAAATGATATTGAGGACACCATCCTCTCCATCAGACTCCCTATATTAAAGTCCCTTGGGACAGATTTTTTCTAGAAGATAAGACCATGTCTGTCTCTACAACAGACTGTTACACAGTGAATGATTATGTAGCCATTGTGTTTTTTGAAAAGATTTAATAGTGTAAGAAATACTTGGCTGAATGTGGTGGCTCACAACTGTAATCCCAGCACTTTGGGAGGCCGAGGTGGGTGGATCACCTGAGGTTGGCAGTTCGAGACCAGCCTGACCAACACAGTGAAACCTCGTCTCTACTAAAAATACAAAAATTAGCCAGACATGGTGGTGCATGTTTGTAATCCCAGCTACTCAGGAGGCTGAGGCAGGAGAATTGCTTGAACCCGGGAGGCGGAGGTTGCAATGAGCCGAGATTGTGCCACTGCACTCCAGTCTGGCGACAGAGTGAGTCTCCATCTCCAAAAAAAAGAGAAATACTCATGAGTTTCTTTTAGGTAAAAAAAGATATAGCTATGCATAGAAATAAGACAAGACAGAAGTTTAGGTTTCATTGGCGACATGACAATTTTTTTGTTTTCTCTTTTTTATTATTTTGTTTTCTTGAGATATAATTCACATACCATCAAATTTATCCTTTTAGTAACAAGTAATTTTAATTTTGTTCACTTCACATTCCTGTACTTTTCCAGATTTTGAGAATGAATGTGTATGACTTTGATAATCAGAAAAACAACAAGTATTTTTAAAATGCCTATTATACAAGACATGTGGGCCATAGTATCCTGATCCTGGTAACCTGACGGGAAACTTGAAATTTTTTTTAGTTAAAAAATACAACAAACAATGATAACGCCACTGCATTCCAGCGTGGGTGACAGAGTGAGTCCCCTTATCAAAAAAAAAAAAAAAAAAAAAGAGAGAGAGAAACAAAACCAACCAAACAAAACACTGTTGAGCTTCTGGAAAATCTCTATTTCCCTGAGCAATAGGTTACTTCCTCCTTTCAGAGGAAAGGAACTGGATGACTGGTCAGAACCAAATGAGAACCCTGGCTATGGAATCAGAATGTCGACAGCAGGGCCTGTGTTCTTCCCCTCTTTGGTGTTGACTCCCACTTCTCTTTATACTGTCCTGGCCCTAACTCCGTATTTCTCTATAATGCCAGATCTAGCAAGTAACGCGTTAACAACTTTAACTTCTTTGTAATGATAACAGCACCTCCCCCATAGGATCGTTGGGAAGACTCAATGAATAAATACATGCAAAGTCCTTAGCCAGGCATCTGGCACATAGCAAGTGCCATCCAGATGTCAGTGTGTGTTGTGGAATGAGCTGGGGTAGAGAAACTAGCTGAGGGAGGCACTGGCCGTGACTCTAAACTCTGGGGGGAAGCAGCAGTTCTGGCTGCACTGGGGGAGGTGGGTGTGACTTTGGAACCCCTCTGGCCCGCTTTCCACATCCCACCCCTCCCAGAAGACCTTGTGAAAGGAAAATATCTTGGGTCCCTGAAATCACTAAACTAAAGGGAAATGTCAAGCTGAGAACTGCTTAGGGCAAACCTGCCCCCCATACTTTTTTTTTTTTTTTTGAGACGGAGTGTCGCTCTGTCACCCAGGCTGGAATGCAGTGGCGTGATCTCGGCTCACTGCAAGCTCCGCCTCCCGGGTTCACGCCATTCTCCTGCCTCAGCCTCCCGAGTAGCTGGGACTACAGGCGCCCGCCACCGCGCCCGGCTAATTTTTAATATTTGTAGTAGAGATGGGGTTTCACAGTGTTAGCCAGGATGGTCTCAATCTCCTGACCTTGTGATCCACCCGCCTTGGCCTCCTAAAGTGCTGGGATTACAGGAGTGAGCCAGTACGCCTGGTTACCTGCGCCCCATTCTATTCAAAGTGCCCCTCTGCTCACTGAGATAAATGCGTATCTGATTGGCTCCTCTGGAGAGACTAATCGGAAACTCAAAAGAATGCAACCCTTTGTTTGTTTTCTACCTATGACCCGGAAGGCCTTCCCTGCTTTGAGTCATCCTGCTTTTGCTTTGAGTTGTCCGGCCTTTTCGGACCGAACCAATGTCCATCTTACATATGGTAATTTGTAACATATGTAATTTGTAACATATGTTAATTTGTAACAATACATATGTTAATTTGTAACATATGATGTCTCATGTCCCCCTAAAATGTATAAAACCAAGCTGTGCTCTGACTCTCTTGGGCATATATCAACAGGACCTCCTGAGGCCGTGTCACAAGCACGCGTCCTCAACCTGGCAAAATAAACTTGCTAAATTAACTGAGACCTGTCTCAAATTTTTGGAGTTGACATTTTGATAACCTCAGAGGGATTCTGAGTGGAGGTGCCCCTGACCTTTGACAAATCTCCTAAGGGTGCTTGGTACTGGCGTGAGCCAACTTTATGGCTCAAACCAATAGGACAATTTGCTGAGGTCTGGGAGCACCCCCTCTAGAGAATCCCTGATCTCCCCAAATTTGGTTGAGATCTAAAGTTTATTTCCCTGTACAACTCCCTCTTTCTTTTTGAGTTTTACTTGTTTCCAACAAGGAAGGCAAGTTTTCCTGTTTCCATGACAATGGAAGGCAGCTAACTCGTTTATGAAGTTTGAGCTCGCTTCCGATAGGAAAAAGGAGGTTTTTTTCCTGCTTCTAGGATGGTAGAGAGCTGTCTTGAGCCTGAGACCCATCCCTAGGTAAGTAGCTGAATTGAGGGTTTGTCTTGGCTAAAGTTAACGATCAGCTGCTCTTAATTTCTGCTGACTATTAGAGTGCTCAGTGATCATGGAAGCTGTGCGATCATTTGTTTTGCTTAACTATTTGTTGTTGTTGTTGTTTCTGTTTTGTTGTTGTTTCAGTCTTTTTCCCATTGGGTTTGATCAGCTCTGCCTGACTTGATCAAATCCTAAAGAAGTTCAAAATTATGGGAAACAAGGCCTCTGGAGTGACTAAATTCCCCTCCACCTCCAACACACACACACACAAAGGGCCAGGCACAGTGGCTCACACCTGTAATCCCAGCACTTTGGGAGGCAGAGGCGGGCAGATTATGAAGTCAGGAATTCCAGACCAGCCTGGCCAACATGGTGAAACCCCGTCTTTACTAATAACACAAAAATTAGCCGGGCGCAGTGGCGCGCACCTGTAATCCCAGCTATTCAGGAGGCTGAGGCAGGAGAATTGCTTGAACCCAGGAGGCGGAGGTTGCAGTGAGCCGAGATTGCATCACTGCACTTCAGCCTGGGTGAGAGAGCAAGACTGTGTCATGGAAAAAAAAAAAAAAAAGCTGGTCTGGTGGGGGGAGAAAAAAGGCCAGCAAAAGGAGAAAAAAAAGATGAAAGATTTTTTATTTTGACTGCTAAGGGGCTTGATTTACATAACAAGGCCACCTTTAGCTAACCAGGCAAAACTGAAAGAGCAATGGCTGTACTTCTGAAACAGCAGCATTTGTTTTCCTGCTGAAATACAGTAATGAGATTTAAAAAGATTTTTTTAAAAGAGCTCAATGGTTAAAAATCAGCTTAATTAAAAGCTAACATCCAAGGGGTGTGTGTGTGTGTGTGTGTGTGTGTGTGTGTGTGTGTGTATTTAACCTTCATGTTTTTGTTTTTGTTTTTCTCCTAGGACCTTGTCTTTTTTTTTGAGCAAAAGTTTTTTTCTTCTCAGTTGACCGAATTCTGTTTTCTTCATTTACTTCTGCTGTCTCTCCTTTCTCTTGCACCCTCTGCTGCATGAGGGACCTAAAATAGTTTATAGTAGCCTGCGGTTTCTTAAAGAAAATGAAGAAGGCACTAGACTCCTTTTAGGGGAGAAACCTGTTTTTCCTTATCAAGAATGTAAAAAGATATATTGGTCTCAACTCTTAAACTGCTTACTTTTATATTGTTATCTGGATTTTTTTTTTTTTTTTACTAAAATAGTTATTGTAACTGAGGTTACTCTTACTCTTGAGTTTTTAAGGAAGAGTGTGGTTTTATTGCTTCTGGGCCTTTGACTAAGATCAAGTGTAGAAGAGTGTGGTTTAGACACTTAGAAATGTCTTTGTTTAAAAAAACCTTTTTTTAAGTGCACTGTAAAAGCATCATGTGGTCTAAGCTCATAATAATTCTCCCTTTTTGGAGACCCAGGATTCAGTGTGGGCTTTGCCCAGAGCTCAGAGATCCAGTTAAAAGATAGGTAGTCCCGATCTAAATAAAATTGGTCTCCTTATGCAATCCTATGATAGATTTCTATAATTTTATGTTTGACTTGGTATCCATCTTTTTTTTTTTGACAGAGTTTCGCTCTTGTTGCCCAGGCTGGAATACAATGGCATGATCTCGGCTCACTGCAACCTCTGCCTCCCAGGTTCAAGCAATTCTCCTGCTCAGCTTCCCTAGTAGCTGGGATTACAGGTATGTGCCACCATGCCTGGCTAATTTTGTATTTTTAGTAGAGATGGGGTTTCTCCGTGTTGGTCAGGCTGGTCTCAAACTCCCGACCTCAGATGATCCGCCTGCCTCTGCCTCCCAAAGTGCTGGGGTTATAGGCATGAACCACCATGCCCAGCCAGCATCCATCTTTAATCTCCCTCTAGCACTATCAGACTTATTCTCTCTGTACCTTATGATGTCAATTTTGCTATTTGATTTTTCACCTGAGTTGTTTCCTTTTTTTTTTTTTTTTATTGAGACAGATTCTCACTCTGTCACCCAGGCTGGCATGCAGTGGCGTGATCTTGGCTCACTGCAGCCTCTGCCTCTTGGGTTCAAGCAATTCTCTGCCTCAGCCTCCTGAATAGCTGGGATTGCAGGCGTCCTCCACCATGCCCGGATAATTTTTTTGTATTTTTAGTAGAGATGGGGTTTCACCATCTTGGCCAGGTTGGTATTGAACTCCTGACCTCGTGATCCACCCACCTCGGCTTCCCAAAGTGCTGGGATTACAGGTGTGAGCCACTGCATCTGGTGAGTTGCTTCCTTTAATACGCAACTTTAAGGCTATTTAGCTGACAACTGCCTGTGGTTGTAAAACAGGTTATCAAGAATCTGAAAGTCTGGCTGGGCATGGTGGCTCACACCTTAATCCTAGCACTTTGGGAGGCCGAGGTGGGTCGATCACCTAAGGTCAGGGGTTTGATACCAGCCTGGCCAACATGGTGAAATCCTGTCTCTACTAAAAATACAAAAAATTAGCTGGGCGTGGTTGTGGGCACCTGTAATCCCAGCTACTTGGGAGGCTGAAGCAGGCGTATCACTTGAACCTGAGAGGCAGAGGTCGCAGTGAGCAAAGATTGTGCCACTGCACTCCAGGTCGGGTGATAGCGCAAGTCTCTATCACCAAAAAAAAAAAAAAGAAAAAAGAAAAAAGAATCTGAAAGTCTAAGGTAGAAAAAAAAAGTTGTTATGAATCTATAAGATGTACTTCTATTAGCATGCCTAAAACATCTATGTATGTGTTGTATACACAATGTTTCACTGCTGAAAATATAAAAAGGGGCTCTAATTAACTAAACTAAATTCCTCTCAAAGTTAGTTCAGCCTATACCCAGAAATGAACAAGGAGAGCTTGGAGGTTAGAAGCAAGATGGAATCATTTAGGTCAAATCATTTTCACTGTCTCAGTTCTAATTTTGCAATGGTGGTTCTATAACTTTAAATAATGACTATCACAATTTTTACAAATAATCTAAGTAAATGATTAAAATAAAATAATTATGTAAATGCAATAGGATAAATACTTGTAGACAACCTTGTCATAATTTAGAATCTAAAGTTAAATTAAATAGTAGACATTTCATTATTTGGGTACTTTCCAGTAAAAATATATTTGTAGGAAAACATTCTTTCTAAAAAAAGGTGTGTCCTTTTAAAAAAAGTGAACCATTTTGTCTAATTTAAGGCTTATTTAAAGGTCATGTATAAAACAAGAGAAAAGGAACCAGGAAATAAAAGAGATGTAAAGAAAGTTATAAAAACAAAGAAGTTTTTTTGTGGTAAGAAAGCTTGAAGAGAAATAATTTCATATGAGAAAGACTCTCGTATAGTAAATTTAGTTGTAGAGTAAAATGACTGGTTGTTGAAGAAGGAGGGATGTTCAGGACAAACCAGAAAGTCCAAGCATAGCATGAATGGTCTGTGTAAGTCACAATAAGAGGACTTATTTTTTTAAAAAACCCAAAAACTTTTATATGATCAAGTTGTCACATTATTATTAAGTTTGGGTTGCTTAGGAAAAAAAAAATGAGATTAAATTTTTTCAAAAGTTAAGGTTATTACATTTGTGTATCTCTCTGTATGTGCTTTTAATGTCCTTGTGACATTAAGTTACAGGGCTTTGACTCCTGGGTCTAAAAAGGACACCAGGTCCTGCTAAATTTTTTTTTTTTGACCGGAGTCTCGCACTGTTGCCCAGGCTAGAGTAGAGTGGCGTGATCTTGGCTTACTGCAACCCTCCACCTCCTGGGTTCAATCAATTCTTCTGCCTCAGCCTCCTGAGTAGCTGGGATTACAGGTGCCTGTCACCATGCCCAGCTAATTTTTTGTAGTTTTAGTAGAGATGGCGTTTCACCATGTTGGCCAGGCTGGTCTCAAACTCCTGACCTCATGATTCACCCACTTCAGCCTCCCAAAGTGCTGGGATTACAGGCATGAGTCACTGTGCCCGACCAAGTCCTGCTAAATTTTAGACACTGGCATCAATTAAAGCCCCATCTTCAGGCCCAGTAGAAGATGCCAATCAAAATAAACTGCATTCCTGAAACACAGGGACAGAAATTAAAACTATTCAACTCCTTAAGGCCCAGGGACTATCATGGAAGAGGTGGGCATGGGAGATTGTAAGGACCAATTTTGAGAGATAAAATAAGTTCAGTTTCTTGCCGGGTGCGGTGGTGGCTCATGCCTATAATTCCAGCACTTTGGGAGGCCAGGGTGGGTGGATCATGTGAGGTCAGGAGTTTGAGACCAGCTTGACCAACATGGTGACAGCTCATCTCTACTAAAAATACAAAATTAGCCAGGCATGGTGGCACATGTCTGTAATCCCAGCTACTTGGGAGACTGAGGCAGGAGAATCACTTTAACCCAGGAGGTGGAGGTTGCAGTTAGCCGAGATCACACCATTGCACTCTAGCCTGGGCAACAATAGCAAATTCCATCTCAAATAAATAAATAAATAAGTTCAGTTTATCTATAAATTAGTCATTAATGTCAAAGGTACACTGATGCAAGACCAGCATATGGGCCCCTGTGTCAGATTTAAAAAGTTTTCTTGAAGCATTAACTGACTCCTAAGTAAAGGTTATGAAAGGTTTATGGAAATTATATCTTATCGTCAAGATATAATTTTTAAAACTATAGTTAATTGGGTTCATGCTATTTTTTTGTTTGTTTGTTTTGAGACACAGTCTCACTGTCGCCCAGGCTGGAGTGCAGTGGCGCGACCTTGGCTCACTGCAAACTCCGTCTCCTGGGTTCAAGTAGTTCTCCTGCCTCAGTCTCCTGAGTAGCTGAGATTACAGGTGCACACCACCATGCCCAGCTAATTTTTGTATTTTTGGTAGAGACAGGATTTCACCATGTTGGTCAGCCTGGTCTCGAACTCCTGACCTTGTGATTCCCCTGCCTCAGCCTCCCAAAGTGCTGGGATTACAAGTGTGAGCCACCATGCCTGGCTTCATGCTATTTTTATTAGAGCTTATTGTTTGGAACAGTAAGTCTCTTCTCAAAGAATGAAGGTTTTCATTTCTTTGAAATCCTCGAGTTATTACTTTGGTTAAATGAATGATCCTATATTGTGATATCAAGAGTTTTAAACCTTTGATATTTGACAAACTTTCCAAAATCAAATGATAAATTATATCTTTTTCTGACCTAATTAATCTGTTAAGATATTGGGTTCCCTAATGTCCAAAAATGACATAGTTATTTGGTATAAAAAAGCATTGTCAAATATGAAATGGTGTTTGGTTTTCTTTGGGCTGTATTTGTATAAATATATTATTGGTATGCATTCCAAAATTATGGGAAACTCCTATAATCCCGATAAAACTTAGTGCACATAATCAGTAATAATCATAATTGTATTAAATTATTGTGTGCCACAGAAGTAACAAATTTCCTTGCCAACTGTGTCTTTGACTATGGCTGCCTTAAAACTTTTTGTCATTCACAGACAATGGTCCTGTTTTGCTTCTCTTTAGGAGGTGGCTTTAAAATCAGCTCTAGAACTCAGGTGCTCGTTTTTTTGTTTTTGTTTTTGTTTTTGTTTTTTGATGGAGTCTCACTCTGTTGCCAGAATGGAGTGCAGTGGCACAATCTTGGCTCACTGCAACCTCCGCCTCCTGGGTTCAAGCAATTCTCCTGCCTCAGCCTCCCGAGTGGCTGGGAGTACAGGTGCACACCACCACACCCAGCTAATTTTTGTACTTTTAGTAGAGACGGGTTTTCAACATGTTGGCCAGAATGGTCTTGATCTCTTGACCTTGTTATCCGCCTGCCTCGGCCTCCCAAAGTGCTGGGATTACAGGCATGAGCCCTCGTGTCCAGAGAACACAGGTGTTCTTAAATGCAGGTTTCTGATAACTTTGGAGATAGTGACATTAGAATAGAGAAGAAAAACTTTCAGGACTCTCAAGGAGGGCTGAAATGTTCATGAATATCAAGCATAACAGGAGTAAACTATGTAAACTGAACTCATAGAAGACTAAAGTAATCTTTTTTACTTTTGCTTTAAATGTTGCTGATCCTTTGTTTTGTTTTTTCAGAGTCAAGGAAACTTTTTTTTTGAGCTATTGACAGTTTTTAACAATTTATTATACTCCCATGAACAAAATTTGGAGCATATTTTTTTCTCTCTACCTGATTTCTCCAGAATTTGGAAGCTATTTGTGAGTATTCTTAACTTACGGCAATACAGTTATGTGCATAAGTGCAGTAAGAATCTGTTTTCATTTTGCAACAGGACGTAATTGGAGAAACTGGTTATTTTATTAAGGCTTTGACTGGAATGGTGTGCTTTCCTTTAAGGAATGAAGCTTGGTTTATGGAACCAATAAAGACCCCTTAGGGAAACTGGCCTCATACCTTCCCTGTATAGGGTTCCTGACCTCTGATAAGTAAAGGCCCTGTCTCTGGTGACAGGCCCAAAAGCCCCAAGTTTACCTTGGAACCTCAAGAAGATCACCCAACTCATAGGTATTTAATAGCACATATCCATGGCTAGGCTTGGCTTTAAAAATAGCTCTTATCTGAGATTCCTTCTATGGAAAAAAGTTCCATCAAAGTCAATTTAAAAGCCCATGTAAAAAATAATTATTCTTGGCCAGGTGTGGTGGCTCAAGCCTGTAATCCTAGTACTTTGGGAGGCCGAGGCAGATGGGTCACCTGAGGTCAGGAGTTCAAGACCAGCCTGGCCAACATGATGAAACCCCATCACTACTAAAAATACAAAAAATTAGCCAAGTGTGGTGGCGGGTGTCTGTAATCCCAGCTACTCAGGAGGCTAAGGCAGAAGAATCACTTGAACTCAGGGGGTGGGGGTTGCAGTGAGCTGAGATCGTGCCATTGCACTCTAGCCTGGGCAACAAGAGCAAAACTCTGTCTCAAAAAAAAAAATTATTCTTGCTGCACTGTATACAAATAATTAGGCCAAGTATAATAAAGCAAATCAGTCCTACCATGATTTGTCTTTAAAATGGGAAACTGGAGAGAGAAAAATTATGTTTTGAAAACTATAGTATACCTGTTGTTAGATTCTAGTCTTGCCTAATGTTTCTCAATTTTTATTATTTTTCTACGATTTGGACTGAATTCTAATTTTTCTTGACTACAAGTTTTCAAAATAATGTTTTCAATTTTTTTACTCTTTTTTTGTTTGTTTTTCCTAACTTGGAGTCACTGAAAGCTGAGCTGTGCTTTCTTAAAGCCCTGAAAACTGAAGCCAGACAACTTAAACTTCAGAAGAAAATATCAGCAACCTATTTACATACCTAAACCACTTTCACACCTGCCTACTGATGTGTGAACTTCAGAGCAATGTGGCCTATATTGATTTTCCAGGATTGCTCTTTCGTTGGTTGTTGTTTTTCTTCCTTCCTCCCCATATTTTCTCCTTGTAAGACATGAGACTTAACAACTTTCTAAAACTGAACTTCCCTAATAACTTGGGATCTACCCGTCTAGGAATAAACCATCCTAGCCATGAGAGATCAGACAAAACCTGGGACCAGAGACTCAATTTCTTCTAAAATGCTTTCTCCAAAAGATTTTTAAAAAGAAAAGGGGGAAATGTGAAAGGAAAATATCTTGGGCCCCCAAAATCACTAGGTAAAGGGAAATGTCAAGGTAGGAACTGCTTAGGGCAAACCAGCCCCCCATTCTACACAAAATCACCCCTCTGCTCACAAATGCATATCTGATTGCCTTCTTTGAAGAGGCTAATCAGAAACTCAAAATAATGTAACCATTTGTCTCTTATCTACCTGTGACCTGGAAGCCCCCTTCCCACTTTGAGTCTTCTCACCTTTGCTTCCAGTTGTCTCACCTTTCCAAATGGAACCAATGTTTATCTTACATATGTTAATTGGTGTCTCATGTCTCCCTAAAATGTATAAAACCGAGCTGTGCTCTGACCACTTTGGGTACATGTTGTCAGGACCTCCTGAGGCTGTGTCATGGGCACATGTCCTCAACCTTGGCAGAATAAACTTTTAAATTAACTGAGACCTGTCTCGAATTTTCAGGGTTCACAACCTCATGCAGAAAGCACAGATTCTGATTCCAGCCAAAGGTCATCAGGCTGAGTGGGCTTCCAGGGGGTCACAGAGAACAGAATCCACCCCACCCAATCCACCCCACCCTACCCCTCCACCATCAGCCAACAAAGACAGGATCTCCACTGCCTCTGCTGTGAAGCCCTCCTGCCCACTCAGTGGCCAGGACATGCTTTCTTGAGTCTATCTAGGATCCTTTCAGCTGCAGTTTGGAGCTGTGCTCCTTCGCTGTTTGCCCTTTCTCTGCCCCAGCCCTCCAGACAGAATTTACCTAAGACCATCTAGCTCGGTCTCCAGCCGCCTTCGCTCAACCACCAGCCCCACGGTGTTGGCAAACCTCTGTGGTGAGTGGGGCACCCTGGCAGGCAGGAGGAATATCTGCAGTGGTAGAGATAAGGTGCACAGTGAGGCCACTATCCCTCACGGAGACCTTAGCGCCCCCAACATCCTGGGCATCCGCAGCTGACCCCTGGGCAGCAGAGTGGTACTGCTTGTCCACCCTAGGCCCTCTTCTCTGCCCAGCCTCTACACCGGGGAACCAGAGGGAATGTTGGACTGTGCTGAGGATGGAGTAGCCTGGAAGAGGGAGGATGGGGTGGCCTGGAAGAGGGAGGATGGGGAAGGGGCAGGTTGGCAGGTGGGGTGTGGGAGAGCAGGAAAAGGTAGGGAGGATAAGACCTCAGCCAGGGCCAGGATTCCAGCTGTGGCTGCCTTTCTCTTCCCCACCCTGCTGGGATCTGGCCTCACCTCTCCCTGCCGAATGACCACATCCCGGTGTTTGCCTTGCTCCAGGACTCGGAGAACCATGTCTCCCTCCAGCTGGTAAAATACCTGTGGGACAGGAGAGAGGCTTGGACCCTCCCCACTTTCTCTTCCAGGTCCTTGGCCACTGCCCAGGCCCTGAATTCTGACTGGGAAACCTGAGAACTTTCTGAAGGCCTCGGAGTTGATGGGCAGCTCTGTCACTTCTGTCCCGAGGCCCGTCTCACCGGTGCATACCATGGAGTGCTGGGGACACACGGGATCATGTCTTGGACATGCAAGTGATGATCAGAGTACCCAGGATGCAACGGTGGTTACCTGGCTGGCGGGCAGGAGCTGGATGAAATGCTCACTGGGGAAGTGAATGAGACAGCAGTCAGGTAGGGGACCCACCCATTTACTATGTGCCAGGGGCTGTGCCAGGCACTTTTCCACCAGAAACCTCACAGCAAAGCCTCCAAAGGTATCATTAACCCCATTCAGCAGAAAACAAAGAAAGAAAACCAAGGCTCAGAGGGTAAAGCAGCTGGCCTAAGGTCACATAGCTGGTTACTCTCCAGCCGGAGCCGCAGCTTGGACCCAAGGCTGTATGTGGCTCTGGAGCCTCTGGCCAGGGTGACGCCTTGGCAGCAGGTGGGGCTGTGGAGGTTGCTGGCAGCCTGGGATGAGTTAGGTGCTGTGGGGGATGGGAGTATGTGCCTCTTGTGCGCTCCCAGGCCGGGGGGGCGGGGGCTCCTACTGCATTTTTCTGATTTCATCCTAAGTCCCTAATTTACTGAGATCACCCCATGGAATTGGGAGGAAGAGGAGGAGGCAGACTGGTTTTCTCCCCACCCGTCACACATTGCCTAGTGTTAAAAGCCCCAGCCAAATAGCTGAAGGAATGTTATCAACAGCGTCTACTCAGAGAAACCAAGCTGACCTGGAGGGACCTAGAGAGATGTGGCTCTGCAGTCTGCCACTAGGCACAAATAGTCACCACCCTTCTGAAGGGCAACTTGGCCATGGGCGTGAAGTGCCTTGGCAGTTTACACCCCTGGAGGGACTGTGGGGTTTCTTGGGATGCAGGACCCTCAGTGCTAAAACTGAGAAAGTTCTGGGTGAATCCAGATAGCTGGTCACCGTACAATCTTGACCTCAGTAATTCCACCTCAGGAATGAGACCTCAGTTCATCAGAGACATACCTGCCTAGTGGTGTACATTCAAGGCTGTTTTTAATGCAGTGCATAGTTAAAAGCCCTCAGCTCTGCCAGGGTGCTGTGTGCCCTTGGTCAATTCAGTTAGCCTTTCTGTACCTTGGTTTCCTCATCTACAAAATGACAGTTATCTACTCAAAATGGAGATGTGAAGATGCCAGGGATGCTTTACACATATGTGCTCAGCACATAGTAAGTGCTCAATGAGCCTCTAGCTATTAGTATTGACGATGGTAAGAATGACAAAAGTAATGCTAATATAATTATGGGGAAATGTAAATATTTGATGGTAGATTCAAAATATGGAACATTATGCAGCCATTAAAAACTATGTTTTTGAATAGCTGTTAATAAAAAGGGAAAATGGAAAATGCTAAATTTATGTTAAAGATTCAAAACTATACCCAGCAGGGTTTTAGTTTGTAGCAATACACATATAACAGAGGCAGCCTGTTCACAGCGGCCCTCTGCGTGGTGGGGTTATGAATGAGGTAAGGATTTTTCTGTCTATATTTCTCATATTTTCTACGAGGAACAATATTTACTTTCCTTATTAAAAACAACCCATAGGCCGGATGTGGTGGCTTATGCCTGTAATCCCAGCACTTTGGGAGATGGGAGGATCACTTGAGGCCAGGAGTGGAGACCATTCTGGGCAACATGGTGAGACCCCATCTCTACAAAAACTAGAAAAAATTAGCTAAGTATGGTGATGTCTGCCTGTAGTCCCAGGGACTTGGGAGGCTGAGGCGGGAGGATTGCTTGAGCCCCCGAAGTCGCGGCTGCAGTGAGCTATGACTGCACCACTGTACTCCAGCCTGGGTGACAGAGTGAGACCCCATCTCTAAAAAACAAAAACAAACACGAACAAACAGAAATCCCATACACATTATTTCATACAAATAATAAGAAACCTACCAGGTTCTCTTCTAGGGAGCATTTCAGTATGCTCTCCTCCCTCACTCTCCAAGCTGGGAGGAAGCCTGTGTGAGAGAGAGAGTGTGTGTGTGTGTGTGTGTGTGTGTGTGTGTGTGTGTGTGTCTAGGGTCCTTTCACAGTGAGGGAGGGGAGGAGGGGCAAAGGAAAAGTTGGCAGGAAAAGTTGGGAGAGGGGAGTCTGGAGTGACCCTCTGGGCCAGACATAAACCCTTACAAGGCAGGCTACACGGTATTTTCTCTATTTTCTTGCTCTTATCCCCTGCTCAGAGGCCTTCCCTGTGATGAGGGGCAGGCCTGGCCTGGAGCAGAGGTACAGATCACTGAACAGCAGAAAATCCCGAACAGCTGTGGGCAATCCTAAAGGAATTATGCTCAGTTTGGAAGTAAATGATGTTTGGGGGCCTGGGGCAGGCTAGAAGATTAACTGTACTGGCTCAGGCAGCTAATGAATAGAATCTGGCTTTCTGACCTGGAAAGGCCTTTCAGGCAGGCCAGGCGGAAAGGGCGAGAGGTGTAGAGGAACCATGCATATCAAGCACCAACTCTGCACCAGGCTCTGTGCACACACTCTATGCACATTGAATTCTTCCACCAGACAGGGGCCGTTGTCCTCATATACTTATGGAAACAGGCTTGGAGAGGTGATGTGATGTGCCCTGATCCAAGATCCCGGGGTTAGTAAGCGGCAGAGAATTCCTCCAATGCAAGTTCATCTGCCTCTGGCCCCCCTGCACCTGCACGCTCCAAGAAAGGAGTGAGGTAGGTGGAGTATAGGTGGTAGGTGGCGCTGGGGACTGGGGAGCTGGGTCAGGGAGCTGGAGGTACCCTGACCGCTATTGCAGAGGCAGAGCTCGGCGAGGAGGAAAATGGGGTTTGGTAAGAGGTGTGATTTGAACCCAGGTCTGAGCGACTCCCCTTTCTCACTATTAAGGAGGAGCCCGGACCCTGAGTTACACTGCTTCCATAGCACAGCCTGGAGTTTTCCCAGGCTCTAGCTGGGTGAGGATAAGCAGGGACAGAGAGGAGGCTGACCCTTAGCCCTGAGGCTGCGCAAGTGCTGCACCACCCTGCCACCAAAACCTCAGCAGGGTGGGACCAAGCCCTGTCACAAGCCCACCTCCAGCCAGATTCCTCCCAGACACCTGGGTGTCCCTTCAGAGTGAGGACACCTGTGCTGGCCAGCCCTCCTCATCGCTCAGCTGCCATCTGAGTCAGGGAATGGGCTGCTGGCCAGGCCCCTCAGGGGACACCCAGCCACCTGAGCTTGGAGAAACCATGGGATGGGCATGGGGCAGAGGCAGCAGGGGGCGAGAAGGGAAGCAAAGACAGAGGGAGACAGGAGAGGTGGGTGCTGTGAACAGGGCTGACAGAGAAGGCCGAAGTCTCTGGAAGACTCCGCAGTCAGCTCTGCCTCCCATACCATAGCCACGCCAGGTCTACCCACCTCCTCAGTATAGTTTTAGATTTTCCTATTGACTTTTTCCACCAAGGAAACAGTCTCCAGTCAGGTGTGTTTGTGAGAAGGGGGTGGCCAGGAGAGGTGCAGGGCCCCTGGAGCGTGAGAGGTGAGGGGTTGGCTGGTTCTGCTGGCCCGGGGCCCATCGTTCCTCCGCACAGCCTTGCGTGTCCCAGTGCACACATGAGGTGCTCAACAAATATTTGTTGAACAAGTGATTCTCCCATGCTCACTACAGTCCCTGCCTGTGGCCTGGATGCCCTCAGTGGGGACAGAGGCTGTTGATCAAGCTGGACTCTGGATCTTGAACCCCCAGAATCAGGCTCCCTGAGAGGACGGGGAGCCCTCTACTGATCCTTTCCCACCAGAGGAGATTCTGCGTCTCTTCTGAAGGGGACACACTTTTCTCTTTAAATTTTGCTTTTGTTTATTTATTTTGGGGTAGGTAGTAGAGAAGCACAGTCCAAACTTCAAGGTGCAAAAGGTGATTCAAGGCAAATTCCCCCTCCCACCTGCCCCAGCCACAAGCCACGAATGGGTTTTGCAGCCTCTAGTTAAGGGAGGGCCACCCAGCCCCAACTCCTCCTTCAGCTCCAGACACACCCTACCATGCCTACCCCTTAGCCACTAGCTCCTCCTCCCTCAGCCCCTCCCGCTCCCTCCGCCACCCACTCAGCCCAGGCCTCACTCACGCTATTTTTGCACTTTGCCCCTGTCTGCAGGGGAGGATCTTATTTTGGAGACCAATTGAATCTGTCAAGTTTGTGGGGAGGGGACCAGGACATCCCCCCGAACATGGCCAGCCCCTATATCCAAGGGGAGGATGCCCCACAGCTAAAGCCTCTGTCACCCGCAGGGTGTGGGCTGTTTCCCGGGGCTCCCCCAGCAAAGGTGCTGGCTGTGGAGGTGTCACTGCCTGCCCACCAGCTTGGAGGGAGCAGTCATGCCCTATGATTTCAGCTGTGCCCCCTCCACTCATCAGCCACATGTCCACCCCTCTCCACTTACAGCCACATGTCCAGCCCTCTCCACTTATCAGCCACATGTCCACCCCTCTCCAGTCCATCATCTCTGGGCCTCGAGTGGGAAGCGCCCCCTCCCCCCAGGGCCAGGCTCCTTGCCCACAGGCCTAGATCCAGGGAGACCAGTCAAACCTACCTCTTCACCCTCTTCGATGTGATAGTCCTTCCTGGTATTGGGGCCTCCAACGAACATGACTTTGAGCTGCTCCTGGTGCCTGCAATGCGCGCAAAGTAGGGGAGATGTTCTAAACCATCTCCTACGAGTGAAGAGAGCAGGGGTCCTTTGGGGGCCAGGAGGGAGCTTGAGGGCCCCTGGGAGAAGAAGCAGGACTGTTTTGGCCTCACTGTCCCTGTCCCCCAACTCTCATCCCCAGTTCATGCCTGCGTGCATCTAAGCGTCTATGTGTCTGGGATGGTGTCTGTGTGACTGTCCCTGTTTGTGTGTCCCCCCACATCCTCTGACCCAACAAGGGGAATGACATGGTGGTGAATCTATGGCTTTATCAACCAGGATCCTGGGCTGTGATCAAGATCTCAAATTACAGGAGAGTAGCAAATTGGAGGCCCCTTCCCAGGATGAGGCAGTGTAGGGGCAAAACGACCTTGACCTGCCGCTCACCCGTGCTGTCTGACTATGGGATCCTGCACTCTGCCCTGGCTGGAGGCATGGCTTCGTGGGTGCAGGAGACTATAACATCTAGCAGGGGCCTCAGGCAGTGTCAAGTCAGTGTGGCATGTGTTTACAAGTACAGGCCCTGGGGCATGTTACTAACCTTACCTGTAAAATAGAGGAACAGTTCTTACCTCACAGAGTTTAAACAGAATACCTGAATTAATATTTGGAAGCTCTCAGAATGATGCTTAGCATGCAGTGAGCACTATTTAAGTATTTGATAAAATAAAGAAACCCGGCCGGGCATGGTGGCTCATGCCTGTAATCCCAGCACTTTGAGAGGCAGAGGTGGGTGGATTGCTTGAGGCCACTAGCCTGGCCAACACGGTGAAACCCCATCTCTACTACAAATACAAAAATTAGCCAGGGCTGGCGGTGGGCACCTATAATCGCAGCGACCTGGGAGGCTGAGGCACGAGAATCGCTTGAACCTGAGAGGTGGAGGTTGCAGTGAGCTGAGATCGCGCTACTGCACTCCAGCCTGGGTAACAGACGGAGACTCTGTCTTAAATAAATAAATAAATAAATAAATAAATAAATAAATAAACTCAATACAGCCCTCTCATTTTACAGCCAATTTAGCCCGCCAAGAGAGGGTCACATAGCCAGGGAATGACCGAACCTGAGCCAGGTCCCAGGCTCCTTGACTCCCACGCGGGCACTGGGTCTGTGGGGCATCTAGTCAGCTGTTTGGAACAAAAGGGTGCCCAAACTCCTCAGTCTTTCTGCTGTTGATGTGGTGTTACCTTTTTATGGGAAAAATACCTCAGCACCTCCTGAGAACAGCCCGCCCCACCTGCACAGCAGGGTCCCCTTTCAGGGTGCAGACGCTGGGGTGAATCAGCAGCAGAATGTGTCTGGGTGCGGCTTCAGGGTCTTCTCAGGTGGCCCTGCCACAGAGGGCAGGGGTGAGGGCTTTCCTCTGGAAGGGGAAGTGCTGGGTCTGGGACCATTTGTACACACAGGGCGCAGCATTCTAGAGGCTGCCTGCATGGATAATGGTGTGGATGGCAGGGGAGGGGCTATGGGGGAGGTCTGAGCCCCCAAACTAGACTGGCAGGTCCTTTCTGAGTGTCCTCTCCTGTGGGCTGCTTTCCAGCCCAGCTGGGAGGCATGGAGACAAGACGGAAGAGCCAGTGTCTTTCCTTTTCCTTCCCTTTTGGGAGGCTGGGCCCAATAAGCCAGAAACACACGTGTCGACCTGATGTTTGAAAAGGTGGATGAGGCGCAGGGCAGGAGGAGGCTGTCATGAACAGTCCATGCTTAAAAACTTAAAGCTGCACAGAGCTTCAAGGAAGGGAGAGAAGCTACAAGGAACTTGACTGGGGAAGGGTATGCATGGGAGAGCTGGGTGCAGAGGCTCTGAGACTAGAAGCACTGGCGGTGACCTTGGGAAACGATGTTGAGAAGGCTGGACCAGGAGGGTGGACCAGCCGTGGAGTCTGATCTTGGTCTAAGGAGTGCCGGGGAACCTGGAAAGTTGTTTTTTAAAATCAACTTCACTGAGGTGTAATTTAGATATACACAGACAATTCTTAAACAACTCCACTCAAGAACTCTTTCAACCCATCAGTCAGGATGCACAAACCAGACCTGCCCCTCCTCTGCCCAGAACCCTCAAGCAGCTTCTCACCTTGCTTAGGGGTATTATGGGCTGAATAGCAACCCCCCCTGTCAAATTTATATGTTGAAGTCCTAACACCCAGTACTGCAGAATGTGACCTTATTTGGAAATAGGATCCTTGAGATGTAGTTAGGTTAGGATGAGGTCATCCTGGAGTAGGGTGAGCCCCTGATGCAATATGTCTGGTGTTCTTTTAAAAGACGGAAATTTGGACACAGACACACACACGAGGAGATCGCCTTGTGAAGACGAAGGTGGAGGTGGGTGTGGTGCAGCAGAAGCAAGAATACCAATGATGCCATCAAACCACCGAATGCTAGCGAGAGGCCTGGGCAGATGGACGCGAGACCTCAGGGAGCGATGGGAGGACGGAGAGGGAGCGACCACAGACGGGGATGAAGTGGTGGAAGGAGGCAAAGACAATGCTACATCTTTGATTGGGGTGGGCAACAACAGTGGCCAAAGAGATCTTTGGGGAGCTATTGACTGTTAGCCATGTGGTATTCCATGGTAACCAAGAGTGAGCGTGGACTCTGGAGTCGAACTGCTCCATGGGTTGTCTGGAGCCTATCCCACAGGCGCTCTGTGACACTAGAAAAGTTACTTATGAAAATCCCCCCCCATGGCGCTACTGTGAGAATGAGATGAGATGACGTAAAAACACTCGGCATAGTCCTGGGCCTGCTGTTTGGTTTGAGGTGCCACCCTACTGACCATGTCCTGTGGACACAGCAAAAATGAGGAATGTGAACCTTGATCTAGCCGGCATGTGAGGCCCTGCCATGGAACTGGGGGGGTGAGGGAGGTGACCGTGCCACAGGGGAGGGCCTGAGAGGTCTGCCTGAAAAAGATGGCAGCTGGACGGCCAACCCTGTTGGGTGCTGCAGGCAGAGGCTACTGGCAGAGGTAGCCTAGGGAGGGTCTGCTGTGGTGTGTATGTGTGTGTGTGTGTATGTGTGTGTGTGTGTGTATTCGTGCACACCTGCAAAGAGGGGCTCTGGAAAGAGCAAGAAATCAAGATCTTCCCAAAGGAGCGGATTCTCTGCCTTCCCCTTTGCCTGTGGCTTCTGGCACAGGGTTGGGGTGTATGATTTGGCTGCCCCCAGGCCTACATTCTAGTGCAATTCTGGGGCCTTGAAAACCACCCTCCCCACACTTTTGAGTTTTCCCAAAATGCACAGTGTTACTTGGGTTGGAGTATTGTTTCTCAGCCCCGGAAGGAGGGGTGCACCTTGTCATCTCATCTCCCACAGCCTCAGACCCAGCTCAGCCTTCTTCAGAAGTCAAGACCACAGTCACCAGAAAGAGGAACAGACTGATGTGGTGGAACCGGAACAGCCTGTCTCCATCTTCCCCCAAGAACCAAGAGATTGAAGCCGCCCTTCTGCAGGCTTTTGGGTCCAGGAACTCGGAGCTGCAAGGTGAGGGCGCAGATGGAGGAGGGGGAGGAAGCAAGGGCAGGGGGAGGCCATGGGGGTGCCGGACTCACATGAGCTTGTTGCAGACGGGGGGCTGGAAGGAGCCCCGGTTCTCCTCCACCCAGGCCCTCACTCCCACGCGGCGCTCCATGACTGTCCCGGGCGCCTCCTCGCAGCGCTGTCCTCCCGCCGTCGGAGGCCCCTGGCTCCGCCCAGTCGCCTTTTTAACCAGAATCCCAAGCTCACCAGGCGGAGCAAACCCCCGCGACCCCGCGGTGGGAGCTTGGGGCCGGCAGACTTTGGCCCCTGGTGGACTTTGGTGTGAGCCCCCCGCCCTCCGCGCCACCCCAGACCCTGGTGAGAGCGGCGGCCGCAGCGCTGGGGGAACGGCGGCCCGTGCCCCCTGCTTCTCCGCGGGGCAGGGGCTCGGTCCTCGCCACCGTCCTGGGGGCGCCCCACACACTTGCGCCTGCGGTGGGGCCTGCTCCCGGCGGAGGACACAGAATCCAGACCCTTCCTGGGCGCTTGTCCCCAGACGTTCCTTCCCTCTACGCCCCGGGGGGAACCCCAGGGAAGGTCCCCAGAAATACTACAGTGGGGAGATCGCGGGTTGGAAGTCCCAGCGCCTGAGAACACGGTGCTGGCTCTGGGCTCAAGATTTGGCTTTCCCATCTGGAAAAGGGGAATGACTGCCCGGCCACTCAGGGCTGCCGCGCGCACCCAGCGGGAAGCCGCACGGTGGTCCCCGCAGGCCCCGATTCAGGGTGAGCCCCAGACCCGCTGCGTGGGGCCGGCAGACTCCGCCGCGGGCTCGGCGAGGGGAGCGGTGCAGGCGCCGAGCTGCGGAGTCCGGGCTCAGGGCAGGACGGCGACCCCTCCCCACCCGAGGCCCAGCAGAGCGTCTGCTGTCCTTCGTTCAGTGTCGCAGTGGACCCCGAGCCCCGTGCTGAATTCCTTAGGTGTCTTAGGAACATACTCAGCTCGCACGCAGCTATGGGAGGAATTTGGCAGATGTGGACACTGGCCTTAGTGTCCTAGCCCTCGGGAATCTGGAGGTGTTAATGATGTCCCTGTATGAGAGACTCTAACAGTTATCCTGGGTGTGAGGGGCTAGGGCGCTGGGCGTGGACGTGCAGGTGTGAGGAAAGAGAAACCTGCGCAGGTGTGGAGGAGGGAGAAGCCTGCCTTTCTGCATGACTCAGAATTCTTAGGAAGATTGGAGGAAGTAGAGTGGGAGCCGGGAGGTAGGGGAGGAGGAAAAGGGCTCAGGCCCCTGACACCAGAATCCAGACTATAGAGTTTAAGAAACGAAACGCCTCCAAATCCTGCCCTCACAGCCCGCCTGGCGTGGGCTGGCTTTCTCAGCATCCCAGACATAAAGACTCCTCTGGTGCAACTCAAAATCAAAACTCAGACAGATAGGAAGCCGAATTTCCCCCTGAGACCTTCCCATTTCCTCTGTGCCGCTCTTTTTTTGTTTTTTCTTTCATTTCTTTCTCTCTTTTTTTAAAGTTATTTATCTAGCACAGTTTTAGCTGAGCACTTCCTTCTAGAATATCGTTTTGCACCCAAATAACTCACACCACCTTCTTTATTTTTCTCACCTATAAGTAATCAGAGGAGATGTAAACAATGACACATGAAGCACTGAGGATCTGAGATGTGTTAAGTTTGCTTTGAGTGTTAGTTAAATGGAGGGATGGGTGAGTGGGTGGATGAAGGCATCAACGAATTCACACAAAAAGGAGAAAAACTGATTTCAGCCCAACAGCTGTTCTGTTACCATAGTGCAAAGGAAAGAATGATAGGTACTCTGTATTTTAACTGATGTGATCAAATAATGTGAATAATTAATGCCACAAGTAGAATTTTGGGAGTCTGAAATATCCCGAGTAACCCTCTACACAAGCTAAATGACTGCTATGTTATCACTATCAAATATGCCCTCTGATTTGTGCTGTGTAGCGCAAATACCATGGCCGGTCTACTGAATTGGCAGGCCTCCTGGCTCAGGAACCATTGGACTCCAATGCTCAGAAAACGGACAGTTGCCATGTTGTGAGTATTCTGGCATTGTTGAGTTGGAACCATCTGGAATCCTTCTGAATACTGACTGTTGGACCCCTTGTAGTTTCTGGAATTTACCTGCCTCTAGGATCCACCTCTCTCCTCTGCACACAGAAGCTCATCTGCACTAAAGGATCAGAAGCAAATAGAATCTACCCTGGGATCCAAGCTCAAAGGATCTGGCCTGCTTGCTGGTGTCTTGCCCTGGCCTCCCCTGGGTGGTGTTTGCCTGCCCAGGTCACTGAGACCAGCAGATCCTTCCAGGCTTTGCTGAACCTGGCTGGTAATAACGACCTGACCCTTCAATTCTTCCATACACTGAACTAGTTGCTCCAGTGAATCCCTTTCCTGGCCCACCTTATTTTGTTT
>NW_012101921.1:2372860-2376153 GCF_000951045.1 Mandrillus leucophaeus
GGCCTCCCACAAAGTGCTGGGGTTACAGGCATGAGCCACCATGCCTGGCTTTTGTTTTTCATTTCTAATTGTATTGCATTGTGGTAAGAGAAGATGGTCTGTGTTGTATTATTTTTGGTTGGGGAGATGTATTAAGATTTCCTTTGCAGCTTAGCTTATGGTCAATTTTTGTGAATGTGTATACTCTGCTTAGAATGTAGTTCTGAGTATTTCTATTAGGTCAAGCTATTGTGTTGATCTTTATTTTTTATTTACTCAAATTTACTGATCTTTATTTACTCAAATAGTCTTGATCTTTATTTTTTAAAGTGCTTAATATTTTAGTTTCCAAGAGAGATATGTTAAAGTGTAACGCTGTGATTTTTTTGGGTTAATTTCTCCTTTTTTTTTTGAGACTGGGTGTCACTCTGTGCCTAGGCTGGAGTGCAGTGGTGCGATCTTAGCCTCAACCTCTCTGGGCTCATGTGATCCTCCTGCCTGTCCTCACTGTAGCTGGGACTACAGGCTCACATCACCACACCTGGCTACTTTTTGTATTTTTTTTTTTTGGTAGAGATGGGGTTTCACCGTGTTGTCCAGGCTGGTCTCGGACTCCTGGGCTCAAGCAATCCTCCCCGTAATCACAAAGTGCTGGGATCACAGTTGCGAGCCACTGTGCCTAGCCTCTCCTTATTCTTTAACAGCTTTTGCTTTACATATTCTGAATGTATGTCATTAGATGAAAACATGCTCACGAGTATTTTATCTTCTTGTGGTAGTGTTTCTTTTACCTCTTAGAAATATTTCCTCTTAGTTTCTTTTCACCTTGACTTCAACTTTGATACTAATATTCCTATACCCACTTTGTGTTAGTATTTTCCAGATATAGTAAGTTGACCAAAAAGATGACACAATAACTCCTTCCCTTCCTGAATCCATACCCCTTGCCATGTGACTTTGCCACTGTTCTAATAAGATGTGAATTCCACTTCCTCATATGTTGAATCATGGTTGGCACTGTGACTTGTGAATACAGAAGGCAGCAGAACTAATGCTATGGGACATCTGAGTCTAGTCCTCACCAGGTCTCCCAGCTGCTGATCTCATCACCTGGAACGCTGCTCCCACCATGTGCAGAAGCCTAAGTTAGTGTCCTGGAGGATGAGAGACCATGTGGAGGGCAAGGTTGACCGACAGCCTGCACCAGCCGTGTAAGACCATCTGAGATGACTGTAGCTGCATGAGTGACCCCAGGGGAGACATGCAGAGACGTGTCCAGCTGTCTTACTTGTTACTTTAAGCCATTCAGTTTTTTCTAAGATAAAAAAGTTATTTTATCTAGGCAGAAATAGTATGTAAATAATTATACAAGTAGTACGTGGATTTGACCAAAACCTTGAAGCTGATGTGCAGTGAGCTAAAATTTGGAAAATGCTTAATGAGAGAATGGCCTAAAGAGCTATTCAGTACTCTGAATTCCCCAAAGGCAAGGACCAATATTTACCCACCTCTGATATCTCCCCTGGAACCTTACACAGTACCTGGAACACAGTGGACTCTCTACAAATACCAAATTGGGAATTAACTCTTACTATAAATACTGGGCATCAGCCCTGGTTCTTCCGGGCTCCAGAACTAACATATGAGTAGATTTCTCCAGGTAGATAGGAGTGAAGTAAACCCCAAAGAATCAGGAACTAGAGCTAAGTAAAGAATAAACCCTGAGAAACTTTGAGTAAAAAAGGATACTATTTGCACATTGCATACTGGAAAACAAGTAGAAAGTCCAAAAACAAAATAAAAACTTACAGCAAGAAGAAAAAAACAAAGCCCCACAAACTCTACAGCTTAAGTTAGCCTAACCACAGCTGAGATACTGCTTCTCAAAGAACTAAATGACAAGTTGAGAGACAGGCCCCGTTGTCAGGTCAGCTGTTCTTGAGAAGAAACTAAATTCAAAACTAGACAAAACTCTCTCACTACTAAAAACGTATATAGACAGGGAAGCATTTTTTCAAGTTATACTAATAAGTTGACTTGGATGCTTTAATAGCTTTCATGAAGAATTCTGAAAATCGTGTAGCATATTTGAGGAACTCCACAACTACTTAGAATAAAAAGAAAAGCAACTTTTTAAAATTTAGCAGTATCTCAAAAATGAAAAACCTAGTTACATGTTCTCATAAAGAAGTTTCACTATTAATATAAAATGCTCCAAAAGTTTAGTTCATAAGACATATTCAAAATATATACCCAATAATCTAAGTGTAGACACTAGAGCAGCAATATAATTTTGGTTCTCCAAAGATTACCAAGCATGAAGTAGCAATCTCCTTGGGGTGTTGCCAAACCAGGTGTCTCTACATCCCATGAGATCTTAACACCAACATGCCAAGTATCAGGATCTCCGCCTTCAAGATGAGAGTCGTCCTCACTTTTCTCTTCGGGGCCTGCCCACCAGATTTTCAGCATGATGCCAGCTCACTGCCATTTTCCGCATGCCAGAATAAGGTTTCTCTTTCAGGTGTGGGATTTTCAGAGGATCCATCAATTCAGCAAAGTTACGTCGTATGCTGCTCTGCTCTTTATGTCCACTTCATCTTGTCCATCACAGGATGACCCCACGCCACCACTGGGGAAATCTGCAGCCAAACACACTGGCACAGCATCCTCATTAGCCTTCTCTTTGGCAGCAAGTCCTTCCAAAGCCTAGATTATTTCTATCTGCAGGTAGTCATTGACCCTGAGGGAGGTCTGACAAGCAGCAGCTATTTCAGCCTCGGTGTATTTTATTTTATTTTTTGAGACAGAGTCTCACTTTGTTGCCCAGGCTGGAGTGCAGTGGCACGATCTTGGCTCACTGCAGCCTCTGCCTCCTGGGTTCAAGCGATCCTCCTGCATCAGCCTCCCGAGTAGCTGGGACTGCAGGTGCATGCCATCATGCTAATTTCTAATTTTTGTATTTTTTTTTTTTTTTTAGTGGAGACAGGGTTTCACCATGTTGGCCAGGCTGGTCTGGAACTCCTGGCCTCAAGTGACCTGCCCACCTCGGCTTCCCAAAGTGCTGAGATTACAGGGCATGAGTTACTGCACCCGACCCTCAGTGTATTTTATATTAGACCCTTTCACTGGCCATAGTACTATAAAGAACCTAGTGTTCAGGTACTTGTAGGTGCAGCCTGGATTGCCAATGAGGATGGCAGATACTGGAGTGAGCAAATCTTTGCCTTGGATCCTAACCAGGTCCCAAAATAAGCAGCCATGCTTGTGCAGGGTGAGAAAAGCTTCTTGAGCCTCTTTTTTTTTTTTTTTTT
>NW_012101921.1:2376319-2376942 GCF_000951045.1 Mandrillus leucophaeus
CCTCCCCTGGGTGGTGTTTGCCTGCCCAGGTCACTGAGACCAGCAGATCCTTCCAGGCTTTGCTGAACCTGGCTGGTAATAACGACCTGACCCTTCAATTCTTCCATACACTGAACTAGTTGCTCCAGTGAATCCCTTTCCTGGCCCACCTTATTTTGTTTCTGCCTTTCTGTCTTTCCCACTTTCTCACCCTTTCATAGAATTCAGCAACTATTTTAAAACAAATAGCTTTATATGAACAAAAGGGCTAGATCATGAACTGCACTGGTTATTTGGAAATCTAGGTTCTGGTCCTGCTACCCCTTTAACTTGAGTTATTTACAAGTCTGTTTAAAAGTTTCTAGACTGGTTTGTTTTTTGTTTGGCTATTGTTTTGTTTTTCATTTCTTTTTTTTTTTTCAGACCGAGCCTCGCTCTGTGGTCCAGGCTGAAGTGCAGTGGTGCGAACTCGGCTCACTGCAAGCTCCGCCTCCCAGGTTCAGGCCATTCTCCTGTCTCAACCTCCTGAGTAGCTGGGACTACAGGTACCCACCACCACACCCGGCTAATTTTTGTATTTTTAGTAGAGACGGGGTTTCACTGTGTTAGCCAGGATGGTCTCGATCTCCTGACCTCGTGATCCA
>NW_012101921.1:2377382-2389627 GCF_000951045.1 Mandrillus leucophaeus
TTTTTGAGATGGAGTCTCGCTCTGTCACCCAGGCTGCAGTGTAGTGGTGCGATCTCGGCTCACTGCAAGCTCTGCCTCCCGGGTTCATGCCATTCTCCCGCCTCAGCCTCCCGAGTAGCTGGGACTACAGGCGGCCACCACCACGCCCGGCTATTTTTTTGAAAAATATTTTTAGTAGAGACGGGGTTTCACTGTGTTAGCCAGGATGGTCTTGATCTCCTGACCTTGTGATCCGCCTGCCTTGGCCTCCCAAAGTGCCGAGATTATAGGAGTGAGCCACCGTGCCCGGCCTCTTGAGCCTCTTTATGGAGCTCCCCAGATACACTGCCGGCTTCTTGGAGAATTAGTTTAGGATATTTCTTTTTCTTTTTTTTTGAGACGGAGTCTTGCTCCGTCGCCCCGGCTGGAGTGCAGTGGTGCTATCTCGGCTCACTGCAACCTCCGCCTCCCAGGTTCAAGCAATTCTCCTGCCTTAGCCTCCCAAGTAGCTGGGATTACAGGTGCCTACTACTACACCCGGCTAATTTTTGCATTTTTAGTAGAGACAGGGTTTCACCATGTTGGCCAAGCTGGTCTCGAACACCTGACCTCAGGCGATCCACCCGCTTCGGCCTCCCAAAGTGCTGGGATTACAGGCGTGAGCCACTGCGCCCAGCCGAGTTTAGGATATTTCATCTGCCACTGCTGATAGAATTCATCGTCTTTGGGGGTCAGATAAGGAGGACAAGTGTCTTCAAATGCTTCAAAATGCCTCAGTTTCTTAGCTTTGCACTCTTGTTCCTCGGCAGTCAGGTTCATGCTGGCAGTTCATGCGGCCACTAAAGCCACCTTCCTAAGTCATTAAGGTTTTGTTTTTTGAGACAGACTCACTCTGTCACCCAGGCTGAAGTGCAGTGGGCACAATCTTGGCTCACTGCAACCTCCACCTCCCGGGTTCAAGTGATTCTCCTGCCTCAGCCTCCCAAGTAACTGGGATTACAGGCGCATGACACCATGCCCGGCTAATTTTGTATTTTTAGTAGAGACAGGATGTCACCATGTTGGCCAGGCTGGTCTCAAACGCCTGACCTCAAATGATCCACCTGCCTTGGCCTCCCGAAGTGCTGGGATTATAGGCGTGAGCCACTTCGCCTGGCCCTAAGTCATTAAGTTTTGAGGGTGGTTTGCTACACTGCAATAGATAACTGAGACAACAGGTGTATAGTTTCCCTGCATCATTTTGTTTTAGATACACCTTTCATGAAGGGCACCTACCTGGAGTTTAGAAAAATCTAATCTGTATGTTACATGTTTAGTAGTCATTGGATTCAACTCTTTCATATCTATTTAATTATTGCTACATTTGTACTTATTCTTGGCATCTTCTTTTGGGTTTTCTAATTACCATGCTATGTTAGTTTCCTGTAGCTGCTATAATAAATTACCACAGGCCCAGCACGGTGGCTCAAACCTATAATCCCAGCACTTCGGGAGGCCAGGGAGGAAGGATGACTTGAGGTTTGGAGTTTGAGACCAGCCTGGGCTATATAGCCAGATGCTGTCTCTACAAAAATAAAATAAAATAAAATAAAATAAATTGAAAAAATCACAAACTTAGTGCCTTAAAACAACACAAATGTATTGTATTATAGTTTTGAAGGTCAGAAGTCTGAATGGGTCTTATGGGCTAAATCAAGGTGTTGTCGGAGCTGCATTATTTCTGAGAACTCTAGAAGAAAATCTGTTCTCTTGCCTTTTCCACCTTCTAGAAGCCACCTGCATTTCTTGGCTCACAGGGTGCCTTCCTTCTTCATTAAGACACATCATTTCATCCTCTGTTTTTGTTGTCACATTTTCTCTGTAACTAATCCTTGTGATTACATCGGGCCCACCCAGATAATCCAGGATAATATTTTCATCAAACTACTTAATCACATCTGCAACATCCCCTTTTGTTTTGTAAGGAGACATACTCACAGATTCCAGGAATTAGGACAGGAGATTTTTGGAAAGAACCAAGGAGGATTATTTAATCTACCACACATCCCTTTTCCTGGTTTCTTTTTTTATCCTCTTTTTTGCTTTCCTAATCTATCAAGATGCTCTTGGCTGCAAAGTAGCAGAGGCCTTAGTTAAACAATGCTGTAATCAACAGAAAGACAGAAGGCTTACACAACTGGACACCCAGAGGAGAGTGAGTCTGTGACTCAGCAGCACCATTATGGACCCTGGTTCTTTCCATCCCTCCCATCTGCTACCCATAGTAGCATCAGTTTCATCCCGAGGCTGGTTCCTTGAGTAGCCAAGGGATGAGGCTGAAAGTGTCCTTATTCACACCCACTGAGGGATAGAGTTGAGTATCTATCACTTTCCATTTGGACCAGGTTTCACAAGCTTGGCACTATTATTATTAGTAGTAGTAGTAGTAGGAGGGATGGGGGTCTCACTCTGGAGCTGTCTCACTCTGTTGCTCCAGGCTGGAGTGCAGTGGTGTGAGGACAGCTCACTGCAACCTTGAACTCCTGCGCTCAAGTGATCCTCCTGCCTCAGCCTCCCAAGCAGCTGGGACTACAGGTGCACACCACCACACTGGACTCATTTTTAAATTTTTTGTAGAGATAGGGCCTCAATATGCTGCTCAAGCAGGTCTCAAAATCCTAGGCTCAAGTGATCTTCCTACCTTGGCCTCTCAGAGTGTTGGGATTACAGGCGTGAGCCACTGAGCCCTGCCTTCCTTAGCAGTTTCCAAATCCACCCTGCAGTTTTCCCAATACCTGCAGAACCAGCTTTAAAGTGACCACAGCAGAGATGCCAGTGCAGATGCTGCAGCCCTTCCTCAGAAGTCTGAGTTTCAGTTATGCAGAGGGCTCTTCCTCCAACTTCTAAGCTTTAGTGGTTCAACTTCTTCCTTTGTTCTCTCAGCCCAACAGTGGGTAGCTGCTTCTTGCAGTTGCTCACTTACGTGATACGGCAGATTTGTTTTTTTGACTTTTCAGTTATCTAGTTAATAACCGTAAACCTAGTTAACAGTTCTCTGTATTACATTGTCTCTGTTAAATAATTGGTATAGTTTCTGTCCCCTGACTGATATATCTTTATAAGCTTAATTCTCTGTCATAATACGTTTGTTCATGGTTGTGATTTGCATCTCTGGGAGGGTTAGATTCTAAGATCAGAGTATCAAATAAGAAAACTTGTTGGTCCTCCAATACGCAACCTCCTTAATGTAATCGAAATTGGCTGTTGGCCCTGGGATGGAGCCAGCTACCCTAGCTAAGACCCTGCTAGGCAGCACTGGGCAGAATTTGGCTGCTGAGGAGAAGGCCTCTCATCTGGGTGTGGTCAGTGTCAGTTCCTCAGGGCTCTCTGCAAACAGAACTGGAAGTTTATGCTCCCTTTTACCCTACAGAGAGAAGGTCCCTCTGGGAGAAATTCATAGACCAGCTCTGTGCTGAGATTTCAGTTTTGCTTATAGATCTGCTACATTTCCATTTTCCCCCGCTCCAGGGCTAGTTGGACCACCCTTCCCTCCCTGTCTTCCCTCCCTCCTTCCCCATGAAGACATTTTTCAGCTCCCTCGTCTTCTTTCTCCTTTTTGCCAGGGGCCATTGAATGCTACCTCATTTCAAATCACTCTGTGTTAGTGCCCTCCTCCCAGCCCCCATATCCTCTGGCATGTGCCTCATTCTTCCTGGCATGGATCCCGCATGTCTTAGATGGGAGAAGGCATGCATGGATTCTTACCAGTCCCAGGTACTGTGAGCAGTGGCCAAGCTTGGCATTTCTTGTAGCCCACATGTCATGGAGGAACTCATACTTGCTACCTACAGATAAAGAAACAGAAAATCAATGACTTACCAAAGGCCTTTAGCCACTCCTACTACCTAATTTTAAAAAAAGACCAAAACTCAAAAACAAAAAAGAAGACAAACAAAAAACAACAAAACAATGGGCAAAAGGTTTGAACAACCATTTTATAAAGATACACAGATGACCAATAAGCACACACAAAACATTGCTCAACATCATTAGTTTGGCAATTAATGACATGCTCAAATTAAATATACAATGCAAATTAACATGCAAATTAAATACACAATGAGATACTATTACACACCCGGTAGAATGGCTAAAATTAAAGACTGACAATATGAAGCATTGGTGAGGATGTAAAGCTCCTGGAATTCTCAACATTACTGGTGGGAATATAGATGTAAAGCTCCTGGAATTCTCAACATTACTGGTGGGAATATAAAGTGGCACAACTAATTTGGAAAAACAGTTTCGTAGTTTCTTATAAAACTAAACATAGGGGCCGGGTTCTGGGGCTCATGTCTGTAATCCCGGTGTTTTGGGAGGCTGAGGTGGGAAGATCCCTTGAGGTCAGTAGTTCGTGACAAGCCTGGGAAACAGGCAAGACCTCATTTCTAATTAAAAAAAAAAAAAAAAAAATTAGCTGACAGTGGTGGCGTGTGCCTATAGTCCCATCTACTGGGGAGGCTGAGACAGGAGGATTGCATGAGCCCAGGAGCCTGAGGTTGCAGTGAGCTATGATCGCATCATTGCACTCCAATCTGGGCAACAGAGATAGACCCTATCTCAAAAACATAGCCCCAAACAACCACCAAACATAGGACCTTTATCAAAATTAAAAACGTTTGTGCATCAAAGGACACCATCAAGAGAGTGAAAAGGCAAGCTACAAAATGGGAGAAAATATTTGCAAACCATGTATCTGATAACGGGTTAATATCCAGAATATAAAACAACTCCCCAAACTCAACAACAAAAAAACAAGCAACAGGATTTTAAAAATAGGCAAAGGACTTGATAGACATTCCTCCAAAGGAGATATATAAATGGCTGATAAACCCATAAAAAGATGCTCACATCACTCATGATTAGGGAAGCGCAAATCAAAACTACAGTGACAGAGTGCTTCATTTCATTAGGATGGCTATTATAAAAACAGCAGCAGCAACAACAAACCAAAACATAAAATGGCAAGTGGTGGTGAAGATGTGGAACTCTTGTGTATTGCTAGTGAGAGTGTAAAAATGGCACAGCTGCTGTGGAAAACAGTATGGTAGCTTATCAAAAAATTGAACATAGAATTAACTATATCTTCCAGGAATTCCACTTTTAGATATACACCCAAGAGAACTGAAAGCAGGGACTCAAACAGATATTTGTACACTGATGTTAGTAGCAACATTATTCACAATAACCAAAAGATGAAAACAACCCAGCGTCTATTGACAGATGAATGTATAAAGCAAACGTAGTATCGCATATAATGAAATATTATTCAGCTTTAAGAAGAAATGTTTTGATAGATGTTACAACATAAATAAACCTTAAAAATATTACGCTAAGTGAAATAAACCATACACAAAAGGACAAATATTGTATGATTCCACTTTTATGAATATTTAGAGTTGTCAAATTTGTAGAGCTAGAAGGTAAAATAGTGCTCATTGGGCTCGAGGGAGGAAGGAATGGAGACTTACTGTTCAACCGGTATGGGGTTTTGGTTGAGATGAGAAAAAAGTTGTGGGATCAATCGTAGAGATGGTTGTACAACAATGTAAATGTATTTAATGCCACTGAATCACACACTTAAAAAGGGTTAAAATGGTAAATTTTATGTTCTGTATATTTTACCACCAAAAAAAAAAAAAAAAAAAGCCAGGCGCGGTGGCTTACGCCTGTAATCCCAGCACTTTAGGAGGCTGAAGCGGGTGAATCATCACTTGAGGTCAGGAGATATACAAAAATTAGCCGGGCGTGGTAATGTACTAAGTGCCACTGGATTGTACAATGTAAAAATAGTTAAAATGGTAAATTTTATGTTATGTGTAATTTACCACAATAAAAATGCTAAAAACAAAGAAACTATACATAAACATACATTATGACCCAGCAATTCCATTTCTGTATTTATCCAAGATAAATAAAAACAAAAATACTTGTACACATATGCTCCTAGAAGTTTGTAAAAGTCCCACACAGGAAAGAGCCTAGGATGTCCATCAGTAGGAGAATGGCTCAGTCAACTGTGGTATATATGATCAATGGACAACTATTGAAGTCACTCAACCACTTGGTTGAGCAGAAACATGGACTTAGGTTGTTTTACTCCAGTTTCTTGTCTTTCCTCTTTCCCACAAGGTGGGCTTTCCTACTCGCCCAAAAAGTTTGACCTAAGGAACACGTTGAGTGTTACTGAAACCCCAGAGCTCCCTGGCGGGCTCTGTTGAAACTCTTCCTTTCTCCTCTCACAGGAAAGTCTCCATCATAATCTGTGCTGTGGCCTCCAAGACCTCTATCTGGTCCAATAGGTTTGGGTCCATCCCTTGCCAGGATTGAGAGAGGAACCCTCCCCATTCCTCAGCAGCAGGGAATCTAGGCACAGCGGCGCCCAGCATGCCTGGGTCGTGGTTTTCACCTCTCTAGGGGTCAGAGTTCTAACTCGTCTTTCCTATATTTCAAGTTGGAATGCTTTGGCCACCATCACGCAGGCTTCTGTGAGCCTGACAAGAGCTCTGTGCCTCTCTTGAGGGTGACCCCGAGAGGCACAGAGTTGTCAAGGCCAGACATGCTTACTGTTCTCCAGGTGGCAAAATGAGCCATCTACTCCATACTGTTTGAGGGCATGGACTCTTCAGTTGCACAATCTGTATTTGAATCTTAGCTTTACCACTTGTTTTGGTAAATTGCACAGCCTCACTGTGCTGCACGTTCCTCATCAGTGAAAGGAAACGAGAATGCTACTTCCTTCATAGGGTTGCTGTGAAGATGAAATTGCTTCATAGGGTGTCAAGTTCTTGGAGTGGTGCCTAGCATATGATAAGCACTATGTAAGTGTATTATTTTTACCCACCAACCACCATGTTCTCCATGTTCTTTGAAGGCTGTTTTCTCCAACAAGTGAAAAGAAATAATTAATGCATCCTGTATCAGTCAGGATTCAGACACACCAGTAGTTTGAATAGGGAAATTTTAATGTAAAAAATTATTAACTAGTAAAGGAGGATTAATTACTAAGAAGGGTAAATGGAACTCTAGTTAATTCAGGAATAACAAAAGGAGCAGCCACTACCTCTAGGGCTGACATAGGGAACCCAAGGAAGCAACAAACTCTCCCTCCCATCCAAGGCTGAGATTCAGAGCTCACCGGTGAGGGTGGCGACGGGCCTGTGGATGCTGGAGGAGTTTGCTGAGGTGCTGCAGGCTGAGGATGGCAAGCAGGAGACACTGTTGGGTGTTGGCAAAATCTCACTGGGAAGCCGCCCACTGACAGCTGTGCTATAGGAGCCAGAAGAAAAGCACGGAGCTAGGAAGAGAAGTCCCTTCTAGTGTTCCTCTAGCACTTTCTACTGACAAGACCCAACAGTGGCACCAGCTGACAAGACAAATACTTTCAGGGTCCAGCTCCAGGATCACAAGGCAGGGCCAAGAAGGGCGAATTGGGAGCAGAGCAGTATGAAATGGACTGGTACACACCCCATCCGTGTTCTTATAGAGACATTTAACAAGGAGTTTTTCCTAATTATGGTTTATATATTTATAGGAATACAAAAGGGAGCTAGGATTAGGGTGACCATATGTTCCAGATTGTCCGGGACAGCACAATTCATGCTTGTTGGTCCAGTATTATTATTATTATTATTATTTTATTTTTTTATTTTTAGGTGGAGTCTCGCTCTGTCACCCAGGCTGGAGTGCAGTGGCTGGATCTCAGCTCACTGCAAGCTCCGCCTCCCGGGTTTACGCCATTCTCCTGCCTCAGCCTCCCGAGTAGCTGGGACTACAGGCGCCCACCACCTCGCCCGGCTAGTTTTTGGAATTTTTTAGTAGAGACGGGGTTTCACTGTGGTAGCCAGGATGGCGGTCCAGTATTATTAATAGTGCTCCTTTTGACTCTCAGAAATGTCCCTGTTTGGAGGATAAATTATGTGGTCACATTATCTATAGATGCATCAGCTTCCATCAAACTAACCTTCCCACTGCTAGTAGCTAGAAATTCTGTAAATACCCCACCCTACCCCCAATCTGTCTGAATGCAGCAATGAGCCACCAAGGCAGCAGTCTAAGGGCTAAGGGGCCAAAATTTCATGGAGAGGTGCATTCAGGTGAGCTCAGCACCCTGAGCTGCTGTCCTCCTTGAAGTGTTTGTCAGTGACAGAAACTATGAGGCTGAAAAGGTGGGCAGAAAGCAATGGCTCTCCAGAGGAAAATATGATTGAAAATACATTGAGTCATAGGAGAGATTTTTTTTTTTTTTTTGAGATGGAATCTCGCTCTGTCTCCCAGGCTGGAGTGCAGTGGCACGATCTTGGCTCACTGCAACCTCTGCCTCCCAGGTTCACACCATTCAATCAGCCTCCTGAGTAGCTGGGATTATAGGCACCCACCACCACGTCCGGCTAATGTTTTGTATTTTTAGTAGAGACGGGGTTTCACCATGTTAGGCAGGATGGTCTCGATCTCCTGACCTCGTGATCTGCCTGCCTTGGCCTCCCAAACTGCTGGAATTACGGGCGTGAGCCACCGCGCCCGGCTAGGAGCGATCTTAATGAGTATAAAATGCAATTCTAAGTGATATGAAAGGACTGTGTCATAGTTAAAACGGTAGGTTTTGTTTTCTTAATGGTACATAAAATAATAGCACATGTTACAATTTAGGGTGTTTTAGATTTGATGAAATATGGTATATTTGTTCACAAGTATGGGTGTATCTGTAAGACAGAATCCTATAGAAACTGCTAGGTCAAAAGATACATCCATTTAAAACACTGACAGATTCTGATGAACTATCTTAAAAACAAAACCAACTATAGAGTATCCATTTCCCCACACTCTCATCAACACTGGACATTACCAATCTTTAAACTTTTTCTCATCTGACAGGCTGTCACCACTTCTTCATTTTGGTGTCAATACGGGTAATTTGATGGGATCCCTCAAATTATCGTATGTTCCACTCTGTGTGTAATTGGTTCAAATCTGCATCATACTTCCCTAGAGTGTGGGCCTTGAGACCTACACCTCTTTCTCCTCCTAAGGGAAAATAAGGGGTCATTTTCCCACGGGGTGCTGTTGAGCATCATGGACTATCAGGACAGGACGGGACATCAGACACTGACAAATGGAGGGGGTTCTGAAAGGCATTCAGGAAGGTCCACAGTGTTGCACGTGGCAGTGGCGTCTTTTACTTTTCCATTTGGAAATATAACAATTAAAATAATCCTTTAAGATCCCCTGCTACCCATTAAAATGGAATCACTTTGGAAGCCTCCGAATGCGTGCTCACCGGTACATGAAGCATTCATTCCTTGAACACCAGATTTGCGTTCATACGACAGCTGCTTGGGTGGCTTCTCATGTGGGCTTTGACTACTCTACAGCAATATTTTTAAAAGTCATATGCTGCTTAATATATATCCATAATGAAATGCTGGCTAAAAATAGAAAATATAAAACGTTTGCTGGAATAAAGTAAATGAGGACCATCAAATGAGAATTCTACAATTTTGAACCAAGACGATTTTCATTCACTAGACCTACACATTGCATTCAGCTCATCAAACTGTTTATATGGCTCCTCACAGTGTCTCTTGTGTATCTGAAACCAAAGTCAGAAAGAGAAAATATAGTGACCATTAGATCTGATTTGGCCTCTCATTATTAGAAATAAAGACCAGCCATACCCACATCATGCTATTTGCAGAATGCCACTTGCATACAGCAGTCTGAACCCTTCTGTTTTATCTCATCATTTAGACATAAAAAATGAAATAAAAATAAACCAGTTTTTTTAAAAAAATGCAAAAGGCATAAATTCCAAACATTCATTTAGGAAAGCAGTTTTTGTCTATTTTTGATGCTACAATGAGTCATTAAGTTTCATACATTTTAATATACATTTGTCCCAATACCAGATATATGTTATTTTAAAAGATATTTGTTAACAAAGCATGCTTTCCCCTTACATAATTACTTTAAACATTCTGCATTACTTGGAAAATGTGAAAAGGTTGAAACTCGTCTGTTAATAATATAGATATTACTGCTGTATTTATTTATTTACTGAGACAGGGTCTCTCTCTGTCGCCCAGGCTGAAGTGCAGTGGTGTGATCTCAGCTTACTGCAACCCACACGAAGTTTCGCCATGTTGGCCAGGCTGGTCTCAAATTCCTGGCCTCAAGTGATTCACCTGCCTCGGCCTCCCAAAGGGCTGGGATTACAGGCGTGAGCCAAAGCGCCCAGCCGATATTACTGTTTTAAAGTTATACATGGATCTAAAATAAGTTTTATTTAACAATCCCTTCTCTACTACACATCATACACAAATCATTGCATGATAAAATAATTTCTAGGTGTTGGCAAGAGTATACATGGTAAAAGGGGTCCTCTACCAGTCAAGCCAGGCTGGAGAGCTCTTATCTAGTCTAGATTCTTAAATTTATAGATGAGCAAATTGAGGCCCGGAGAGAGTAAGACTTATTACAGTCTCTTACAAACTTAAGAGAACCACAGCGAAGACTCTTAGTTCATTGTTCTTTAGAGGCAGTCTGGGTCAGGTTAAGTGCCTTTCAGGTCCCAGGAGACTTTTCCTTGCTGGAAAAGATTTCCAGCAGCGGAGTTTCTGACCCCGCCCCCTTCACCAGGTGCAGCCTTACCCGCACTAGGCTCCTCATTAGAAAACCAATATTCTTGGGAGCTAAGCAATTTAGGTTCCCTTTATGAGGTGCTGCTTTCCCCTTACATACTGTTGGGGAATCAGTATCTGCGGAACCAGTAAAGGAGTAGATACATGAATGGGGCTAGTGGGAAGGGACGCTGGACCACCGAGAGTCAACGCTGCTGCTCGTGGTTCACCAGGTGGGCTCTGCCTGAGAGACTCCGGAGGAAGGGCAGATTCTGCAAACGCTACGGGATTTGAGAAGACGCTGTGTATGGGTCCACAATTTACTTGTTTACCAAGAATTAACCCCTTCAATTTAGAGCGGAAAAAATCATCCCCACCCTGCACAAACCATGCATTTACCTTTTCATCCTGTTCCAGCTGCCAGGAAGAACTTATTTAACAGATCACTCTCTGTGGCCTTGATTTACCCTGGCCTCACCCACAAAAGCTCCAAGGAGCCCAATCCTGGCATGCTGTAAAGAGCCCTGCATCCCACCACCTGCCTGGTGCGGGATGGGATCTTGCGGAGTTGACCATCCCTGTTCTGAGTTCCTGAGTCTCCATGCGTGTCTCTCAGCTTACAACACCATCTGGAAACAGCCTCTCCTGGCTTCTTTCTAGGGAGACCTTCCTAAAAACTCCTTCGGGAGGCCCCCTGCCTTACACAGAATCTTTTGCTACCTCCTCCCGGTCTACCTGATCACTTTAACTCTTCTGCTTGAGTTTCAAGGCCTTCTACAGTCCAGTACCATCCCACTGCTTGACATTTGTCGCCCTAACACAACCTGTTACTGTGGCCAAGTCATTTGACTACACAAATGACCTTCATTCTGTCCATCGCTTGCTCATGCAGTTTCCCCCATTATTGCAATAATCACTCTGTTGTTTGCTCGGCGCTCTCCTAGGAGAGTGGAAGTCACCAAACAGGTGATCAACGTGCCAACAGGTGCTCAGAGACCATCAAGATGAGTGAGACAAGCCTGAAGGAAGAGACGGGGGGTGGTGGGCACTCGGGAGGCTGCTGGCACTCGGGAGGTGCCTGCTACCTTCCCCAGAGGACCAGGTTCCTGGCAGGCTTATCAATTAGGTACAACAGGCACAGTGCCTAGACCAGAAAAAAACATTTAAATGTTAATTTCTTTTGAAATGAGAAGAAAACAAATATAGTAATAACAAATGAAAAAATAGTAATAATATAGCAATAAATTCAGTTTGAATTACATTCATTTTTATATCATCGCAGTGGTAAAATATAATTTTTCAAAACTTTTTTTTTAAAATGGAGGACAGGAGCCTACGAAGACAAAAGTGCCTACGGCCCAGAACAGTCACAACTCAGCCTTGGGTGAAATGGTTAGATTTTGTTTTTAAATGGATATCTAGATATTTGTATGAGATCTCCTCACTTTAAATACTGGAAATTAGTTTTAACATCATTTTGTGGCCCAACAAAACACGCAGGGTTTGGGCTGCAACTTCTCCAAAGCCCGAGCTATGTCCGCGTCCTCCGCTTGGGGTGGCCTGGCCAGGTTTCGGGTCCCCGCCTCCTGCCTGGAGGGCCCAAGGGCCGCG